>NC_092415.1:11005562-11328062 GCF_040894005.1 Engystomops pustulosus | reverse complement strand
GACCTATCACACTTATTATCTAAAAAACTTCACCTCTATAATCTCTGTCTGCGAATCTGCAGTCATTCCTGGTGGTTGGTGCCCCGGCCGCTACCACCCGCTCACCCCGGCCGTTGCCACCCGCTCACCCCGGCCCCTGCCACCCGCTCCTCCCACCTTTCCTCTCCATAGACTTCTATGTAAATGACATCTTAGTGAAACATTGTTGTTACCAGAGAGCAGTGCATTGGGGGAGCGGATTCTGTCACAGCCAGGGTGTTAGGTCACATGTCTGACTACCGGGGGCTTGTTGTCAGATTCCATAAGTGCCCAGCAACATTTTTGTAGACATTGAAATCTTACACACATTGCACAAGGATCTAGGCACTGAGCTGCACTTCTTCTTGGTTATACATGAGCTGCATTTCCTTGGCTGGCCACTATACATTGCATGGAGCTGTCCGCTTCTGGTTCGGTCCACTGTATAGGTTCTGACCTTGGTGAAAACCAAACACCGGGCATTGCAAGGCAACAGTAGCAACCGCTCAATTTGGAGCAACCTACAGAGGGCAGTCTTGCTATTTCTGAACCCCCCCTTTAAAGGGGGTGTCCTAGAACTATACTATTGATGACATCACCACAGGCTGGGCCATTAATATCATGTGTCGGGGGTAGGGGGGGGGGGTGGACACCCATAAAAGCCACCAATTAGCTTTTAGCAGAGACCAAAATGTTCAGATAAGTCCTGTAGTTTCTTCACAGCGCCATATAAGGTGCAGTGGTTGCTGTTGGTATTGCAGCTAAACCGCACCTACTTCAATGCAGCTGGGACATGTAATTGATGTACCGGGTCACAGGTCAGTGTGTGGCTCCATCTATATAATCAATATTTCAGTCCTGGAAAAGCCCATTAATTACAGGAAGAGATCGCCACCCAATTAGTGACTGGAGCTCTTTAAGACATTATGTAAATGAGCCCAATCCCTATAAACACCGGATAACACTTTCCGTTTTAAAGACTTGCAAATGTATGCGCATACCTGGCGGCAGCGGCTCCTGCCATGCCCAAATTATAGCGGCAAATGGAATATTTGCCAGCATTTAAAATGCAATAATTTTAACAAATTCTTCCCCCGACATTAGAATATAAAAGTGATTATTAAACAACGAGGGCCTTCAAATCTGCATAATATTTACATAATGCCAAGGCCTGGCGCCGGATCAAGAGGACGTGAAAGTATAAACCCTTCATTCCCTTTTCATTTTAGTTCCAATTATTACTTGACTAAAATGGGAGGAGCTGTGACAAACAGTCTGGGACAAATTAAAGGGTTTTTCCATCATAGACCTTTATTGCATATCAACCGAAAGTCTTAAAAATCTAACTACATGCTGCACCTTAGCTGCCCAATAGGGCTGAGGATTACCGTGACCGACAGTCTGGTAATCAATAATGGAAGTCCATGTGCTGTAAGGGACCTCTGGCTGGGAAGGCTAATCCTGGAAGTCCTAGGTAGTATACGGTAGGTCAGAGATCACTAGTGGTCCCAGAGATCAGACCCAAGTGATCAGACTTATCTCCTATGGATAGGGGATATACTGTCCCATTACATATGCCTTGTCTGTAGCGCCAGTTCACTGAGCCGCAGTTCTGATGCAATCTAAAAGATGTGATTCTTATCTTTAACATGACACCAGCAGCACGTTTCTAGGTGTTTGAAGAGAAATAAGGGTGATTGAAGCGACACACTCCCAGCAACCTCCAGAACGGATTAAGCTAAAAACTACTCTTTTCTGCTCTTAGTCACATGACTTCAGAGATTTTTACATAAAAGAGAAATTTCTAGAAAAAAAATCCTCCTTTCCTGAGGGGACTACTAGTTTAATAGAGTAAAATCTGGAGACAGGTTCCCTTTAAGATTGTTCCGCCACATTACTGCACTTTCTACACCTCCCCTTTAATGGATTGAATATCATAACATTGCGGAATCTACCACCGGGAATCTACTTTCTGAAGTAGTTCCCGATGTATTATTCCGCCTCCATGCCCCATCCCTAAACGATTTTTACCCAACTCTGCTATCCAACCTTTGCCAAAATAAACTTTATTTCTGCTTTATGCAAATTAACTGCACGGAAAACTGGTGGGCGTGGCATAGCCTCAGAGAGCTTCGGTGGCAAAGGCTACTTCCCGCCCCCAGTAGTCCCTGCAGATCTGCCGACCCGCTCGTCTTTTTTGTTCGGGCAGGTCTCCGGTAGCAGGTGAGCTCTGTGCAAGTGCAGTAGCTCCTGTTCCATGCGCAGAGCTCTCCTACTACCGGAGCATCGCCAGCAGACGGATAGGCGCTACTGCACTTGCGCAGAGAACTCAGATGGTGTTGGCGACGCACCCAAACAAATTAAGACGATTCGATAGGTGGATCTGCAGGGGCTACTGGGGGCATGGAGAAGCCGTTGTGCAGCGATTTCTCCGAGGCTACTCCACACCCCCAGTAGCTTTTCATCAACTCTTTGCATCCTTTAATAAGGATTGTTCCGCTGAATTTTGGCACAGTTGGATTTTTCTCTCCAGCTTCCAGCGTTCCCAAACAAGACAAATATACTGTTCACACAGGAGGGGTCAGGAGACTCTCATCTATAACCCCCCCGGACAGTAGAAAAAGGCCAAGCAAACAAACCTGGGTCTCACCTTCTGCGCTGCGGCTGGGCGGCACCAGTGGTCTCAGCGGGATGATGATGTGCTCCGGGCTCAGGCCTTCTTTGGTGTGATTCTCGGTAACGTGTAGCAGGAGCTCCGAGTGACTGGGGGAGAACAGGTTACACAGCTTACACATGTAGATGGAGCTGGATCCTAAAAAATAATAAGAATACTGAGAAGTTACACAGTATAGAAGAAGTGGCTCCGCACACACGCTACTATAGCATCATTTACTCTCCTCCTAGTTTTATCCTGCAGCTGCTTTTCTCTTCCTGTGGAAAGTTCAGCTTGTCTGTATCTAACCCAGAATAAGTTGCAAACCGGCGCATGCGCCAGAGCTGTGTGCGTGTTCAACGGGGAATTTGTAATTGATGTAAAATATATTTTCCTTTTTTCAGGGTGACTAAATCTGGGACGCATCTTAGGCTACATGCACACTGCCGCTTCCTGCCGTACCGTAGCTGCTCACCTCCGCCCCTCTCCATAGGAACATATGGTGCACGGCGCCGTAACACGGGAAAAGATAGGACATGTCCTATCTTTTTCCCGGGTAAGGAGCGGTATGGTGCCGTGAGCCCATAGAAGTGTATGGGGGACGTATATCGGCAGTATTTATGTCCCCCATACATGTGTGTGAATGCAGCCTTATAGTATCAAAACAATTTGACACTGCCCAGTTTGCATTGGACCTATGGCTACTCCTGACAAATGTTGGATTAGGAGGAAGAAAAGAACCTGGTAAGTAGAGAAAGCAGCATTTTCCTTTGATGAGATTTATTAGAAGATTTTGATGCAATGTTTTGGGGATATTAGTGCCCCCTCCTACATCTCATACACATTGTTACTACTCCTCCTGCACGCACCTTCATTCAGCCGGGAGACGTTGTCATTGTTGCAGGTGTTTTCTACTGAATGCATTTGGCCGGCGGCTGCACCTCTCCATAGACAGCGGTGGGACCGTTAGCACCGGCAGACTGCAAAATAAGCGGGAGATCAGATATTACAAGGAGGCAACGAGATCCCCGATCCTGGATTGTACGGGAGAACTCGGAGAAATCCATTGTCACAGTCAGATCCGTAATATCAGCACAGAAGTTCCATATATATTCTCATTACAACTGCGCCTTCAGCTCTGATCAGCACCAGGGACAGCAGGTCACATAGCCGTGCATCGCAGGGAGCGTTACTGGTTGTTGTTGTTGTAACTTTCTGTGTTTGGAACCACAAGAGATATAACGGATCTGATTGTGGCGATCGATTTCTGGGACGATCCGGTCGTCTTTGATACTACACGACCTCCTTCCTATAAGATAAACAATGCCCTTGATTCAATAACTAAAATTAGGTTATCCGGTCCAGGATTTGGTTACACAAAATGACATTTCTACGAATCTTTTTTCTGCTCTTTCCCGTTTATTTTCACGTATTTCTCCCTCTGATGTCCCTGGATGATTTCCAGTCCCTGAATAACCAGAGGAAATTCTTCTCATATGACAACATCACACCGGCCTCACCTGCAGCCAACAGCCGGCGCCCCCCGCAGTGTGTACAGATCAGGAGATGAACCCCCCCCCCCAATGTTACAGCCTCATCTGTAGGCGGCCGCAGGATGTGATCAGAGGAGATTCAGAAAGGAGAAAATAGAAAATGAGGAGGAGGAGGAGGCTACAACGTGGGCCAGACATGAGGGAACCAGACCTTTGTGTATGTTGTTAGTAGCAGCAGGACTGTGAAATATGGATTTATATTCCCAGATTACAGCTTCTCCAAGTGCACTGGGTTGTGTCCTCACACTGCTGTGCTCTGAGCTCTCCGCACCTGGCTTCTCCACTGCCCTTTTCTTCTGATTCAGGTACAATGTGCAAAACGAAACTAATTGACTTATACAGAGAGAAAGGGCTGTGCAGCAGGACAATGGAATGGAAATCCATATATCATAGTCCTGCTGCTAACACAAACATACACAAAGGTCTGATTACACATCTCTCCAGGGACAATACATAGCACTGGCTGCAGTACTACATACTCATGCCTGCTGACAGGTTCCCTCTATGAGAGCCCATGCTGATACATTTCTTGATCAGTTTCGTTGGAGTTTTGATCAAATTTGACCAAAATGATGCCTAAAAAACAAGAGGCCGCCTTCCTGACCCAATAGTGGAAGCTTTATTACTCGTCCTCCGGACATTGTGCAGGCGCCGCTGTATTCTAGGTTTGTGGTTTACAGGAGACGTCTCAGATACTGAGCAGTGAAATAGAGAATAAATTACCAGCGGCCGCGCAGATCCTTCATCAGGATGATACTGACTGCAGACCCAGCGCCAATTTCATCTTCTATTCCTGCACTAACCGGATTTCAGAGGGACGAGATATCAATATAGTGCGACATGAAGGCTGAGCGCAAATGGGTGTCAATTACCGGGAGGCGAGAAACCTCAGACATCACATCCACAGGCAGGAGGAGTCCTCACACCCAGATATACCATACAGGGGGGTACACAGTGACTGCAAGAGCAGAATAGTGAGTGCAACTCTGGAGTATAATACAGGATGTAACTCAGGATCAGTACAGGATAAGTAATGTCATGTATGTACACAGTGACTGCACCAGCAGCAGAATAGTGAGTGCAGCTCTGGAGTATAATACAGGATGTAACTCAGGATCAGTACAGGATAAGTAATGTCATGTATGTACACAGTGACTGCACCAGCAGCAGAATAGTGAGTGCAGCTATGGGGTATAATACAGGATGTAACTCAGGATCAGTACAGGATAAGTAATGTCATGTATGTACACAGTGACTCCACCAACAGCAGAATAGTGAGTGCAGCTCTGGAGTATAATACAGGATGTAACTCAGGATCAGTACAGGATAAGTAATGCCATGTATGTACACAGTGCCTGCACCAGCAGCAGAATAGTGAGTGCAGCTCTGGAGTATAATACAGGATGTAACTCAGGATCAGTACAGGATAAGTAATGTCATGTATGTGCACAGTGACTGCACCAGCAGCAGAATAGTGAGTGCAGCTCTGGGGTATAATACAGGATGTAACTCAGGATCAGTACAGGATAAGTAATGTCATGTATGTACACAGTGACTGCAAGAGCAGAATAGTGAGTGCAACTCTGGAGTATAATACAGGATGTAACTCAGGATCAGTACAGGATAAGTAATGTCATGTATGTACACAGTGACTGCACCAGCAGCAGAATAGTGAGTGCAGCTCTGGAGTATAATACAGGATGTAACTCAGGATCAGTACAGGATAAGTAATGTCATGTATGTACACAGTGACTGCACCAGCAGCAGAATAGTGAGTACAGCTCTGGAGTATAATACAGGATGTAACTCAGGATCAGTACAGGATAAGTAATGTCATGTATGTACACAGTGACTGCACCAGCAGCAGAATAGTGAGTGCAGCTCTGGGGTATAATACATTTACTTAAATAAAATGACCATGTAAGTGATTAACCACATAATTTGACAATATGAAAACCTTATATTGATCTATATTATTAACATGGAAAGTGGGGGGATGCTGATAAATGACACGTGGGGTGTAATCACACACTGCAGGGTCTGACACTATTGGATGTGGAATCAGCGCCATCTAGTGTCTGCACAGGAGCGGTGCTCTGGTACCATCATCCAGTGCACAGTACGGAGCGGTGGAGCCTGGAGACTCGATTAACCTCATTAACCCGGCAAGAGGGCGGGGCTCACAGCCGATTTCTTATCTACAACTTGTGTACATTCAGGATCCGCATGATGAACAGTGTAACATGTATGTGTAAGCGGGGGCTCATTACAATGCAGCATCACTTATCCATTACCTAGAGGATTAACATTCCTGCCAAGTAGTGTGTAGTATCCCCCCAAAACACCTGTGGTCAGGGGTCAGCATGGGCGCTCTGACCCCCTGTGACTACACCCCCCATACACAGCGAGCTGCCATGTCCTGTGTGTCCTGACACCTTTCTATCACAGCCAGCAGAGGTCAGGGGTCAGCATGGGCGCTCTTACCTCTCTGTGACTACACCCCCCATACACAGCGAGCTGCCATGTCCTGTGTGTCCTGACACCTTTCTATCATAGCCAGCAGTGGTCAGGGGTCAGCATGGGCGCTCTGACCCCTCTGTGACTACACCCCCCATACACAGCGAGCTGCCATGTCCTGTGTGTCCTGACACCTTTCTATCATAGCCAGCAGTGGTCAGGGGTCAGCATGGGTGCTCTGACTCCTCTGTGACTACACCCCCTATACACAGTGAGCTGCCATGTCCTGTGTGTCCTGACACCTTTCTATCATAGCCAGCAGTGGTCAGGGGTCAGCATGGGCGCTCTGACCCCTCTGTGACTACACCCCACATACACAGCGAGCTGCCATGTCCTGTGTCCTGACACCTTTCTATCATAGCCAGCAGTGGTCAGGGGTCAGCATGGGTGCTCTGACCCCTCTGTGTCTACACCCCCCATACACAGCGAGCTGCCATGTCCTGTGTGTCCTGACACCTTTCTATCATAGCCAGCAGTGGTCAGGGGTCAGCATGGGCGCTCTGACCCCTCTGTGTCTACACCCCCCATACACAGCGAGCTGCCATGTCCTGTGTGTCCTGACACCTTTCTATCACAGCCAGCAGTGGTCAGGGGTCAGCATGGGTGCTCTGACCTCTCTGTGACTACACCCCCCATACACAGCGAACTGCCATGTCCTGTGTGTCCTGACACCTTTCTATCACAGCCAGCAGTGGTCAGGGGTCAGCATGGGCGCTCTGACCCCTCTGTGACTACACCGCCATACACAGCGAGCTGCCATGCCCTGTGTGTCCTGACACCTTTCTATCATAGCCAGCAGTGGTCAGGGGTCAGCATGGGTGCTCTGACCCCTCTCTGACTACACCCCCCATACACAGCGAGCTGCCATGTCCTGTGTGTCCTGACACCTTTCTATCACAGCCAGCAGAGGTCAGGGGTCAGCATGGGCGATCTGACCCCTCTGTGACTACACCCCCCATACACAGCGAACTGCCATGTCCTGTGTGTCCTGACACCTTTCTATCATAGCCAGCAGTGGTCAGGGGTCAGCATGGGCGCTCTGACCCCTCTGTGACTACACCCCCCATACACAGCGAACTGTCATGTCCTGCGTGTCCTGACACCTTTCTATCATTGCCAGCAGTGGTCAGGGGTCAGCATGGGTGCTCTGACCCCTCTGTGTCTACACCCCCCATACACAGCGAACTGCCATGTCCTGTGTGTCCTGATACCTTTCTATCATAGCCAGCAGTGGTCAGGGGTCAGCATGGGCGCTCTAACCCCTCTGTGACTACTCCCCCCATACACAGCGAGCTGCCATGTCCTGTGTGTCCTGACACCTTTCTATCATAGCCAGCAGTGATCAGGGGTCAGCATGGGTGCTCTGACCCCTCTGTGACTACACCCCCCATACACAGGGAGCTGCCATGTCCTGTGTGTCCTGACACCTTTCTATCATAGCCAGCAGTGGTCAGGGGTAAGCATGGGTGCTCTGACCTCTCTGTGACTACACCCCTCATACACAGCGAGCTGCCATGTCCTGTGTGTCCTGACACCTTTCTATAATAGCCAGCAGTGGTCAGGGGTCAGCATGGGCGCTCTGACCCCTCTGTGACTACACCCCCCATACACAGCGAGCTGCCATGTCCTGTGTGTCCTGACACCTTTCTATCATAGCCAGCAGTGGTCAGGGGTCAGCATGGGCGCTCTGACCCCTCTGTGACTACACCCCCCATAAACAGCGAGCTGCCATGTTCTGTGTGTCCTGACACCTTTCTATCATAGCCAGCAGTGGTCAGGGGTCAGCATGGGCGCTCTGACCCCTCTGTGACTACACCCCATACACAGCGAGCTGCCATGTCCTGTGTGTCCTGACACCTTTCTATCATAGCCAGCAGTGGTCAGGGGTCAGCATGGGCGCTCTGACCCCTCTGTGACTACACCCCCCCCCCCATACACAGCGAGCTGCCATGTCCTGTGTCCTAACACCTTTCTATCATAGCCAGCAGTGGTCAGGGGTCAGCATGGGCGCTCTGACCCCTCTGTGACTACACCCCCCCCCCCCATACACAGCGAGCTGCCATGTCCTGTGTCCTAACACCTTTCTATCATAGCCAGCAGTGGTCAGGGGTCAGCATGGGCGCTCTGACCCCTCTGTGACTACCCCCCCCCCCCATACACAGCGAGCAGCCATGTCCTGTGTCCTAACACCTTTCTATCATAGCCAGCAGTGGTCAGGGGTCAGCATGGGCGCTCTGACCCCTCTGTGACTACACCCCCATACACAGGGAGCTGCCATGTCCTGTGTCCTGACACCTTTCTATCATAGCCTGCAGTGGTCAGGTGTCAGCATGGGCGCTCTGACCCCTCTGTGACTACACCCCCCATACACAGCGAGCTGCCATGTCCTGTGTCCTGACACCTTTCTATCATAGCCAGCAGTGGTCAGGGGTCAGCATGGGCGCTCTAACCCCTCTGTGACTACACCCCCCATACACAGCGAGCTGCCATGTCCTGTGTCCTGACACCTTTCTATCATAGCCAGCAGTGGTCAGGGGTCAGCATGGACGCTCTGACCTCTCTGTGACTACACCCCCCCATACACAGCGAAATGCCATGTCCTGTGTGTCCTGACACCTTTCTATCATAGCCAGCAGTGGTCAGGGGTCAGCATGGACGCTCTGACCCCTCTGTGACTACGCGCCCCCTTACACAGCGAGCTGCCATGTTCTGTGTCCTGACACCTCTCTATCATAGCCAGCAGTGGTCAGGGGTCAGCATGGGCGCTCTGACCCCTCAGTGACTACATCCCCCATACACAGCGAGCTGCCATGTCCTGTGTCCTGACACCTTTCTATCATAGCCAGCAGTGGTCAGGGGTCAGCATGGGCGCTCTGACCCCTCTGTGACTACACCCCCCCCCCCCGATACACAGCGAGCTGCCATGCCCTGTGTGTCCTGACACCTTTCTATCATAGCCAGCAGTGGTCAGGGGTCAGCATGGGCGCTCTGACCCCTCTGTGTCTACACCCCCCATACACAGCGAACTGCCATGTCCTGTGTGTCCTGACACCTTTCTATCATAGCCAGCAGTGGTCAGGGGTCAGCATGGGCGCTCTGACCCCTCTGTGTCTACACCCCCCATACACAGCGAACTGCCATGTCCTGTGTGTCCTGACACCTTTCTATCACAGCCAGCAGAGGTCAGGGGTCAGCATGGGCGCTCTGACCGCTCTGTGACTACACCCCCCATACACAGCGAGCTGCCATGTCCTGTGTGTCCTGACACCTTTCTATCATAGCCAGCAGTGGTCAGGGGTCAGCATGGGTGCTCTGACCCCTCTGTGACCACACTCCCCATACACAGCGAGCTGCCATGTCCTGTGTGTCCTGACACCTTTCTATCATAGCCAGCAGTGGTCAGGGGTCAGCATGGGCGCTCTGACCCCTCTGTGTCTACACCCCCCATACACAGCGAACTGCCATGTCCTGTGTGTCCTGACACCTTTCTATCATAGCCTGCAGTGGTCAGGGGTCAGCATGGGCGCTCTGACCCCTCTGTGACTACACCCCACATACACAGCGAGCTGCCATGTCCTGTGTCCTGACACCTTTCTATCATAGCCAGCAGTGGACAGGGGTTAGCATGGGCGCTCTGACCCCTCTGTGTCTACACCCCCCATACACAGCGAACTGCCATGTCCTGTGTGTCCTGACACCTTTCTATCACAGCCAGCAGTGGTCAGGGGTCAGCATGGGCGCTCTAACCCCTCTGTGACTACACCCCCCATACACAGCGAACTGCCATGTCCTGTGTGTCCTGATACCTTTCTATCATAGCCAACAGTGGTCATGGGTCAGCATGGGCGCTCTAACCCCTCTGTGACTACACCCCCCATACACAGCGAGCTGCCATGTCCTGTGTGTCCTGACACCTTTCTATCACAGCCAGCAGAGGTCAGGGGTCAGCATGGGCGCTCTAACCCCTCTGTGACTACACCCCCCATACACAGCGAGCTGCCATGTCCTGTGTGTCCTGACACCTTTCTATCACAGCCAGCAGTGGTCAGGGGTCAGCATGGGGGCTCTGACCCCTCTGTGACTACACCCCTATACACTGCGAGCTGCCATGTCCTGTGTGTCCTGACACCTTTCTATCATAGCCAGCAGTGATCAGGGGTCAGCATGGGTGCTCTGACCCCTCTGTGACTACACCCCCCATACACAGGGAGCTGCCATGTCCTGTGTGTCCTGACACCTTTCTATCATAGCCAGCAGTGGTCAGGGGTAAGCATGGGTGCTCTGACCCCTCTGTGACTACACCCCTCATACACAGCGAGCTGCCATGTCCTGTGTGTCCTGACACCTTTCTATAATAGCCAGCAGTGGTCAGGGGTCAGCATGGGCGCTCTGACCCCTCTGTGACTACACCCCCCATACACAGCGAGCTGCCATGTCCTGTGTGTCCTGACACCTTTCTATCATAGCCAGCAGTGGTCAGGGGTCAGCATGGGCGCTCTGACCCCTCTGTGACTACACCCCCCATACACAGCGAGCTGCCATGTTCTGTGTGTCCTGACACCTTTCTATCATAGCCAGCAGTGGTCAGGGGTCAGCATGGGCGCTCTGACCCCTCTGTGACTACACCCCCCCCCATACACAGCGAGCTGCCATGTCCTGTGTCCTGACACCTTTCTATCATAGCCAGCAGTGGTCAGGGGTCAGCATGGGCGCTCTGACCTCTCTGTGACTACACCCCCCCCATACACAGCGAGCTGCCATGTCCTGTGTGTCCTGACACTTTTCTATCATAGCCAGCAGTGGTCAGGGGTCAGCATGGGCGCTCTGACCCCTCTGTGACTACACCCCCCATACACAGCGAGCTGCCATGTTCTGTGTGTCCTGACACCTTTCTATCATAGCCAGCAGTGGTCAGGGGTCAGCATGGGCGCTCTGACCCCTCTGTGACTACACCCCCCCCCCATACACAGCGAGCTGCCATGTCCTGTGTCCTGACACCTTTCTATCATAGCCTGCAGTGGTCAGGTGTCAGCATGGGCGCTCTGACCCCTCTGTGACTACACCCCCCATACACAGCGAGCTGCCATGTCCTGTGTCCTGACACCTTTCTATCATAGCCAGCAGTGGTCAGGGGTCAGCATGGGCGCTCTAACCCCTCTGTGACTACACCCCCCATACACAGCGAGCTGCCATGTCCTGTGTCCTGACACCTTTCTATCATAGCCAGCAGTGGTCAGGGGTCAGCATGGACGCTCTGACCTCTCTGTGACTACACCCCCCCATACACAGCGAACTGCCATGTCCTGTGTGTCCTGACACCTTTCTATCATAGCCAGCAGTGGTCAGGGGTCAGCATGGACGCTCTGACCCCTCTGTGACTACGCGCCCCCATACACAGCGAGCTGCCATGTTCTGTGTCCTGACACCTCTCTATCATAGCCAGCAGTGGTCAGGGGTCAGCATGGGCGCTCTGACCCCTCAGTGACTACACCCCCCATACACAGCGAGCTGCCATGTCCTGTGTGTCCTGAAACCTTTCTATCATAGCCAGCAGTGGTCAGGGGTCAGCATGGGCGCTCTGACCCCTCTGTGACTACACCCCCATACACAGCGAGCTGCCATGTCCTGTGTGTCCTGACACCTTTCTATCATAGCCAGCAGTGGTCAGGGGTCAGCATGGGCGCTCTGACCCCTCTGTGACTACACCCCTCATACACAGCGAGCTGCCATGTCCTGTGTGTCCTGACACCTTTCTATCATAGCCAGCAGTGGTCAGGGGTCAGCATGGGTGCTCTGACCCCTCTGTGACCACACTCCCCATACACAGCGAGCTGCCATGTCCTGTGTGTCCTGACACCTTTCTATCATAGCCAGCAGTGGTCAGGGGTCAGCATGGGCGCTCTGACCCCTCTGTGACTACACCCCTCATACACAGCGAGCTGCCATGTCCTGTGTGTCCTGACACCTTTCTATCACAGCCAGCAGTGGTCAGGGGTCAGCATGGGCGCTCTGACCGCTCTGTGACTACACCTCCCATATACAGCGAGCTGCCATGTCCTGTGTGTCCTGACACCTTTCTATCATAGCCAGCAGTGGTCAGGGGTAAGCATGGGTGCTCTGACCCCTCTGTGACTACACCACCCATACACAGTGAGCTGCCATGTCCTGTGTGTCCTGACACCTTTCTATCACAGCCAGCAGTGGTCAGGGGTCAGCATGGGCGCTCTGACCGCTCTGTGACTACACCCCCCATACACAGCGAGCTGCCATGTCCTGTGTGTCCTGACACCTTTCTATCATAGCCAGCAGTGGTCAGGGGTCAGCATGGGTGCTCTGACCCCTCAGTGACTACACCCCCATACACAGCGAGCTGCCATGTCCTGTGTGTCCTGACACCTTTCTATCATAGCCAGCAGTGGTCAGGGGTCAGCATGGGCGCTCTGACCCCTCTGTGACTACACCCCCCATACACAGCGAGCTGCCATGTCCTGTGTGTCCTGACACCTTTCTATCATAGCCAGCAGTGGTCAGGGGTCAGCATGGGCGCTCTGACCCCTCTGTGACTACACCCCCCATATACAGCGAGCTGCCATGTCCTGTGTGTCCTGACACCTTTCTATCATAGCCAGCAGTGGTCAGGGGTCAGCATGGGTGCTCTGACCTCTCTGTGACTACACCCCCATACACAGCGAGCTGCCATGTCCTGTGTGTCCTGACACCTTTCTATCATAGCCAGCAGTGGTCAGGGGTCAGCATGGGCGCTCTGACCCCTCAGTGACTACACCCCCATACACAGCGAGCTGCCATGTCCTGTGTGTCCTGACACCTTTCTATCATAGCCAGCAGTGGTCAGGTGTCAGCATGGGCGCTCTGACCCCTCTGTGACTACACCCCCCATACACAGCGAGCTGCCATGTCCTGTGTGTCCTGACACCTTTCTATCATAGCCAGCAGTGGTCAGGTGTCAGCATGGGCGCTCTGACCCCTCTGTGACTACACCCCCCATATACAGCGAGCTGCCATGTTCTGTGTGTCCTGACACCTTTCTGTCATAGCCAGCAGTGGTCAGGGGTCAGCATGGGCGCACTGACCTCTCTGTGACTACACCCCACATACACAGCGAGCTGCCATGTCCTGTGTGTCCTGACACCTTTCTATCATAGCCAGCAGTGGTCAGGGGTCAGCATGGGCGCTCTGACCCCTCTGTGACTACACCACCCATACACAGCGAGCTGCCATGTCCTGTGTCCTGACACCTTTCTATCACAGCCAGCAGTGGTCAGGGGTCAGCATGGGTGCTCTGACCCCTCTGTGACTACACCCCCATACACAGCGTGCTGCCATGTCCTGTGTGTCCTGACACCTTTCTATCATAGCCAGCAGTGGTCAGGGGTCAGCATGGGTGCTCTGACCCCTCTGTGACTACACCCCCCATACACAGCGAGCTGCCATGTCCTGTGTGTCCTGACACCTTTCTATCATAGCCAGCAGTGGTCAGGGGTCAGCATGGGTGCTCTGACCCCTCTGTGACTACACCCCCCATACACAGCAAGCTGCCATGTCCTGTGTGTCCTGACACCTTTCTATCATAGCCAGCAGTGGTCAGGGGTCAGCATGGGCGCTCTGACCCCTCTGTGACTACACCCCCCCATACACAGCGAGCTGCCATGTCCTGTGTCCTGACACCTTTCTATCATAGCCAGCAGTGGTCAGGGGTCAGCATGGGCGCTCTGACCCCTCTGTGACTACACCCCCCATACACAGCGAGCTGCCATGTCCTGTGTGTCCTGACACCTTTCTATCATAGCCAGCAGTGGTCAGGGGTCAGCATGGGCGCTCTGACCCCTCTGTGACTACACCCCCCATACACAGCGAGCTGCCATGTCCTGTGTGTCCTGACACCTTTCTATCATAGCCAGCAGTGGTCAGGGGTCAGCATGGGCGCTCTGACCCCTCTGTGACTACACCCCCCATACACAGGGAGCTGCCATGTCCTGTGTCCTGACACCTTTCTATCATAGCCAGCAGTGGTCAGGGGTCAGCATGGGAGCTCTGACCCCTCTGTGACTACACCCCCCATACACAGCGAGCTGCCATGTCCTGTGTGTCCTGACACTTTTCTATCATAGCCAGCAGTGGTCAGCTTACTATCATCTATCACCTTTCTCGAACGGCTTTATTATGTCCCCACATGTCGGGATATAAAATATTTTTAGCTTAGGGAGTTTGATGAGATGAGAATCTCTTCTGTGGGATACATTATGGTACCAGTACTGCAGTGGAATGGGTTAGAATCCAAACCTTATAGTCATGAAATTTCTATTATAAAAACCCAGCAGATTCCTGTTCCTGCAGCGCCCTCTAGTGGCAGCACAGGCTCACTGCAGCCTCTCACAGACCCGTAATCACAGATGCTGCAGTCACTTACCTTCTATAATGAGAGGGCGCAATGTTCTGCAGCACATCCCACATGCCCATATGTCTGACACAGACACTTTTACTGCTTTAAGGACATTACCCATTCTCTGCCATCTGCCACGTGACCCCTGGGCGCCCAGACACAAGACCTTCCCATCCACCCACACGACACGAGCTTCGCCATTCGCTATCATTAATCACTGTCAAATATGTCAGAAGGATCACAAATTGGAGGCTCCGGTGGGGCAAGATGTCACCATGAAAAGAGTCAAAAAGAACTTCGCTCCTCCCAGTGTATATAAAAATTTACATCAGGAGGGTAATGAAAAATCCCCATAGCCGCAGCTCCTATGTGCACAGCTGTGTCTCCATAGTAACAGACTACAATCACCTGGTGTAGTCTGATCCTACAGTAATATTTCCCCAACTTCGGGTTAATTTAACATTTATATGGACGCCCAAAGAAGGGGACAACGAGAGAAATGGTTATGGGGTACAGGAACTACACATGAATTTTTTTTTAAATACTTAAAGGGGTTGGACACTTTTAAATAAGTTGCCCGTGTGCCTTTAATGCCCAGCAAAAAATCCCAGAGATCAGAAAGATTGAAGCAATGAAGCGACAGACAGGAGAAGTAGGAGAACCCCGGCCCTGGCCCCTTGAGAATTGCTCTAGAGCTCCCACTATTTTTGAGGATTCCTGTGACATAGTTGTGCAGAAGCTTCTTTTTTGCGGGATGATGTGTATTTTTCGGTGGCATCAATTAAGATCATTACACAATCTTTGTTAAAGGGGTTTCTCCAGGGAACCAGAGGACACTAAGGGCGATGCCACACATGGCGTTTTTGGTGCGTTTTCAGTCCGTTTAAAAAAACGCATCCGTTTTTGTTCGTTTTGCCCCAATTATCTTAATAGATAAACAGATTGTAAGCCGCCAAACAGCCATGTGTGGCATCACCCTTAGAGGGCGCCCACAAGCTGCGCTTGCGCCTTGGCCCGATCTCATTAGCAATTTCCAGCTAAATGCATGCGATTGTTTACCGATCGCATGTGGTTCACTGAAAAAGCAACCTTTACTCATACATCCAGGTACTGTGACTGTGGTAATCTGCTTTTATGTGCTCCTGCCCAAATCAACTTTTAAAATTATGCGACTGAGCCAGAAGGTCTCTTGCTGTTGTTACCAGAGCCCTTCCGTGCTGTAGTTTCATAGGCTGTTACACTGTGCAGAGCCCTCCCCTCTCACACTGTATGAGATTACAGCAGGGAGGGAAAGGGGGAAAATGCTCCTGCACAGTGTGACAGCCTGTGAAGCTCAGGCTGTCATGAGCTCTGGTAACACCCCCAGGGCCCTTGAGATTCATTAGCATAATTATACAAGTTGATTTTAAAAGGGAGGAGGCCATGGATAAGAAATATAATTAGATACCACAGTCCCGGTGCCTGGAGCTGTGAGTAATGTCCCTGGTTTATCAGGATGGATTTTCGTGGTAGATTTCTATAAACTTTTATTTATTTAACTTTGTTTTTTTTACTATTTTGATTAGGCCCCTTGGGGTACTTGCACACTAGGGGGGTCTGATTGCTGAGCCAATATTTTACCTCCGGAAGGGCGTTATACAGATCCTGCTATGGGATCCTTGTTGAGGGTCCCGGGTGTCATACTGTTTACCCCCCATTGAAATCATCTGTCGTTTTGTGTCCACAGCTCCAATGTAGACCTATGCGTCTTCATGGTAACAGACTACAAGCAAACCTTAGTAGTCACATCCATGGTCACACCCATCCGTCTCCGCCTTACATGGAGCATGTGACCGCAGGATCAGACTTCAGCGCTCCATCAGTAGTCTGTTACCATGGAGACACACTTCTCCGCATGGGAGCTGTGTACACCTAATGTAAGAATGGAAAAAGTTGCTAAAAAAAAAGTCTTCAGCAGCTCCATTCACTGACATGAAGCGTGACAGCACAAACCAAAGTGTGAACCATGCCCTAAACTGTATGCGGTATGTACAGAACCACCTAAGTGACGGGATATAAGACCCCAGCTGCAGTGAGTGTGCACTCCCCCTCACACTACACTCACCCTGTGTACACTGCATAAGTATTCACACCCATAACATAAGGACTTGCCTGCTAGTCCTCCGCCATGAGCGGCCCAGCTCCTCGCCATCCCCCAGTGCGGCGGGATATAACGGGGGAGACGAACACTGCACTCCCGGAAGCTGCAACAGCGACATCCACACGGCCCTGACAGCCAGCCAATCAGCGCCGTGTATACAAACTCTCCTCCAATCACGGGGGGCATCTCAGATGAAACCCAGCATGACGACGATCTAAAGCGCTCGTTGATTGGATAGAAGTGAGTTGTAGGTGGGAATACCGGAGAGAGCAGTAGAGGGAAACATTGTACTAAATTTGATGCACAGAGGAGTCGGCTGTGAAGGGCGACGCCATTTTTTCTTAGATTTAGCTGATTTGGTTACAGGAACTGTAACCGGTACTCAATACTCTGCTGGTCCTTGTGACGAGCCTGCTGCCATAGAACAAATCATCAGCTCCATCCACCTCCGAGATCAGTGACTTGCACTTCTGCTGTCATTGTACCCCATAATGCTCTGCTCACTCCTACCCCTGCTGTGTAGAATCTAGTAAAATCTTCAAAGGGCAATTTTCCTTCATTCTGCTGTAGCTATGCTTGTTAAAGTGACCCTGTAACAGCTTACACCAGCCAGAAACTATAAATGTCATTCCCAAAAAAAATTTTCTGCTCTTTTAAACAGAAAATAAAGTTTCAAAATGTACCTGGCAGCCTGCCAAATTGGACCCCCAAGTTATGGAGGTGTTCCTCAGGGTGCCCGAGTCATGGGGGCGGTCCTCAGGATATCCAAGTCATGGGGGCGGTCCGCAGAGCATCCGAGTCATGGGGTGCGGTCCTCAGGACATCCAAGTCATGGTGGTGGTCCTCAGGGCACCCGAATCATGTGGGTGGTCCTTGGGGCATCCAAGTCATGGGGGCGGTCCTCAGGGGATCCAAATCATGGGGGTTTTCCTCAGGGCATCCAAGTCTTGGGGATGGTCCTCGGGGCATCCGAGTCATGGCGTCTCTGAGTCATGGGGGGTGGGAGTTCATGGGGCATGGAGTCATCCTCGGAATTTCTCTGAGTATCTCTCTCCTCTCCCCCTCCGTTCTAATTCTCAACTTTACAAAGGGGGTGGGGCAGAAGATGTAGTGTGGTAAGAATATTTATGCACATATTTATGGTTGTGTCACACCCATTGCCCCACAGAGTATAATGCCCAGCCTAATCCTCTCCGTTGTGACCCTATATAGTGTAATGTCCCCTTGCCTTTGGGTCACCCACTGTTAAGGAGGTCGCACTGGTTTCGGACGCCATCTTGACTACTGTCCGCCATCTTAGATACAGCGGCCACCTTGGGGGGGGGGGAGGTATGCTTCCCTCTTAGAAGCTATAGGGTTAAATGTTTTAATTCAGCTATTTTTCTCATTTAAACTGTTGTTTGACTTTTCACAATATCCTTGGCATTTCTTACTGTCCTTCGGGCCTCTGTATTCTTGTTATTTATTTTGGTTATGAAGAAGCTTCTAGGAGCCATTGTGTAGATAAGCATGGCTGTAAACAAGGCCTAGTCATTTCTCCCAGAATGTGCTGGTACAAAAACATAATGGCCAATAGAATCTAAGTGTCTTATCAACATCCCAAATGCTGATCTTCATGTGTTAAAATATAGCGGTAATTGTTTGAAATAAACAGTTTGATTTGAGTACATGGGAAGACCGACTGTGTTTTTCATTTACTCTGTCAGCTCGCTGCCGGCAGCTATCTCATCCTCCCTCAAAGGGTTAATTAGGACTCACCTTACAAAAGTCAAGAGGGCTGTTGGGGCCCTGCATAAAAATCCCTAACACCCACACTGTAAAATGTCACATTGTCCTCCTGGTTGTTGTATAATTTAAAAACACACACACACAGTTACTTACCTTTCCTTGTTCCTTCCTCCTCTGCCGCTGGGATGCCCATCTCAATACTTTGTTATAACCTTTGTAGGCAATGACAGAGGTCAGAGGTTCTCTGTAAGTCTTTACAAGGTAGGTACACACTGTTGCTGGCCCATTTCTCCCTGCAGATATCCTCCAGAGCCGAGATGTTTTGGGGCTTCGCTGGGCAACAAGGACTTTCATCTCCCTCCAAAGGTTTTCTATGGGGTTGAGATCTGGAGACTTTGAAATGCTCCTTACGGAGCCGTCCCTTATCCTGGCGCTGTACATGAGGAGTTGTGCTTCTACTGATCATGTGGCGTTGCCCTAATACTCTTCTGAAACATCCAAATGTTCTCCAGCATTATTCCGATGGCCTGGAAATGTCCTGGGATTAAGAGGGGGACACGTGTGGCACTGCAGGATCTGAGTCCCTGGTGGTGTAGTGTGTTATTGGCGGAAGCCTTCAGTACGTTGGTCCCAGCTTTCTGCAGGTCAATAGGTCCTCGTGTTGGTTTTGGGATTTTTGATCACCGTTCCGCTGATCATTTTGACCCCACAGGGTGAGATCTTGTGTGGATCCTCTGATGGAGGGAGATTATCAGGGTCTTGTATTTCCCCACTTTATAATTATTGCTACCACATAGGGGAACAAGCTGCTGCCTATTTCAGATTCAGTCTTCCCAGCACAGTGCATGGAAAAAAAATTATATAGCCAGCAGCCCCTGCTCCAAGTATATAGCTATTAGCCCCTGCCCCAAGTATATAGCTATTAGCCCCTGCCCCAAGTATATAGCTATTAGCCCCTGCCCCAAGTATATAGCTATTAGCCCCTGCCTCAAGTATATAGCTATTAGCCCATGCCCCCAGTAAAAAGCCAGCAGCCCCTGCCCCCCAGTATATAGCCTGCAGCTCCCGCCACCCAGTATATAGCCAGCAGCCCCTGCCCTCGATATATAGTCTCCAGACCTTGCCCCCCAGTATATAGCCAGCAGCCCCTCCCCTCAGTATATAGCCTGCAGCCTCTGCCCCCGAGAATATAGCCTGCAGCCCCTGCCACCCAGTATATAGCCTGCAGCCCCTGCCCCCAGTATATAGCCTGTAACCCCTTCCCCCAGTATATAGCCAGCTGTCCCTGCCCCCAGTAAATAGCCTGCAGCCCTCCAGTATATGGCCTGTAGCCCCTGCCCCCATTATATAGCCATTAGCCCCTGCACTCAGTATATAGCCTGCAGCCCCTGCACTCAGTATATAGCCTGCAGCCCCTGCACTCAGTATATAGCCTAAAGTCTAAACAGTGATTGGAACCGGGGTTCAGTGTGATTGTCCAACGAATGATGGCGCAAAGAGGAAAAGAAAGGAAAGGCAGTCCAATATTCCTTGCTAGTAAAGAAAAATCTGTAGGTTTTTCCTCTGCCTCTACATCATTCGGACATATAACTATCTAGGTAAATGTCAAGGTATAGCCAGTGCACAGGGCAACTACCGCCGAATGTGCATGAGAATTCTTTTATTTAAAGATTTTTTACTTAAGGCCTTTTTAATTCCTATCATTTTGAGTATAAAAATTAAAGATTACTGTCTTCAATCAAAGCTGTGCTACACTATTGCTTTGTATTTCGTTCTATATACACGTTTCTGGATCAAGGTGGAACGAAAAAGAGCGGTCGCTCGGTTTCTGAGCCGGAAGGAAAAGAGACCAACACAGCTGCTCGCTGCGTCCCGCGAGCGGACTAACAATCGCATCACAAGGAAGGATCTGCTTGAGAACATGAGGGCTTTTATTAACCTCATTCCCACCTTACCAAAGGTACTGTTTTCACTGGCTATACCTTGACATTTACCTAGATAGTTATATGTCCGAATGATGTAGAGGCAGAGGAAAAACCTACGGATTTTTCAGTATATAGCCTGCAGCCCCTGCACTCAGTATATAGCCTGCAGCCCCGGCACTCAGTACATAGCCTGCAGCCCCTGCACTCAGTACATAGCCTGCAGCCCCTGCACTCAGTATATAGCCTGCAGCCCCTCCCCCCAGTATATAGCCAGCATCCCCTGCCCTCAGTATATAGCCTGCAGCCCCTGCCCTCAGTATATAGCCTGCAGCCCCTGCCCTCAGTATATCGCCTGCAGCCCCTGCCCTCGATTATATAACCAGAAGCCCCTGCCCTCAGTATATAGCCAGCCAGCCCCTGCCCTCAGTATATAGCCTGCAGCCCTCCAGTATATAGCCAGCCAGCCCCTGCCCTCCAGTATATAGCTTGCAGCCCCTGCCCCCGCAGTATATAGCCTGTAACTCCTGCCTCCCAGTATATAACCAGCAGCCCCTGCCCAGAAGTATATAGCCTGCTGCCCTTGCCCTGCAGTATATAGCCTGCAGCCCCTGCCACCTCTTCCCCCCAGTATATAACCTGTAGCCCCTGCCCCCCCATTATATAGCCAGCAGCCCCTGCCCCCAGTATATAGTCAGCAGCCAATGCCCCCATTATATATAGCCAGCAGCCCATGCCCCCAGTATATAGACTGTAGCCCCTGCCCCCAGCATATAGACTGCAACCCCTACTCCTAGCATATAGCCATTAGCACCTGCCATCAGCATATAGCCTGCAGCCCCTGCCCCCAATATATAGCCAGCACCCCCTGCCCTCAGTATATAGCCAGCAGCCCGTGCCCTCAGTATATAGCCAGCAGCCCCTGCCCTCAGTATATAGCCAGCAGCCCCTGCCCTCAGTATATAGCCAGCAGCCCCTGCCCTCAGTATATAGCCCGCAGCCCCTGCCCTCAGTATATAGCCCGCAGCCCCTGCCCTTAGTATATAGCTATTAGCCCCTGCCCCCAGTTTATAGCCTGCAGCCCTCCAGTATATAGCCATTAGCACCTGCCGTCAGCATATAGCCTGCAACCCCTTCCCTCAGTATATAGCCTGCAGCCCCTGCCCCAATATATAGCCAGCACCCCCTGCCCCAATATATAGCCAGCACCCCCTGCCCTCAGTATATAGCCAGCAGCCCCTGCCCTCAGTATATAGCCCGCAGCCCCTGCCCTTAGTATATAGCTATTAGCCCCTGCCCCCAGTTTATAGCCTGCAGCCTGCAGCCCTCCAGTATATAGCCTGCAGATGGCCCAAAAACAGTGGGTGCTCACATTACAATAATGCCAGGGTGCTGCTGCTGCTGTATTGTATCTGTCTGGTTATAGAAAAAGACGGCTAAAAAATAAATAATTAATTGGATATGATACAGCAGCAGTACCCTAACATTACTGGGGTTTGAGCACCCACTATTTTTGGTAAAGGCTTGTGTGCAGAGCCCATGATATAGCCGGCTGTGTTCCCGGGTGCGTGCAGACTGCAGTTCATGACATCGCAGGCTGCAGGCTCGGAGGGGAGCGGTCCCCTAAGGCTAATGGGTCCCATAATAAGGCTGCATCGGCTGTAGTTACGCCCCTGGTCCATGGCATTGGCATTGCTCAGCTGTATCGGGGGTTCCCAGCACATGTGCCATTCTCTGTGACCCTATCTGTACATAGCTGGTTGTACTATGTTTCTATTGAAAACCCTAAACCAGAATATTTGGCTTTACGTATATTTATTGGCAGGAGTATTACAGGATCTTACAGACGGAATAGAGGTTTTCCATCTCGCTTGGAAAGCTTACACAGACACTTCAGCAGAATAAGGACATTCTCCAGATCGGAGCTCGGCACCGCGCAGTAAGCGATCTTCTTCAGGTTTTCGGGGTCACATAAGCTGTGCATTTCGGTGGAGTCTGGGGGCGGATGCTGCTTCATGATCCCGTACGCGTTGACCATGTTCTCCGAGAAGGTTGGATGGATGGCCATGTCGTAACCATACTGCTTCAGCGTTTTCATCATCTCATCATATCTGTGCGTCATGGAGGTCCGCTTCTTCTCGTCAACATTTCCTGTCGCAGGATCAGTAGCTGCCTGATAAAAATGTTGTACAGTGAGAGGAACATTCATGTGGTGGCCAAGAAGAAGTAATAGATGTCTCACTGTAGTGATTAGTAGCTGCCAAACATCTCCTCAAACATGCTTGGACCATCATCAATGAGACAGGGGACTCAGAGGTCAGGCATTAGGGTTACCTATAGTCCAGGGATGTGATGGTGGGATGAAGAATTCTTCTGTGATGACTATAATCTAAGAATATTAGAGACTATAAGAGAACCACGTACATACGGAATGAGGAACATATCATTAAAGAAGTTCTGATCTTATAGACTCCACGGGTTAGGGGATAAGTGTCTGATTTCTGGGACTCCCGGCAATCAAGAGAATTCCTCAAAATGCCTCTTACAGATCTTTCTGCACCCTGAACACTTATACTCATAAAGCTTCTATCAAGCCCGAAAGCGTCAGCCCCCATCTGGACTTGTTGTGGCGGATCCCCAATGGGGCAGATTTAACTACCCGGTCCTGTCGCGATCCTCGAGGTGCGTTCTCTGACGAGGATGAAGTCCGTCGTGATTCTTCAAGATCGTGTGTCCATTTTCCTGCATCCGTCGCTTCCCCGCTCAGGTCCGCCGGAGTTCACCTTCTTCTTCCCGGTGCTTGTAACTGCATTATATGCGACACAATTCTAAATCTTAAATGTTGCACGTTGTCTGAATCTGTCGTCCACGCTCCTGATTTGTGTCAAATGCAAGTCAGCGCGGTTGCGCCAAAATCAGATCGCGTGGGCCAAAAACCCCACTTCAATGTGGCGGAAAATTTGGCGTGAAACGGAAATAGTCGGGGTCCGATTAAAAATGCGCCTTGCGGACCCTTAGGAAGTGTGCTTCATTGGGGCTCATTTACTAAGGGTCTGCGGAGCGCATTTTTGTTGGGTTTCCTTCCGTTTCCACACCAAAGTTTTGTATGGAATTTGAAACTTTTTAGTTTGTATCCCATGTATTACCTCTATGATCTTCTGTGGGATGTTGGCTACAGACACCCCGTACAGTCTTGTCTGATCAGGAAAGATAAAGGTCAGTATTCTGCGATCCAGCTGAAAGGCGATCTCCCCTATGATCTGCTGCATTAGATGGAGCTGTTTGGAATCTGCGGAGGACAATGTTAGAAATTTACCACCATAAGTATACAGGACTCCTAGACCTCCCACGTGTTACCCAACTCATACATCAAAGAGTACAACTTTTATTTTTTGCAAATCCAAGTTTTGGGAGTGATCTTCAAACTGTACATGATTTAAATGGAAGCAGTGTAATTCTTAATATCCCCTGTGGTGGCGCTGGAGGTGCAGATGTAGAGGTTTTATACAGTATAGAGTGGAAACCAGAAGTTTACATACACTATATAAAAAGGCACATATGAATGTTTTTCTTGCTATCTGACATGAAATCAAAATGAACCATTTTTGTTTTTGGACAATTAGGATTATAAAAAAGAAGAATAATTTGTGATAGAATTTTAAAGCATTTGTATTACTTTCTGCAAAGTAAAAAGTTTGCATACATCAAAATTACTATGTATTTAAACAATTTGAGGCAGCCCACATCATGATTTCATGTCTTTGAATCTGGAAGGGAAATGTGGACTTGCACAAGTCTGGTTCATCCTTAGGTACAATTTCCCAAAACCTGAAAGTGCCTCATTCATCTGCACAAGGAATTATGCAGAGAGAGGGAAGTGCTAAAGAAGGTGAGGGGAGGGTGTAACAGCCTGTGAAGTTACATCACTAAGGGGCTCTGGAAAGACCCCCAGAGAACTTCTGTGTCATTAGCATCATTTTAAAAGTTGATTTTAGAAGGAAGGAGGCCATGGATATAAGAAGATTATCACAGTCACGGTTCCTGGATCTATGATTAAGTGCCCTTGGTTTATCATGATGGATTTTGATGGTAGATATAGTATAAAGGCAATGCTACCAAATACTAATGAAATGTATGTAAACTTTTGACATTGCAGAGAGTCATAAAATGCCTTAAAAAATTCCCTCTCTCATTATTCTGGCATTTGCCAAATATAAATAATTTTGGTCATCTTAATTAACCTAAAACAGGAAAGGTTTATTCTGATGTCATGTGAGGAAACAGATATGCGTGTCAGACAGCTCATGGAAACTTCTGGTTTCATCTGTAAGATATACATGATGCACAATATAGTTGTGTTTTGTAATGGATGTTGTATATAGGATACAATATAGAGGTGGTGTACTATATAAAGCTATATGTAGGGTACAATATAGAGGTGGTGCACAATATAAAGCTATATGTAGGGTACAATATAGAGGTGGTGCACAATATAAAGCTATATGTAGGGTACAATATAGAGGTGGTGTACTATATAAAGCTATATGTAGGGTACAATATAGAGGTGGTGTACTATATAAAGCTATATGTAGGATACAATATAGAGGTGGTGTACTATATAAAGCTATATGTAGGGTACAATATAGAGGTGGTGCACAATATAAAGCTATATGTAGGGTACAATATAGAGGTGGTGTACTATATAAAGCTATATGTAGGGTACAATATAGAGGTGGTGTACTATATAAAGCTATATGTAGGGTACAATATAGAGGTGGTGTACTATATAAAGCTATATGTAGGGTACAATATAGAGGTGGTGCACAATATAAAGCTATATGTAGGGTACAATATAGAGGTGGTGTACTATATAAAGCTATATGTAGGGTACAATATAGAGGTGGTGTACAATATAAAGCTATATGTAGGGTACAATATAGAGGTGGTGTACTATATAAAGCTATATGTAGGGTACAATATAGAGGTGGTGTACAATATAAAGCTATATGTAGGGTACAATATAGAGGTGGTGTACAATATAAAGCTATATATAGGGTACAATATAGAGGTGGTGCACAATATAAAGCTATATGTAGGGTACAATATAGAGGTGGTGCACAATATAAAGCTATATGTAGGGTACAATATAGAGGTGGTGTACAATATAAAGCTATATGTAGGGTACAATATAGAGGTGGTGTACAATATAAAGCTATATGTAGGGTACAATATAGAGGTGGTGCACAATATAAAGCTATATGTAGGGTACAATATAGAGGTGGTGTACTATATAAAGCTATATGTAGGGTACAATATAGAGGTGGTGTACAATATAAAGCTATATGAAGGGTACAATATAGAGGTGGTGTACTATATAAAGCTATATGTAGGGTACAATATAGAGGTGGTGTACTATATAAAGCTATATGTAGGGTACAATATAGAGGTGGTGTACAATATAAAGCTATATGTAGGGTACAATATAGAGGTGGTGCACAATATAAAGCTATATGTAGGGGACAATATAGAGGTGGTGCACAATATAAAGCTATATGTAGGGTACAATATAGAGGTGGTGTACAATATAAAGCTATATGTAGGGGACAATATAGAGGTGGTGCACAATATAAAGCTATATGTAGGGTACAATACAGAGGTGGTGCACAATATAAAGCTATATGTAGGGTACAATATAAAGCTATATGTAGGGTACAATATAGAGGTGGTGCACAATATAAAGCTATATGTAGGGTACAATATAGAGGTGGTGCACAATATAAAGCTATATGTAGGGTACAATATAGAGGTGGTGTACAATATAAAGCTATATGTAGGGTACAATATAGAGGTGGTGCACAATATAAAGCTATATGTAGGGTACAATATAGAGGTGGTGTACAATATAAAGCTATATGTAGGGTACAATATAGAGGTGGTGTACAATATAAAGCTATATGTAGGGTACAATATAGAGGTGGTGCACAATATAAAGCTATATGTAGGGTACAATATAGAGGTGGTGTACAATATAAAGCTATATGTAGGGTACAATATAAAGCTATATGTAGGGTACAATATAGAGGTGGTGTACAATATAAAGCTATATGTAGGGTACAATATAGAGGTGGTGTACAATATAAAGCTATATGTAGGGTACAATATAGAGGTGGTGTACAATATAAAGCTATATGTAGGGTACAATATAAAGCTATATGTAGGGTACAATATAGAGGTGGTGTACAATATAAAGCTATATGTAGGGTACAATATAAAGCTATATGTAGGGTACAATATAGAGGTGGTGTACAATATAAAGCTATATGTAGGGTACAATATAGAGGTGGTGTACAATATAAAGCTATATGTAGGGTACAATATAGAGGTGGTGTACAATATAAAGCTATATGTAGGGTACAATATAGAGGTGGTGTACAATATAAAGCTATATGTAGGGTACAATATAGAGGTGGTGCACAATATAAAGCTATATGTAGGGTACAATATAGAGGTGGTGCACAATATAAAGCTATATGTAGGGTACAATATAGAGGTGGTGTACAATATAAAGCTATATGTAGGGTACAATATAGAGGTGGTGCACAATATAAAGCTATATGTAGGGTACAATATAGAGGTGGTGTACAATATAAAGCTATATGCAGGGTACAATATAGAGGTGGTGTACAATACAAAGCTATATGTAGGGTACAATATAGAGGTGGTGTACAATATAAAGCTATTTGTAGGGTACAATATAAAGCTATATGTAGGGTACAATATAGAGGTGGTGTACAATATAAAGCTATATGTAGGGTACAATATAGAGGTGGTGTACAATATAAAGCTATATGTAGGGTACAATATAAAGCTATATGTAGGGTACAATATAGAGGTGGTGTACAATATAAAGCTATATGTAGGGTACAATATAGAGGTGGTGCACAATATAAAGCTATATGTAGGGTACAATATAAAGCTATATGTAGGGTACAATATAGAGGTGGTGTACAATATAAAGCTATATGTAGGGTACAATATAAAGCTATATGTAGGGTACAATATAGAGGTGGTGTACAATATAAAGCTATATATAGGGTACAATATAGAGGTGGTGTACAATATAAAGCTATATGTAGGGTACAATATAGAGGTGGTGTACAATATAAAGCTATATGTAGGGTACAATATAGAGGTGGTGTACAATATAAAGCTATATGTAGGGTACAATATAAAGCTATATGTAGGGTACAATATAGAGGTGGTGTACAATATAAAGCTATATGTAGGGTACAATATAAAGCTATATGTAGGGTACAATATAGAGGTGGTGCACAATATAAAGCTATATGTAGGGTACAATATAGAGGTGGTGTACAATATAAAGCTATATGTAGGGTACAATATAGAGGTGGTGTACAATATAAAGCTATATGTAGGGTACAATATAGAGGTGGTGTACAATATAAAGCTATATGTAGGGTACAATATAGAGGTGGTGTACAATATAAAGCTATATGTAGGGTACAGAAGTCTCTTATGATGCACGTTAAATGTAGTGCACAATATAGAAACACTTATAATACTGTATAGATTATATGTAGTGTACAAGTTTTTTTCAATAAACGTTATACAGTGGGGCACAGTTACTTACCCGGTCCTGTCGCGATCCCACGGTGCGTTGTCCGACGAGCATTCGGGTCTTCCGGGATTCACTAAGGTCGTGCGTCCAATTTTCTGCAGTTGTCGCTGCTGCGCCGAGGTCCGGCAGAGTTCACCTTCTTCTGCCTGGTGCATGTGAGTGCTGATCTTGCGACACATATCGTTTTTTAATTCCGTCAGGTTGTCCGATGGCCACGGCCCCGCGTGAAAGCCGGGGCCAAAATCCATTCCCGTGAGCCAAAATTCCAGGGCAATTCGGCGCAAAAAGGAAATATTCGGGAAACCCGACGGAATCGGAATTGTGTACAATTTTTTTCTTGATACCTTATACATTCGGGCAAATTTACTTACCCGGTCCTGTCGCGATCCCCGATTCGGACGGTCCGACGAAGATTAAGTCTGGCGCGATTCACGAAGCTCGTGTGTCCAAGTTCCTGCATCCGTCGCTTCCCCACCGAGGTCCGCCGGAGTTCACCTTCTTCTTCCCGGTGCATGTAAGTGCGTGTCTTGCGACACAATTCGAAATGTTAAATCCCGTGCGTAGTCCGAATCCGACTGGTTGTCCGACGGCCAGGCCCGCCCGATTTGTGTCACGTGCAAGCCGGTGCCGATGCACCAAAATCCGTTTGCGGCCGCCAAAATCCCGTTAAATGCGGCGCAAAACGGAAATCGTCGGGAAACTCGACGATAATGCGCTCCGTGGACCCTTAGTAAATGAGCCCCATTGTGTGCAATGTAGAAGTCACTGACAATCATGTGGTGTACAATATAGAGGTTTTATTTCCAATACATCCCAGTGCACTATATAGAAGTCACTTACTCTGAGGCGAGTGCACTCCTATTTCTTTGCTCTTTTCTGCATGTGAAGGAGACGAGAAGAAAGATAGAAATAATTAAAATTATAATTTGATTCATTTGATTGATTTTAACCCTTGATACAATAACAAGTAACAATATCGACCATGCTGTATAATAGAAAACACTGGTGGTTGGACGGCACATATCGCCCAGTGGCTCCGATGTACATCCCTGCCATCAGCTGCGGGGTTAAAAGATGGAGTCGGAGGAGGGAGGGGTTATTTTAAAGTCTGAGATCTCAAATGTAAAACTTATGCCAACACCCTAGTCATGTCCTATTGATAATATTGGGTTCTTAAAGGGGTTGGCCATGTTTCCTCATACAACGTGTGTAAGTGTGTGGGGCAGGAGATTAGGTAAGTTACGAATATACATCTAGTAATAGTTCTCCTGCACCTGTTTCCTGATCTGTAAAGTGAAGCCTCCTGTCTTTTACTTCATCAGCCAGAGATTCCTGACCATAAAGTGGCCGCAGATCTGTTCAGTTAGAGATAACATGACCCTCCATCTGCGGCCATTTTGTGGCCAGGAATGTCTGACTGATGAGGTGAACAACAGGAGGAGGCTTCACCCTACTTATCACTTACCTAATATCCCGCCCCCCCCCCCCCACACACACACACACACATGAGGTAAAGTGGCCAACCCCTTTAAGTCCCTAGTAGGGTCATGACCTCCACATACTCAAGAGTTGAGGAGCAATGAACATCTTTTCTTTTGATATCTCTTTTTCTTAGACATACCCCCATAGTAGTGCATGCGCAGGTACATGGACACCTCAGATTGGACACCGGACCATGTACTGATAGATGGTATGTGTATGTGGGCGGGAGGGGGGGTATAGGATATAAATCCGGGGTGACCATGTTTTTCAATGTACAGGTAGTTCCCCACACCCGACTTACATACAACCCCTAGTTACAAACGGACCTCTGGGTGTTGGTAATTACTGTACTTTAGTCCTAGGCTACAATAATCAGCTATAACAGTTATCACAGGCGTCTGTAATGAAGCTTTATTGTTAATCCCGGTTCTGATGACAACCCAACATTTTTAAAATCCAATTGTCACAGAGACCAAAAAAAATTTGGCTGGGGCTACAATAGTAAAGTATTCAGTTTCGACTTACATACAAATTCAGCTTAAGAACAAACCTACAGAACCTTGTATGTAGCCCGGGGACTGCCTGTACATCTTTTCTTACCCGTCCCTGTGCCAGGGCTGCCATGTTGTGTGGTGCCTTCAGTTTGGTCCATGTGGCCACCATCCATCCTGGAGTTCTTGGGCGGTCTTGTTTGCTTGGCATCGCTATCCTCGTCTTCCTCGTCCAGTCTGAGCTTTGTCATATGACGCTGGATCTCCTCTGGATTGCTGTGTAACTTTTCCAAGTTGGTTCTCAGGTCTACGTTCTCCTGTAGCAGAAGTAACATCCTCCTGAGTTCCCTATTCTGGACCAGTAGTTCATCATTTTCGGTCTTGATGACCTCCGTCTGGGGGATGATGGTCAGATCCATTCTTTCTGGTTGTAGGATATCTTGCGTCTGGGGGGATGATGGCCGCCGTCACTAGGGAGACAATGAGAATCACGGAACCTCACAGAGCGGCGCTTTATGACATCACCCTCTCCTACGTATGGCAGAGGATGTTGTGTAGGTTTTACAAGATGTCTGAACCAGACAGAACAGGTTACAGTGAGGCCTGAGCCATTAATATAAAATACACCAGATTTACCAACATGGAGGATCCTGACTGATAAATCGTCACGTGTCCATAGTAACCAATCAGGGATCAGCTTTCACTTCATAGACAACATTGAAAAAATGTAAGCTGAGATCTAATTGGTTGCTATAGGCACAGATGACAGTTTACAGTTAGGCCTAATACATTATGTGGAGGTTACATGAATAATAATAAACGTATATAATATGTTTTCAGCAGGTTGTTATATCCTAAGATTGTAGAACCTTTGGCTACATTCACACTGCCGTTGCCCGCCGTACCGTAGCTGGTACATATCCTGTCTTTGTACAGGATACAGAGCCTTACAGTTCCACACGTGTGCTGCACCGTACCGCTCCTGTTGGGCGCCGGACACCCATTGCCGTCTATGGTGGACGTATATCGGCCGTATATACATCGTCTGTATATACGTCCCCCATACAGTAGTGTGAATGAAGCCTAATTCAGTATAATATCTAGTCTGATAGTTATAAAATACACCAGATTTACCAACAGTGAGGATCCTGACTGATAAATCGTCACGTGTCCATAGCAACCAATCAGGGATCAGCTTTAACTTCATAGACAACATTGAAAAAATGTAAGCTGAGATGTAATTGGTTGCTATAGGCACAGATGACAGTTTACAGTTAGGCCTGATATATTATGAGGAGGTTACATGAATAATGAAAGAATATAATGGGGCTTATTTACGAAGGGTCCCGCGGCTACATTTGACTTTACAGGGATCGCGCCGGGGATTGTGCCGCCCCCGATCGGATAATGGCACAGCTGCGCTGCTTTTACGCAACACAGAACATGGGGGCGGGCCGCTGGACAATCTGACAGATTTGGACTAAGTGCGGGATTTAACATTTAAATCTGCGTAGCAAGCCAAGCACTTACATACACCAGGAAGAAGAAGGTGAACTCCGAGGACCTGAGCGGGGAAGCGACACATGCAGGATATCGGGCGCAGGATCTTAGTGACTCCCCGCACAGCGCATTATACACAGACAATGCACTTACATGCACCAGGAAGAAGAAGGTGAACTCCGGGGACCTGAGCGGGGAAGAGACACATGCAGGATATCGGACGCACGATCTTAGTGACTCCCCGCACAGCGCATTATACACGGACAATGCACTTACATGCACCAGGAAGAAGAAGGTGAACTCCGGGGACCTGAGCGGGGAAGTGACACATGCAGGATATCAGGTGCACGATCTTAATGACTCCCCGCACAGCAAATTATACACGGACAATGCACTTACATGCACTAGGAAGAAGAAGGTGGACTCCGGGGACCTGAGCGGGGAAGCGACACATGGAGGATATCGGACGCACGATCTTAGTGACTCCCCGCACAGCGCATTATACACGGACAATGCACTTACATGCACCAGGAAGAAGAAGGTGGACTCCAGGGACCTGAGCGGGGAAGCGACACATGCAGGATATCGGACGCACGATCTTAGTGACTCCCCGCACAGCGCATTATACACGGACAATGCACTTACATGCACCAGGAAGAAGAAGGTGAACTCCGAGGACCTGAGCGGGGAAGCGACACATGCAGGATATCGGGCGCAGGGTCTTAGTGACTCCCCGCACAGCGCATTATACATGGACAATGCACTTACATGCACCAGGAAGAAGAAGGTGAACTCCGGGGACCTGAGCGGGGAAGCGACACATGCAGGATATCGGGCGCAGGATCTTAGTGACTCCCCGCACAGCGCATTATACACGGACAATGCACTTATATGCACCAGAAAGAAGAAGGTGAACTCCGGGGACCTGAGCGAGGAAGCGACACATGCAGGATATCGGGTGCACGACCTTAGTGACTCCCCGCACAGCGCATTATACACGGACAATGCACTTACATGTACCAGGAAGAAGAAGGTGAACTCCGGGGACCAGAGCGGGGAAGCGACACATGCAGGATATCGGGGGCACGATCTTAGTGACTCCCCGCACAGCGCATTATACATGGACAATGCACTTACATGCACCAGGAAGAAGAAGGTGAACTCCGGGGACCTGAGCGGGGAAGCGCACGACCTTAGTGATTCGCGGCACAGTGCATCATCGTTGGAGTGTCCGGATCAGGGTTCGCAACTCGGACGGGTAAGTAAATGTTTTCAGCAGGTTGGTATATCCCAAGATTGCAGAACCTAATTCAGTACATTATCTAGCCAGATAGTCATAAAATACAGTCATGGCCAACATTTTTGAGAATGACACAAATCTTCTATTGTCACATGATGTGTCGCCCTCTGGTTTGTCAGATGTTTATCACATACAGAGATACAAGTGCAATCATATTATGGGGAGCAGAAGCTATTATGGACAGTTAGGAGGAGTTACTGCAGCGAGTCAGTATTTGCAGTGTTGCCCCTTCTTCTTCAGGACCTCTGCAATTTTCCCTGGCAGCTCTCAAATCCTGACTGATCCCGTCCATTCCTGCACCATCACTGCTGCATTGTGTCACAATTTGTTGGTTTTTGTTTGTCCCCCGTCTCTTGATGACTACAAGTTCTCAATGGGATTAAGATCTGGGGAGTTTCCAGGCCATGGACCCACAATCTCTATGTTTTGTTCCCTGAGCCATTTAGATATCACCGTTGCTTTATGGCAGGTGCTCCATCATGCTGGAGAAGGCATTGCTCATCACCATCTGCTCCTGGACGGTTTGGAGAAGTTGCTCCTGGAGGACATTCTGGTCCCATTCTTTATTCATGGATGTGTTTTTAGGCAAGACTGTGAGAGAGCCGATTCCCTTGGCTGAGAAGCCGCCCCACACATGAATGGTTGCAGGAGGCTTTACAGGTGGCAGGAGATAAGACTGGTGGTATCGCTCACCTTGTTTTCTCCCAACAAGCTGTTTTCCAGATGTTCCAAACAATCGGAAAGGGGATTCATAAGAGAAAATGACTTTCCCCCAGTCCTCAGCGTCCACTCCCTGTACCTCCTGCAGAATATCCGTCTGTCCCTGATGCTTTTTCTGGAGAGAAGTGGCTTCTTTGCTGCCTCCTTGACACCAGGCCTTGCTCCAAGAGTCTCGGCAGTGTCACAGTGCGTGCAGATGCCTCACACCTGCCTGCTGCCATTCCTGAGCAAGCTCTGCACTGCTGGGATCCCAATCCCCAAGCTGAAACACTTGTAAGAGACGGTCCTGGCGCTTGCTGGTCCTTCTTGGGCTCCTGGAGCCTTTTTGGTAACAATGGAGCCTCTCTCCTTGAATTCCTTGATGATACGATAGATTGGTGACTGAGGTGCAATCTTTCTAGCTGCGATACTCTTCCCTGTTAGGACAGGTTTGTGCAGTGCAATGATGACTGCACGTGTTTCTTTAGAGATAACCATGGTTAACATAAGAGAAACAATGATGCCAAGCACCAGCCTCCTTGTAAAGTGTCCAGTGGTGTGATTCTTACTTAATCCTGACAGATTGATCTCCAGCCCTGTCCTCATCAGCACCCGCACCTGTGTTACTGGAGACATCACTGACACCATGTTAGCTGCTCCGCCTAAGGCGCCTGCAATGAAGGTGAAATGTTCTTTGCAAATATTGACTTTGCAATTAATTGCTGTTAAGCTGATCCCTCTGTATAACATTCTGGAGTATATGCAAATTGCCATTATAAAACCTGAATGGGGGTGGATTTTGGTGTCCTCGCACTGCTGTGCTCTGTATTCTCTAGCCTAAACTTCTTTTTATTACTTTTCCTCTACTCTGAGTCACTTCTGTATCAATGAACCAGAAGCCCTGCAGAAGACTGCTGAATCACAATCAGCCCCTGACACAACCAAGAACTATTGACTCTTCAGAGAACAGAAAATAGTAAATTTACGTAGAGATAATTTTTTGCCAAAACTTCTGGCATTGCCCCTAAAAGTCAAAATCCATACAACTTAAACTGCTGCGGGTGAATTCACCTTATAAAATAGGTGCAAGGTAGAAGTGACTTTAAGTACTGGGGTCTGTAGGTGGCAGCAGAGGGACAGGCTCCTTCCTTGCATCACACATCATCACCCTTTACTGGCACATTGTAACGAATCCTCCTGCTACGTGACCAGGTGACTATGAGAGCTCAGAGGGAAATTTTAATTCATACCGTGGCAGTTCTCTCATCACAATTTCAATGCTCCTGGTACCCCTGTAGCTTTCACCATTTTTAACAGGTATTCCTAAATCTTCCCACTCCAGCATGGACCAAGCTGCATCTTCTGTTTTCTCCCAACCCCCATAGACGGACCTCAATCCCAGGGTTGTTCAGGATTTTAAAACATTTTTCATAAGCAGCGCCACACCTGACCCCATGGTTGAGGCTGGTACTGCAGCTCAGCTCTATAGAAATGAATGAGCTGTATAACAATAGCAGGCACTGCCCATGGTCATGGCGCTGATTTATGATAAACCAGATCCGGGCACCGTGACTGTGGTAATCTTCTTATCAGGGGCATAACTAGGAGACTTCTGAATGGGCCTATATACAGTATATATACACATCATATTATTGCACATACAGCATATACACACCAAATACACACATACATACCATATATACACTGACAAATACAGTACCATATACAGTATATTAAAAAAACACACAGCAAATACACATCACATATACACACACAGCATATATACACATACAGTACCATATAAATACATACATCCATTTATACACTCATATGTATATAGCCCCAGGGGGGCCACAGATGTGACTTCATGCAGCCCAGTAGCTGCTGGCCACATGGGGGAAGTAGAGATGAGAGATTCCTGGTCCTGCTGTCCCTCTCCCACAACATTTCTTATCTGAGCTACCGGCTTGGCTGTGCCCTGAGGATGTGCAGGGGAGTAACTTGAGGGGGTGTAGAGGTTGCAGTCGCACCAGGGCCCAAGAGGCTTTGGGGGCCCATAAGGTCTCACTTTCCCATATGAGAAGATTAATACTATAAACCATACATTATAGTCGGGGGCCCGGCACAGACTTTGCACTGGGGCCCATCAGCTTCTAGTTACTCCACTGAGGATGTGCACTATATATATATATACAAGCAGTCCCCGGGTTACATACAAGATAGGGTCTGGAGGTTTGTTCTTAAGTTGAATTTGTATGTAAGTCGAAACTGTATATTTTATAATGGAAGTTCTAGACAATTTTTTTTTCTTTTGCCCCAGTGACAATTGGAGTTTCAAAATTTTTGGTGTAATTGGACCAAGAATTATCAATAAAGCTTCATTACAGACACCTTACAGCTGATCATTGCAGTCTGGGACTATAGTAACATCCAGAGACTTCACCAGAGGTCACAGTGGGCAGAGGGGTCAGTCTGTAACTATGGGTTGTCTGTAAGTCGGGTGTCCTTAAGTAGGGGACCGCCTGTATATATATATATATATATATATATATATATATATATATATATATAAACACATATACACACACATATATTATACTGTACAATATAATGTATATAATAGTGCAGATCCTCCATCCTTTAGTTTGGCAGGTCGGGTGGCTGGGCCCCCAGACACCCTAGGCCCCTGTAGCAGCTGCTAAGGCTGCTACCCCTGTAGTTACTTACATTACTTTATACACTTAGTGGAACTGTTCTTAGTGAATAAAAAACAGCACACCAACAAAGAAAGAGTTAAAAATAAATAAATAAATAAATCACCTGAGCGCCTCTCGGCATCGTCAGCTTTTAATTTATACACAGGCGGTATTATTCCAGCGTGGGGGGTGAATAAATTAATAGAAGGTAACATCAGCCTGAGCGCCTGGGGCAAACAAGTATTTTTTAAAACTCCCAGGCCCACATTTATCGCCCTTCCGGTTTTGTGAATCATTTTTAGCAGTTCATATTTTATATGATGAATTTCAAGGCGAGTGGGAGTGGTTTCCGATTTGAAAACTTCAAAAAATGCACAAATGCTGTCAACTGCCCGCTGAAATACACTGGGGTTCATTTACTTACCTGGTCCTGCAGAGTTCAGAGAAAGTGCATTGTCCGTGTATAATGCGCTGTGTCGCGATTCACATAGATTCTGCGCCCGATATCCTGCATGTGTCGCTTCCCCGCTCAGGTCCCCGGAGTTCACCTTCTTCTTCCTGGTGCATGTAAGTGCATTGTCCGTGTATAATGCGCTGTGCGGGGAGTCACTAAGATCGTGCGCCCGATATCCTGCATGTGTCTCTTCCCTGCTCAGGTCCCAGGAGTTCACCTTCTTCTTCCTGGTGCATGTAAGTGCATTGTCCGTGTATAATGCGCTGTGCGGGGAGTCACTACAATCCTGCTCCCAATATCCTGCATGTGTCACTTCCCCGCTCAGGTCCCTGGAGTTCACCTTCTTCTTCCCGGTGCATGTAAGTGCATTGTCCGTGTATAATGCACTGTGCGGGGAGTCACTAAGATCCTGCACCCCATATATCCTGCATGTGTCGCTTCCCCGCTCAGGTCCCCGGAGTTCACCTTCTTCTTCCTGGTGCATGGAAGTGCATTGTCCGTGTATAATGCGCTGTGCGGGGAGTCACTAAGATCCTGCACCCGATATCCTGCATGTGTCGCTTCCCCGCTCAGGTCCCTGGAGTTCACCTTCTTCTTCCTGGTGCATGTAAGTGCATTGTCCATGTATAATGCGCTGTGCCGCGATTCACTAAGATCATGCGCCCAATATCCTGCATGTGTTGCTTCCCCGCTCAGGTCCCCGGAGTTCACCTTCTTCTTCCTGGTGCATGTAAGTGCATTGTCCGTGTATAATGCACTGTGCGGGGAGTCACTAAGATCCTGCACCCGATATCCTGCATGTGTCGCTTCCCTGCTCAGGTCCCCTGAGTTCACCTTCTTCTTCCTGGTGCATGTAAGTGCATTGTCCGTGTATAATGTGCTGTGCGGGGAGTCACTAAGATCGTGCGCCCGATATCCTGCATGTGTCGCTTCCCGCTCAGGTCCCTGGAGTTCACCTTCTTCTTCCTGGTGCATGTAAGTGCATTGTCCATGTATAATGCGCTGTGCGGGGAGTCACTAAGATCCTGCGTCCGATATCCTGCATGTGTCGCTTCCCGCTCAGGTCCCTGGAGTTCACCTTCTTCTTCCTGGTGCATGTAAGTGTATTGTCCATGTATAATGCGCTGTGCGGGGAGTCACTAAGATCCTGCGTCCGATATCCTGCATGTGTCACTTCCCAGCTCAGGTCCCTGGAGTTCACCTTCTTCTTCCTGGTGCATGTAAGTGCATTGTCAGTGTATAATGCGCTGTGCGGGGAGTCACTAAGATCGTGCGTCCGATATCCTGCATGTGTCGCTACCCCGCTCAGGTCCCCGGAGTTCACCTTCTTCTTCTTCTTGGTGCATGCAAGTGTATTGTCCGTGTATAATGCGCTGTGCGGGGAGTCACTAAGATCCTGCGCCCGATATCCTGCATGTGTCCCTTCCCCGCTCAGGTCCCCGGAGTTCACCTTCTTCTTCTTGGTGCATGCAAGTGCATTGTCTTGCGACACAATTTGAATATTAAATCTGAATCAGTCGAATCGTCCGATGGCCACACCCCCCTGATTTGTGTCGCATGAAAGCAATGCAGCTGTGCCAAAATCCGATCGCTTGCGACACAATCCCAGCGCAAACCCCTGTTAAATACCTGCGCAAATCCCAAAAACCGTGAACAGTCCGACAAAAGTGCTTTCTGCGATCCTTAGTAATTAAGCCCCAATATTCCTTTTATTGGAGCAGACATGCACTTATGTAATTTTATTTACTATACAGAGACTTATATGTGATTTGTGTAACTCAGCACTGTTAATTTTATTCATGAAAAATGCATGGGCATTAAAAAAACAAAAACAAAAAACCAGAAGGCGCCAGATTCAGGATTTCTGGTGCACGTTCTTCATGAATCTGGCACCTCCTGCACTGCCCCATTAACTCCTTAACGCCGCAGCCCTTTTTCGTTTTTTGCGTTTTCATTTTTCACTCCCCAACTTCAAAAATCCATAACTTTATTTTTCCGTGTACAGAGCTGTGTTATGGCTTATTTTTTTGCATAACAAATTACACTTCATAGTGATGGTATTTAATATTCCATGCCGTGTACTGGGGAAAAAAAATCCAAATGCAGTGAAATTGTTAAAAAAAACCCCCGCATTTGTGGTGTATTCTTGTGGGCTTGGATTTTACGGATTTCCCTGCACGCCCCAAATCACAGGTCTTCTTTGTCCTTGGGGTCGGTATGATTACGGTGATACCAAATTTGTATAGGTTTTATAATGTTTTCATACATTTACTATAATTAAAACCTCCTGTACAAATTTTTTTTTTTGATGACGTTTACAATGTTATCATTTTTAGGACTGTACGACCTTTAGATCACTTTTATTATTACGTCACATGTTGGTAAGGGGTTAACATGGGACAACACACTTCTGTCGGACATTGCATGATAAATGTGGCGCACGGTCCATCTGACCACAGAATATTGGGGCAGATTTACTTACCCGGTCCATTCGCGATCCAGCGGAGCGTTCTCTGCACTTGACTCAGGTCCGGCCGGGATTTAATAAGGCAGTTCCTCCGCCGTCCACCAGGTGGCGCTGCTGCGCAGAAAAGCATCTGAACACGCTGGAGTTCACCGGCTCGGGCTGAGTGAAGGTAAGCGCGTCCCGAGCGACACATTTTCCGTTCTTAAATGCGGCGGTTTTTCCGAATCCGTCGGGCTTTTGTTCGGCCACGCCCCCGATTTCCGTCGCGTGCATGCCGGCGCCGATGCGCCACAATCCGATCGCGTGCGCCAAAATCCCGGGGCAATTCAGGTACAATCGGCACAAATCAGAAATATTCGGGTAACACGTCGGGAAAACGCTAATCGGGCCCTTAGTAAATGACCCCCATTGTGTTGCGTCGGGTATAGTGCAGCTGCGCCACAAATCACTCAAACAAAACCCCACAAAAACCTGGTGCAGGGGCTGTAATAAACGTGGGCCGTTTCTTTATTCACCAAGAACAGTTCCACTTAGTGCATAAAGAAAGGCGCACGTGAAGCTAATGGTAGATGTCCTTTAGGGGCGATGGAGGCGTTACCAGAGCACCCCATGCTCTAGCTTCATAGGCTGTTACACTGTCTGCCCCCTCAGCACTCCCCCCACCCCGCTTCCTCTGCCTGATGTAATATCACACAATGAGAGGGGGGAAGTGCTCATGTACAGTGTCCCCCTCCAAGGACCACCATAGGTGTCCAGCAGGACTTTGCAGCAATGAGAGGCCAGGAGAGATGCTCAGGAATACTATGGGGGATGTTTTTGAGTCTCTGACATTTTGGAATGGCAGCAGTGGAAATCTTATAACCCAGTTAGTATTTGGAAATGTTAAGGGTAAAAGATTTTTGGATAAGTCAGGTCCTACTAGCCCACTCAAATTGTGTTCCCGATTTGTGTCAGTCTCCACTGCTGTTCTGGAATTACATTCACAAACCGATACGATCCGGATAATTTAGCTTTTATCTATTACAGATTGATTTTACTTATAACCTGAATTTCCAGAAGTCGCTCTCTTCCTGATTTGTAGCTTTTCGTTACCATTCACAAAAGACTAAGAATTGGGAAGAGCGAGAGCAGGAAGATAAATAATAATACTCCCCCGTATAGGGATATATAGGGGGTACAATGCGTTGCCCCCCGCTTAGGCTGTTATTTCCTGCTCTTCCGGGCGCAGCTTTATTATAAGGGCTTTTATCTGTAGGAAATGTCAGCCGAGAGGAAGGGCGATACTTCAAATACAGACTTCAGGAGGCTGGAGACAGACGGGAGCCAAGGAGGAGGCCGCACTCATGGGGGGGGACAATGCACACATTGTGGTCATGTGACCGCTCCATAATAAGGGCTCCGCACACAGCGACATATAATCACCCAGAACAATGGCAGCTGACAAATCCGTCATGGACTTTTTAACCTCTTAATAACCAGGAATGTGGGGGCCTTATTGACTGTCTGCTTCCTACAGCAACCGGCACAAATATTCTAGGAAATAAGAGGGATTTTCTTACAAAAATTTATTTCACAGATTATATGTAGAGGAAGAACTGGGCAAATAATACAAAGTGTCCTATCTGCAGGCAGCATGTTATAAAGCAGGAGGAGCTCAGCAGATTGTACCCAGTGTCCTATCTGCAGGCAGCATGTTATAGAGCAAGAGCAGCTGAGCACATTGTACATAGTGTCCTATCTGTAGGCAGCATGTTATAGAGCAGGAGGAGCTGAGAAGATTGTACATAGTGCCTTATCTGCAGGCAGCATGTTATAGAGCAGGAGGAGCTGAGCAGATTGTACCCAGTGTCCTATCTGCAAGCAGCATGTTATAGAGCAGGGGGAGCTGAGCAGATTGTAACCAGTGTCCTATCTGCAGGCAGCATGTTATAGAGCAGGAGGAGCTGAGCACATAGCACATAGTGTCCTATCTGCAGGCAGCATGTTATAGAGCAGGAGTAGCTGAGCAGATTGTACATAGTGTCCTATCTGCAGGCTGCATGTTATATAGCAGGAGGAGCTGAGCAGAATGTACAGTGTCCTATCTGCAGGCAGCATGTTATAGAGCAGGAGGAGCTGAGCAGATTGTACATAGTGTCCTATCTGCAGGCAGCATGTTATAGAGCAGGAGGAGCTGAGCAGATTGTACATAGTGTCCTACCTGCAGGCAGCATGTTGTATAGCAGGAGGAGCTGTGCAGATTATGTATCATTGTATATAATTTTCTAAATGTTGCAATCACACTCCCCGGTACCAGTAGCATAGTTAAATTTCTGAGTCATGTGAATCCTGAATCTGCTAATAACCTATTAGCACAGTAGTACTGCCCCTGGAGCGTCACATATAATTATAGAGTACAGAGAAACGAGTTTTCGAAAGATCTGTGAATTCTCCGGCATTTATAAGTGATTGTCAGTCAACGTCCTGCACAGGGGAGACAAATCTGAGACAAACGCAGGAATATGTGACAATTACAACAGTTACGACAATTTATCACAGAAACTATAGTTGACTAGGACTCAGATCCCCCCCCTCTATGTACAGCAGAATAATGGTTCGCAATGAAGAGGAAATAAAACATTTTGTACAAGACGACAGTAAATATGATGGAGCGATGCGCTTCCCCCGGCCATCTGTTCTCCAATCGGCTTTTATTAAGGGATCAGGAGAAGTTTAACTGCATCTAACAGGTAGGAGACGATAAAAGCGAGAACATCAGCGCCCGCTCCCCTGATGTGGGCTCAAGTTACAAGAACTAAACTTTATAATATTAAACCTGCAACTGTAACAAGGACCAGAGATGGAAACATGGCGGAGATTTAGATCAATAACCATCCATCCAAGATTCATCCTAAACGCAGGGGATTCTACAAATCTCATGAACACAATGAGGATTTATTCATTTTAATTAGATTTAAAGGGGTTTTCCCACCAAACAACGTATGCCCTATACACAGGACAGGATAGGGCCTTGCTTGCTGATCATGGGGGTCTCATTGGTGAGACTCCCGCAGATCAAAAGAACGAGGGATGCGTGGTACCTCTCCCCTCTCCTGGACATGAATGGAGCAGACAGCAGCACATGTCCATTCATCTCTATGGAGCTGACGGAGATTGCTGAGCACGGCGCTGAACTATCAGTCAGCTCCATAGAGAGGAATGGAACAGACACGCGCAGCCGATTGCTCCACTGATCTGGGGGAGAGATGAGGGGTCTGACGGAGGTACCACAGACCCCATATGTCTCCCCGTTCTTGTGATCTAATAGGGGGCTCATCACCGAGAAAATAAGCCCTTACACAGTTCTGTACATGGAAAAATGTGAAAGTTATGGAAGGTGGAAATTAAAAAAAAACCCTGCATCAAGGGTTTAAAAGAAACTCCTTATCTTTCCACCGTCTACTAACCAACCCAACCCTGACCTCTCCATCTCCATCTGTGGGATCACTATAGCCCCGGGGGCAGCAGGCCCGCTGTCTTGGGGTTGTGCTGGACTCAGACCTCTCCTTTGCACCGTATATTCAATGTCTTGTCGCATCTCAGAATCCGACCATTTCTTACAATTGAAACGTCTAAAATGCTAAATGTTGCACTTATTGACTCTCGACTAAACTACTATAACTCCCTAATAATTGATCTTCCACTCACTAAACTCTCTCCTCTTCAATCTTTTCTTAATACAGCAGCCAGGCTCGTCTTTTAGGCCAAACGCTACACTGATGCCTCCAGTTTGTGCCAATCACTGCACTGGTTACAAGTCTCCTTCCAAATTCAGTTTAAAATAACAACCCTCATCCACAAAGCTCTGCATAATGCTGCACCTCCCCATCTCTTATCTCAGTCTATCGCCCAACCTGTGCTCTTCGATCTGTCAGTGATATTAGATTAATCTCAACCTTAATTCGAACCTCCCACTTGTGTCTCCAAGACTTCTCTAGAGCGGCTCCAATTCTCTGGAATGCCCTTCCCCAGACTCTAATACCCACCCTCCAAACATGCTCTTAATACCCATCTCTTAAGGCAGATCCTATCACACTCGCTAACTGAATGAAATGTCAACTTTTTACTAACCCACCCAGTGTCCTTCTCCCGTCTATTATCCAGCAAACACCAGATATATATACACACCAAGCCCCTCTGTAGTCACATTTACCTTGAATTCTGCTACTTGAACCAGCCACCATCTTATATACATTTATTAAATTTTAGATTGTTCCCTTCTAAATAATGGCAGGACCATTATATAGACTGCAAGCTCTTGGGTCACCCCCTCATCCTCATAGACTGTAAGCTCTTGTGTCACCCCTCATCTTCACTGTAATCTTGTGTCAACCCCTCATCCTCCTAGACTGTAAGCTCCTGTGTCACCCCCTCATCCTCATACACTGTAAGCTCCTGTGTCACCCCCTCATCCTCATACACTGTAAGCTCTTGTGTCACGACCTCATCCTCACTAAGCTCTTGTGATTAGGGCCCTCACTCCTATAGTTCCATATGACTGTTTGTACTCTAATGTATTATATATGTATATTTCCCCTATGATTAGTAACCTATATCAAATTAGCTTTACATGTTGTAGGGTTCTGCACATTATGCTGCTGGGCTCCTGCCCTCTAAAGCCCCATTCATGTGTCCTGGTTTCCTGCTCCATACTTTGGGCACAGCCCATGATAGCAGCCTGGACGAGCTGTACTACCTCTGTGGGCTGTAGACTCTGCTGCTACTTCTAAAGGCTCCTTTCCCAGAAATGTAATTTCTCCAGTCCTGTATGACCATGTGAAGATTATCATCCATATGTGGACACCTGGCCCTGTATACATACCATATAAAATACAGTGGGCTGGCAGAATGCAGCTCCCCCTGAGAATATGTAGGGTATGTGCTAGGTCTCCTGGTTCAGTGGACAATCGCACCATAGTGCATTGAACGTTACAGGCAGCATATGGGCATTTCCATACATGTGAACAGGGCCTCAGTAATGCAATGTGACCAAAACATCCAAGAAGGATGAGAGCAGAGAAATGTTCTGTGGTCACCACCTACAGGACCGCTCCTTTACAGTGCACAAGTGTTACTGACTTAAATGCACTTTGTTTAGAGCCATGTAGTGTAATCTTTCCCTTGTATTGTGACCTAATTCTTGCAGGAACCTGCCTCGTTAAAGCTTTATGACAAACAAGTTTATAATTAAGCACAAGGTAACTTTATTGACAAGCACAAACTAGTCATGAAGGGCAACAAGTGACAACAGATAATAATCCATGAAGAGTTATGAGAACAAGCAGCTTCTCCCAGGAAACAGTTTTGCTTCATTTCCCCGTGCCGGCTGATGTCACAGATCAGTTGAGGTAAGCATCCCCCGCCCAGCCGCTGCGCACCACAGCTGAGTGTAGGATGTTTACATGAACTGAGTAGTAAGGAGATGATGGGGACGGGCTGTGGCACGCTTGCCTACACGGCGACTCTTGGCATGACCCATCTGTGGGTGGAGTAGACAAAAAGTGAAACGCGTGGAGGGCGTATAATGAGGAAACCGGGATCAGGAGACAATGGGCGGCTGTGAAGTCTCTGTGCAGGGAAGAGGAAATGGCAAATTGCTTCTACAATTCTAAACTTAAACCTCAACAAATGTTGTAAATTTACATTTGTGGCAGTGCCCAGAGAATGAGGTCAAAAGTATTAGGTGGCATCCTCCTATCTTTGGTATCATAATCCCTATACGGTTAATACAGAGTATCCATCCTGCCAAATAATGGGATTGCGATTCTGAGCTATAACCTGAGCTGCAGTCACAGTTCTGCTTGGCGATTTCACATCTGAGGTCTGTAGACTTATCCAGGATGTACAGAGGTTGATCACTTATCAGATTGCAAATTGTGAGAAGTTTATATACCAGGATATGTGTATTTCTATAGAAAATAGCTTAGAACAGTGAGTGCAGCTCTGGAGTATAATACAGGATGTATCTCAGGATCAGTACAGGATAAGTAATGTCATGTATGTACACAGTGACTGCACCAGCAGCAGAATAGTGAGTGCAGCTCTGGGGTATAATACAGGATGTAACTCAGGATCAGTACAGGATAAGTAATGTCATGTATGTATACAGTGACTGCACCAGCAGCAGAATAGTGAGTGCAGCTCTGGGGTATAATACAGGATGTAACTCAGGATCAGTACAGGATAAGTAATGTCATGCATGTACACAGTGACTGCACCAGCAGCAGAATAGTGAGTGCAGCTCTGGGGTATAATACAGGATGTAACTCAGGATCAGTACAGGATAAGTAATGTCATGTATGTACACAGTGACTGCACCAGCAGCAGAATAGTGAGTGCAGCTCTGGGGTATAATACAGGATGTAACTCAGGATCAGTACAGGATAAGTAATGTCATGCATGTACACAGTGACTGCACCAGCAGCAGAATAGTGAGTGCAGCTCTGGTGTATAATACAGGATGTAACTCAGGATCAGTACAGGATAAGTAATGTCATGTATGTACACAGTGACTGCACCAGCAGCAGAATAGTGAGTGCAGCTCTGCAGTATAATACAGGATGTAACTCAGGATCAGTAATGTCATGTATGTACACAGTGACTGCACCAGCAGCAGAATAGTGAGTGCAGCTCTGGAGTATAATACTGGATGTAACTCAGGATCAGCAATGTATATTATATACATATAACAGGTCACTTAGTCCACTATATGAATGCAGAGAATTCCTGAGCACAGAATTATTTCGAGTTGGAGAGAGCACTCCAGGAAAAATCTCAAGTGCTGCGCTGATAATGAGCAGGAATGTTTGGCGCTCCGGTATGTGGACGCGCTGAAGAATACTTACAAATCCACAGTTCACTTTGACATTTATAGCCGGTGGCAGCAAACATCGGACTGAAAGCTCCATTTATCCTCAAAGCTTCCAGTCGGGGATGTTTACAGCTACAGACTACACATCCAGAGCCTTCTGCTGCATGTATCCTCAACGGGCTGGAAGAGAGGAGAAAACACACAAGTATGAATAGAAGGATCATCCTCAGGAGACTGAATATAAAACATTAGTCAGCTCAGTAATTGTAATGTGTGAATATAATCTGCAGCGCTGGCCTGTAGGTTTATCTGTACTGCAACAATTTCTGCTCAACTTCCCCTTTAATGAGATCCTGGAAAAAAAAGCACCAACATAGTTGCTCTGTGGGTGGCGATATCTGCAACAAAGTTACAATTTTTTTAATTGCATGATATATTGAAGTTGGGTTCTCTGAAAAATAAAAGATTAGAAGACACATTGTTACTACTCACATGAGGATAGATGTTGGATCGGGTAGGTTCCATGTTCTGTGCCCTCTATTTGGATTTCCTCTCTAGAACATCTTGATTTCTATAGAGCGATGGTCCAAGACAGCAGCTCACAGGGACACAACGCACCCAATGCTGCCTGGCAGAGGAGTCTCACGTGTAACCTTCACCCAAGGCGAAACTCAGACCACACGTCTAGTGAATTTGCCGAATACAAACCCAAGGGATGTGATGGACCATGTTGAATTTACATTGGTAGCCCTGACTCATTAGCATAAATTATAAAAAGTTGATTTTAGGAGGAGGCCATAGATAACAAATGTAAGAAGAGTCTCAGTGCTGGGATCTGTGAGTAAGTGTCCCTGGATTAGGATGTAGATTTCCTTTAAAAGGACCTTACCACAGGATTAAAGGGGTTTTCCCACGGAGGCAAGTTAAGCCCTATTCACAGGATAGGGTCTAATTTACTGATCAATGGGGCCTTAGTGCTAACCCCCACCGATTGCAAAAACCAAGGGGTCCGCAGCTCCTCAGACTAATGGAGCAGACAGCCGCACATGACCGTTCTCCATTAATCTCTGTGCAGCTCATGGAAATTGCCGAGTGCGGTGCTCACTGATCTCCCTCAGTTACATAAAGATTAATGGAGCAGAATGGTCATGTAAAAAGTCTGCTCTATTAGTCTTCTTGGGGGGTGGGGGAATCTGCTCTTCCTTAATCTTCCCATGTTTCAAAAAAAAAAAAAAATTTAATGAATGCAAATGAGCCTGAGGGCCTCCAGCTCCATTAACACCTATGGATCCCCTCAGGCTCATTTGCATAATTGTAAGAGTCTTTTTTGCAAAGACATGGCATCAGAAGCTAAAACAAGAACAGATCCTCCCAGAGGGGCACACATCAGCATGCAATTGTGCTTGGTTTACAATCCTTCATCCAAGTGGTAGATTTCCTTTAAGGAAATTTCTCTAAACACCCTTAAGTGGAGAACCCCAGAACGGACCAATCAGCTGCCAATCCTCTCAGGAGGCACTTAACACCCATTCTGTAAATAATGGTGCCATGAAGAGCATCTGAAGGTCTGACCCATCCTGCCTGGTGCACATGTCCAGATGTTTGGTCCTAGCTGCAGATGCAGCCCCATTGACTGATGTAATGTACAGTTCTCCAAATGAGTCCAGACCGTACGGCGTCCACGTACCTGGTGTGCAAAGTGTACAACATGTCCCATTCTTTTCCAGACCCGGAATGGTTAGAAAACAATGGGTTACATACGGCACACTTGAGCCGTACATGACCCGTTTTTTGCGGATGGTTGGAGGACACAGTCCAAGGTGTTTGCAGAGCAGCAGAGAAGTCGTGTGTCACCAAGAAGTAAGTTGTATTACTTGGGGCTTTGTTAGACTTCATTCTGTTCTGGTTGCAGCTACAAGAACATGGAAAAAAGGAGCGTGGCCAATCAGGTGACCACATTTGAGGTGGTGACATTTTCCAGCCCCTCTGTTTTTGGTAGATATTGATCACTTCCGGTGCCTTACAGTCTATATACTGGACCATATATACAGAAAGGGGAATATCTGGACGTGTGCATGAGGCCAGACAATCATGAGATGAATGGACTTGCAGTACTTTGTTTCTCCAGTGGTGGCAGTGTAGAAGGATGGGGCAGACTGTCCTACTACTAACCTCCATTGCACCGATCACCTAGGACCCCAGCAGGGAGGGAGAGAATATATAGGTGACTGCCATAAGAGGCCGAGACCTGAGCTGCACCAGAGCCCCTGTGATCCACGGATGCTACAAGACCCTCAGGATCAGCCCCTCCCCCATTACACAAGTTTTCGCTGTAGAACTTCACACAATGGAAAGTTAATAACTGGAGAAACTTCATAAACTCGGCAGCCACCTGGACCTTAAGACGTGTAAATGAGAGATCTCAGATTATGCGGCGCCGGAATAAGGCATCTGGAAAGGTTTATTAAAAGTCACCGAGACGACTGCCAACTACTCACGTGTAAAGATTTCACGGATGACAGACGCGTTTCTATGGAGACGGCTGACCTGCCGGGAGCGACTAAGTGATTCTATAGCTGGTTAATTAACAGACGGTGCAGGTAGCTTCCAGGAATTACAACCAGTGTGCACTAGAGATAGCCAGCGGCACCGGCCCGGAACGGGGAGGACAAACAGAGGGCACGGGGCGCCAGGGTGGGCAACGCAACATACGCAATGTAGGCCGGTATTAAATAATCACGCTACAGATGGTTAACCCTATAGAAGACATCACTTCAAGTAATGCAAGGATATACATAGGATTTTATTTTAAAGGAAATCGACCATCATGATAAACCAGGGACAGTTACTCATAGATCCAAGTACTGGTGTTCTTATATGCATTATCTATAGTTATGCTAATGAGCCTGAAGGGCTCTGGGGTCTTAGGATCTCATCTTTTAGCTTCTTATGCCCTAGTTTTTTTTTTTTTTTTTTAAACAAAACAAGGCTATAAAAATTATGCAAATGAGTGAGGGGCTCTGTGCTCAATAGGTGTTAAAAGACACTAGAGCTCCAAAGGCTCATTAGCATAAAATAAGAAAGTCTTTTTATCCCTAAAGCACAAGAGAAGTTCAGATCCTGCCAGAGGGGGCGCACACCAGTATGTCAGTGTGCTTGGTTTACAATCCTTCATCCTGGTGGTAGATTTCCTTTAAGCCTATATGGTCCAAAACACATGAGATGTCTAACAAAAAAACTAAAGGTTTAAATTCTGCACATCTGCCAATTGAAGGGAAGCAGAACCTTGGGAACATCTACAGGTGATTTGGTTACATGTAGATTTAATCTTCTGTAAATGACAACTTAATGACTGGTAGAGGGGACAAGTCCCTGCTCCCCCCCCCCCATGGCCCTTTTTTCAAATGCCAAGCCCCACACATAGTAAGGAATTGTCCACTCCCATACTGTTTTAGTAAATATTGCCAGGACCATCTCTGAAGATTGGGGACCAGCTCAGTTACTAAGAGCAGGCAAGTATAAACCCATTATACCAGGGCACATACACAAGTTATCTATATTTCCTTGTAGGAGTCACATCATAAATTATCTGATAATTAACATTTATAGAGCACCGTGGGCACCAGGATGAAGCCTGGGAGGTTTGAAGAGGTTTAGGACCATTAGAGGTCATGATTTAAAGGGGATTTTCAGTACACCCGAAAGAAAAATTCTAAAGTAGACGACTGATCTTGCCACTAGGACTAGATATCAGATAGGTGGGGGGGGGGGCTGTCCAACATCAGGTCCCTGCACAAGATAAATATTGGGTCAGACAGTAGGTGTCCTCCAAGTCTCACCACACCTTTAAGGTGACCTTAAAGCCATAGATGCTCCACTAGGGAATTCTGGGGAGTATGCAAATATGTTTTCCAAGGTGTTAAATGGAAAACAATGCCTCCTTTTGCTACATTGCTTTAAGGGGGCTGCCTTTCAAGGTAGCAAAAGGAGGCATTGTTTTCCTATTTAACAACTTGGAAAACATTTGCATTCTTCCCAAGATAAAATGTACAATGAGAGACATCTCCATCAACAGTATAGTGGCCATGTGGTTGTACTACATCCTAGCCCAAGATGCAGGACAGCACTATAATCGTACGGATAATGGAGGAAACAGACTCCCTATGCTGATATATGAATACGGACTAATGGGGGGGCCTCCCATCTGACCCCTCATTACATAATCCTCTGCAGTTGGAGGACTAAAGTCATTGAGAAAAACCGGTTCCCAGCTGCACAATCTTTATAGCAGGTTAATTAGAGGTTACACAAGGTCATCACATCCAACCTGAGGCTCCATCATGAGACCGAGCAACTAACTCCCTGCACACAAGAGAACTATTAACATGGAAAACCAAGCAAACGAAGAGTCCATTTAAAGGGCCATTAACCCCAGAGTCAGCAGATTACAATAAAGTGCTGTTATTGGGAGAAGCAGCTGATACCAGTCATGTACACAGATCTAAGCGCAAAGGTGCACATGCATGGTCACTGCAGTTATATATGCAATTACACCACTGTTAGTAGCAGCAGGACTGTTTAATATGAATGCCAGGACTGTAGCAAGTCTTCACACTGCTGTGAAGAGAACAGGGTACAGCAGTGAAGAGAACAGGGTACAGCAGTGTAAGGACAACCCCCCCCTCCCTTCCCCCAGCACTTGGAAAAGGCACAATTTGGGAATACAAATCTATATTTCACAGTCCTACTGCTACTAACAGAGGTCTGATTACACAATTGGGGACTATACCAAACATTACAAGGACCAATAGAGAATGTCATGAACACAAATCTTGTTCCCGTTCCTCTGAACCCATCAATGAACATTTCTTGCGTAAACCAATAACCAAAGGGACCAGGAAGCTTCTCATTTAAGAGAACTATATAGTCAGATCCCACCACACTGATAACAGGGAACAATAGCCCTTATTCAGAGTACATGATGGAGGCCGGGGGCTGCTGGAGCAGTGGCTCCTCCTTATTTGCTCAACACACTGCAGGGTTACACGGCATCTCTCCAATACATATTTGATTTGGCATCAGAAAGTACATTAATAGGAACATTAAACCTGCAAGGGATCTTCCTGCGGAGAAGACCTACAATACAGGGGTTAATCTTACAAGTGCAGTCATACACAGAATGTGATAAGAGGATTTGACCTTTTATTGAAAAATTAATCTGTATTCCACAATGTACACAAGAATCCGAATCAAATGTATTCTGCAGGGTTCAGCACTTGTACTCTCCAACACAAACTCAAGAGCAAGTCTCCCATACACTGCAGTGGATAATTACTCCATAACTATCAGCAGGACATAGGATAAAGCACTTGGGGTGAGATAGCAACGTTCCATCTCCAGTAGCCTTGTTATCCTGCCTCCTGTTCTCTTTGGTGGTAGATCAAGGCAGAACAAGCCCCTTTAAATCGAATTGGCAAATGCAACAGTTATAATATTTAGGTCCCATTCACAAGTCTTAAAGGGTCTGGCAAGAATTTAGAAACATGGCCACTTTCAGGGGCCTGTTGGCAGTCTTTGGAAGAAAGGCTGGAGCTACTCAGTTAAGACACCTATAGAAAGTCTACATCTGTCAGGGGACTATGGCCAATTTTACCAAGTTTGGTTACAGTGTACAAAAACCCAAATCCTAATCTACCAGGAGAACAGGACCTTACAATTTGGGATCCACAACAGTCAAGTTTTACCAATTAGCACATAACCTGCAAAACCATTGAACTAAAGTGAAGTGGGGCGAGCTAGTCTAATTTTTTTGGTCTGAAGGCTCAAACAGGAGCTGTAACCATTTGAGGTTAAAAGGAAACTGATATCCAAGATAAAAGCCTCCTTCCCCTTTAAGGAGCCTTGCAGACGGAGATGAGAGCAGCGGGAGCTGTACCTGTGTAGTGCACTCATGACTCGTATTCCTGTTTGCCTTCCTGTGGCCTGGCAGGCAGCCATAGACTGGAGAACGTCCTTCAAGAAGAGCAGTAGGTGCAGTCACAACTACCCCCCGACCCCAGCTAAGGCTACACAGGTAATAAAAGTAGCAACATTAAAAGGGGCATCTGAAAGGACCGAACCCATATTCATCACAAACTGAAAGGACGGTTCTACAAGGAGCATGTAACCACTGAGCCAATGCCTTGCCTGAAGCATCATGTCCTAACAGGGCACAACTGTAGAGTCCAGGGGATGGCTCAGTGGTCACACGGTGGTGTCAGAGCTTCTAGTGTGATGTATATGGAGATGAGGGGTCCTCCAAACAGGACAATAGTTCCCCCCTCCCCATTTCAGAAACATTTTCCTCCATAAGGTACAGAGTAAAGCACTGGAGTATAATACATGATCAGTACAGGATAAGTAATGTCATGTATGTACACAGTGACTGCACCAGCAGCAGAATAGTGAGTGCAGCTCTGAGTATAATACAGGATGTAACTCAGGATCAGTACAGGATAAATAATGTCATGTATGTACACAGTGACTGCACCAGCAGCAGAATAGTGAGTGCAGCTCTGGAGTATAATACAGGATGTAACTCAGGATCAGTACAGGATAAGTAATGTCATGTATGTACACAGTGACTGCACCAGCAGCAGAATAGTGAGTGCAGCTCTGGAGTATAATACAGGATGTAACTCAGGATCAGTACAGGATAAATAATGTCATGTATGTACACAGTGACTGCACCAGCAGCAGAATAGTGAGTGCAGCTCTGGAGTATAATACAGGATGTAACTCAGGATCAGTACAGGATAATTAATGTCATGTATGTACACAGTGACTGCACCAGCAGCAGAATAGTGAGTGCAGCTCTGGGGTATAATACAGGATGTAACTCAGGATCAGTACAGGATAAGTAATGTCATGTATGTACACAGTGACTGCACCACCAGCAGAATAGTGAGTGAGAACTTGTACTACACTGGAGCTGCAAAGTTACTGAACATTTTACAGAGATATTTTATCTAAACTACAAAGCACATTTAAGAAAAAAAACAAGTTTCCATAAAACAGACATCACCTGATTTTATCATCCGACTGTATAATTTACATATCTTTACATAGATCTTACACTTCATTACTCTCCATGTATAATAGAACATACACATGAGGACACAGTCAGTTGTTGCACCTCCAGAGGTTCATGACCTTCAGATGACAGAATGGCCCTGTCTGCAACAGGCAAAAGTATCCATACTCTTCCAATACACAAGTAATAACCCTCCAGAGTTCCCACAACACAAGCACCTGAGCAGGTACAGCCCTGCGGCTCCTTGCACTATATAGTAGCTACAAGTTACTACACAAGTTTAAACCCTTATTAACCCTCAAACCTGCCACATGACCACCAGAGGGGTTAATTAACCCCTTCCACCCCAAATGCATGAAGACAATGCAGTGGCCGGGCCTCCTATACAGAAGATACTGCCCTGAAGTCTTGCAAAAGTGTAACACCCCATAAAAATTGTTAGTAGATATTAACCCCTTAGTATACTGCCTGCACAGGAGCAGAGCAGGAGTATTGGCCCCCTGCCCTGCAGTGTGAGGGCGCAGGGGCCACACTCCGGGATCTCAGGGGAAGTTTATGACCTTCAGGAGTTGCAGGAACTTCCCAGGACTCCGGGTGCAGCCTCCTCTGTCCTGGAGGTGACCTGGGCCTGGTGCAGGGGCGCAGTACAGGGTGCAGAGCCCAGGGGACGCCCTCAGGTGCCCCACAATACAGGGGTGCAGCTCCGTAGTCGTGACACTAACCTGTAGCCGGCGCTCACCCCACACAGAGAGCACTGAGTGCACCGGAAGCCGAGAGGTTACATTGTAACCCTGCAAAATACTTCCCAGCCGCTTCCAGCTCCGCCCACCTTCACTCTACAGGCCAATCGTCAAGCTAGAAAACCCACCAATGCCAGCGCGAGTCTTTGTAGACGTCAAGGAAACGTGCGGTTTGATTGGTCACACTGGTTACTAGAGCAATAGTGAACGGTTACCGGCTTGTCTGTAAAATCAGCGCCATTTTGGTGAAGCTCAATGGATGTCCTGTGAATGACAGCAGTAAGGAGATTCCAGGGAAGTCCGGGCTGGAAGTGGCAGCAGCACAAGGATTAGAGGGTTTCTCTCAGAAAACACAAAGCGTTTATATGTTGGTTCCTTAGGTGTAAATGACTAATATTTATTTCAGAAAAGCTGGGTGGCTGCTTTTATAGAGGCCTCTGTATCCAGCTTTACCATAGTCTTCACAGAACATGTGGAATTTGCAGTCGCTACGTTCTATAAATTTCCTGACTTACCTGTCAGGGGTCTGGGAAAGCTGGATGAGGACTCCTGCCATGTGAAGCTCTTCATATAAGAATCTCCTGTGTTACACACCACAACCACATTCATACTTACTCAGGGCCAGACTGTGTGATGCAGGAGGCAGCCCCCGCCAGGTGATATATATATGTGGGGTGGAGGTCGCACAGGTGCAATCACTGATGAGACCCCCGGTCACACACCTACTACTCCTAATAGGGGGGCGGATTAGTGCACGCAGACCCCCTGCAAACCATGAACTTCGGCAATTTTTCATAGCAAATCCATGGGCCGTATTGACACATGAGGCCACGGTCACACGTACCGTTAGGGCGCGTTCACATAGGGGTGGAGTTTGGGTCGATCGCATATGCGTTTCCAGAAACACACATGCGATCGGGTTATTAATCGCATGCGTTTCCCGGGAAACACATATGCGATCGGCCCGAGCCCCGCCCACTGTGCGCTAGCGTCGCGTTATGAACGCGACGATAGCGGAATGTGTGAACACACTGCGTTTACGATGCGTTTTGTAAGCGGAAATGTTAACTGTGATGTAATTAGGCAAATCCCCCCTCCTCAGCTGTTGTATATGCGTTTCAAACGCAATGAAAACGCAGGTCAAAATGCAACGTGTGAACGCGCCCTAAAGGCGCGGTCCCACGGTGCGTTTGCAAACGCAGACGCAGACCAAACCACGCCCACCGGGGCGGTCCGCGGTCCGATCGCATCGGCGTTTTCCATAGAAACATAGAGAAACGCCGATGCGATTGGACCGCGGACCGCCCCGGTGGGCGTGGTTTGGTCTGCGTCTGCGTTTGCAAACGCACCGTGGGACCGCGCCCTAAGGGTGCGTTCACACATTGCTTTTGTCCTGCGTTTTCAGAGCGTTTTGTAAACGGAAATGTTAACAGTGATGTAATTAGGCAAATCACCTCTCCTCAGCTGTTGAATTTGCGTTTCAAACGCATTGAAAACGCAGGTCAAAACGCAACGTGCACCCTTAAAACTGACCAAAAACGATTCAAAACCCCATGTGTATTTTCTTGACATTTTTAGGTGCAATTTTTGACGCACAATACAGTCCATGTAAGATTTTGGCGCACATCTCATTGATGTTGGCATTTTTATGGCGCACAAATGATTATTACCGTCTACCCGTTATTTACTTAGGCCGTGGTCACACGTACCTCTAGGCGTCCGTCATTGTTAAGCCGATCGCATGCGTTTCTCTGGAAACGCATGTGCGTTCGGGCCGAGGACCTCCCCCTGTGCGCTAGCATCGCGTCTAGCGGTACGTGTGATCGCGGCCTTACAGCCGTGCGCCACTTTAAAACATCGGGCTGTGCTTTCCCGAGACTGACCTCTGATGCCGACAGACGTGCTTGCGCCAGAATGAGTAAATCCCCCCGCCATAGTGCTTGTATTGCGTTTACATAGTGTTAACAATGTGTTTACATAAACATGACACAGGGCGCGTTCACATGTTACGTTTTGGCCTGCGTCTGACGGCGAATTCACACGATGCGTTGCGGTGTGTGCGTCACGTTTTTGACGCATTCCACCGGCTTCAGCCTTGATCACATGATAAGGTTACATTGCATCTGCTAAAACGCAATGTAGTCAAAGCAAAGCCAGCGGAATGCGTCAAAAACGCAAAATGCATTGTGTGAATGCGCCCTGAAACGCATTACAAAAGCGGAGGAGAGGGGATTTGCCTAATTACATTACTGTTTAATGCAGTGCTAACGCATGCCAAAACGCAACGTGTGAACGCGCCTTCAGGCCACATTCACACGTGGCATTTATATTGCATTTTGAAATGCAATACAGCAGCTGAGGGGATTTACCTAATTACATTGCTGTTAACAACTGTTTATGAAACATAATGTTAACATAGGTGTTAACGTTTCATTAACGTTTGTGTTTTGTACATCTACCACCAGATTTCACAGTGGTAGGCTGTCACCAAAGCAGTGATCATTACCTTACATGGCGTTTTGAAACCGTTTTTGGTCCGTTTTTAAGCAGTTCATTTAAAACCGCATCCGGTTTTTAACCGGTTAAGGACCGGGCCCTTTCCTGTTTTTTCATGTCCATTTTTCACTCCCCACCTTCAAAAATCTATAACTATTTTATTTTTACACGTAAAGAGCTGTGTGACGGCTTGTTTTCTGCGTAACAAATTGCACTTCATAGAGATGGTATTAAATATTCCAGGCCATGTACTCGGAAGCGGGAAAAAAATTCCAAATGCAGTGAAAATGGTGAAAAAACGCATTTGCGCCATTTTCTTGTGGGCTTGGATATTACGTCTTTCACTGAGCGCCCCAAATGACATGTCTACTTTAATTTTTGGGTCGCTACGATTAAAGGGATACCAAATTTGTACAGGTTTTATAATGTTTTCATACATTTACAAAAATTAAAACCTCCTGTACAAAAATAATTTTTTTGATTTTGCCAACTTCTGGCGCTAATAACTTTTTTATACTTTGGTGTACGGAGCTGTGGGTGGTGTCATTTTTTGCGAAATTTGATAATATTTTCAATGATATTTTTAGGACTGTACGACCTTTTGATCACATTTTCGACTTTGGCCGCTATTTTCCGTTACGGGGTTAAACGCATTGAAAAACGGTTATTATATTTTGATAGATCGGGCATTTTCGGACGCGTCGATACCTGGTGTGTTTATGATTTTTACTGTTTACTTACATTTATGTCAGTTCTAGGGAAAGGGGGGGGATTTGAAATTTTAGGTTTTTTTATTATAATTTTTTTTTTTTTTTTTAAATTTTTTTTTTTTTTACTATTTTTCAGACTCCCTAAGGTACTTTAACCCTCGGTTGGGGGTTAAAACGAAATACCCTCGGGTCTTCGGAAGACCCGAGGCTACCATGGAGACGGATCGCCGCCCCCCGATGACGTCACGGGGAGTGGCGATCCCAGGTAAGATGGCGGTGCCCATGCGCCGCTATCTTTTTGAGGCTGCCGGCAGCTTTGCTGGCAGCCATCGCTGTGAAAACACCCACGATCGGTGCTAGCAATATGCAGCAAAGACTTACCGGCTATGGAGAGAGCTCAGCCCGTGAGCCCTCTCCATGCAGCGCGACGCGACTGCCGCCGTGAATACACGGCGGGCGGGCGCGAACTGGTTAAAAATGCATGCAATTTTTTATAACCGCATCCGGTTTTGTCCGTTTTTAATTGCGCAAATTTGGAAAACCTGTCAAAAATACAGGCTTTTTTTAACGGATTGCTTAAAAACTGACCAAAAACGGTTTCAAAACGCCATGTGTGGCATCACCCTTAGGCCGGCGCCACACGTAGCGCTTCGTCTGCGCTTGCAAACGCAGACAATGTCGCGCCCACCGGGGCGGACCTCAGCCCGATTGCATCGGCGTTTCTATGGAAACGCCTGCGATCGGGAACGAGCCGCCGGTGTTTTGCGGTCACACTATCCACTAGGCGTCCGTTCATAAAGCGACGCTAGCGCACAGGGGGAGGTCCTCGACCCGAACGCACATGCGTTAACAGGGAAACACATGCGATTGATAAGCCCTGGAAACGCATGTGCGTTGCGGCCGAGGACCGCCCCCTGTGCGCTAGCGTCGTGTTATAAACGGCCTAATTCTGCGCCAGATTCATAAAAGTGTCTGGTGCTGGGTGATAAAGTGTCCTAGTATGAGACTGTCTACTGTACTCTGCACCTCCTATTTAGTCAACTTACCTTACTCCAGAAAATTAGGACACAAATCGGTCGGGTCAGGAGTGTTTTTGGTGTACAGAACTTTTTGGGGGCGAGGCCACGCCCCCGTTCTCGTGCTAGCCGTAGGAGAGCCAGAAAACTGTCTAAAACCCTTTATAAATGTGGTGCTGACAGTTTTTTAGTGCAAACTCTGATAGAATTGTGTCATAGATGAATAAATCTCCCCCCGTGTGTAATGGCGCCAGTTCTTATCCGCGTTCCAGCGGCATTTCTACTTGGCGCTTCCCAGTGCAGAGATTATTATCTAAAGTTTTAGGTTTTTTTTCACTGCTACTTTTATGTCATTTATTGATTCTTTTATGTTTTATTTCCTGACATTTATTTTTCTCCATTCATTCCTTCTTTTACCTTTCTATATTTTGTCCTTCCCTGTCCTCTAACTTTCCTATAAAGGTGGGGGGAGGGGTGGACAGGTGGGGGGGGGGGGATCAGTTGGGACACAGCACAATGTTGTTGTGGGATTTGTAGATGACAAACTTTTATTAAGGAGCACCACAGCCCTTCTCATCTGCTCTAAGGGACTCAGTATTCAGCTGAATGCAGCGGTACAGAGCACAGCAGTGTGAGGACACCCCTTCCCCTTTCTACTCCTGGAATATAAATTCATATTTCACAGTTCTGCTGCTACTAACATTGTCTGCAGAGTATAAAGAGCACAGGAATGTGAGGATACGCCCCCATTCCTACAATCCAGGAAAAAAAATCCACATTTCATAGTCCTGCTGCTAATAGCAACATACATAAAGGTCTGATTACACATCTCTCCAGGGACAATAGCTATCACCAGCTGCAGAGTATACAGAGCACAGCAGTGTGAGGATATACTGTAAGGCTAAATTGACACTACTGTTCCTTCCCTTTGTTACACAAGTGAAGAATGGAGGTTTAACAGAGGTGTAACGCATCAGTCGAAAATCACATTGACATCACTGTAAATTTTACGTCATCCGTTATGGTCAGTTTGGATCCGTTATCCATGTGTTTTTTTTTAAATGGAGGAAAAGTCCTGCGGCCTCCGCCATTTTTTCCATCCAAAAACCGCATGGATAACGGATCCCTGCCTAAACGTAACATAACGAATGACATTTATTTTACATGGATGTCAATGGCAATTTTAAGTGATACGTTAAACCTCCGCTCTTTACTTTTTTAACGGAATTAAGAAACAGAGGGAAGGAACGGTAGTGTGAAATGAGCCTAATTGCTACAATCCAGGCATGCAATCAACATTTTACAGCCCTGCTGCTACTAACAAGATACACAAAGGTCTGATTACACATAGGGGGGTGTTGAAGCCAGGAACGGAAGGGGAGAATAGCCGGGAGCAGAGGGGGGGGGGAGCCAGGAGTGGAAGGGGGGGGGCTTGATGCCGGGCGGTGGGGGCGGGAGCTTGATGCTGGCCGGAGGGCGGGAGCTTGATGCTGGAGGGAGATTGGTGCCAGTAGGCGGGGTGGCAGCTTGATGCTGGCCGACGGGAGCTTGATGGGAGGGGGGGGTTAGGGCTTGGAGCATGGTACCGCCCCCTCGTCCAGCAGGAGGTGCGCCGCCTGAGGCGAGATTCTCAACTTGCTATATGGCAGGTGCACCCCTAGTGTCATAGTACTATCCGCTCCAGGGACAATACCTGACACTGGCTGCAGTCTGTAGGGTGACATCTGCTGGTGGTATCAATAGGCCATGTAGTATCTCAGGAGTATAGGAGGGAGAGAGGAAGCACTTGCACCCAGACCCTGGAGTCACATACATAGACTGTTATATTATATATGGCAGGTGTGGACCCCTGATCTTCTAGTGCTGTTGTCCTCTGCATGGCATAACCTATGTCTCACTCCAGTGACTGGGATAGACTGAGCCGGTCACACTTGGAGCTGGTCAGACTCATGGGAGATCTTGGCTCTGTTGGGAGTTTTGCTGTTTATCTGATGCTATAACTCATAATTCTTGAGTAAGAGCCAAAGCCAAGTGCAAGACCAAGGACATCGGAGCTCAGATCTCTGGCCCTTGTTACAACCATTAACAAGTCATATGGGGCTCATGTAACGAACTTTTGTTTTGCAATTTTCTTTAATTTTTGAGACTTTTCACGGAGCTTGTGCTCATTGTTTTTGCGCCAAAATTAATTCTCCCTTCAAAGTTGGCCATTGTCTAGTGTTCTGCAGTGTTCCCTGAGTTGTCACCTGAATCCAGATGTGAAAGTCGCAAATTTTGATGCAAATCTACGGCTGCCCCTGATTAGGTGAAGAGATTAATTTGGAACTGATTATGATTTTTGGAGACTTTTTGCGACTTTTGTTTTAAAAAGTCGCAATTTAATAAATTTTTGGAGATGAAGTCCATGAGGAGAAGATCTCTCGGCTATCTTCCCAAGTTATAAAGGGGCAACAGTCTCACATTTTGGACAGGGTATTTAGTGGGAAGGATAGGTAATGTCATGTAAGTACACAGTGACTGCACCAGCAGCAGAATAGTGAGTACAGCTCTGGAGTATAATACAGGATGTAACTCCGGATCAGTACAGGATAAGTAATGTCATGTATGTACACAGTGACTGCACCAGCAGCAGAATAGTGAGTGCAGCTCTGGGATATAATACAGGATGTAACTCAGGATCAGTACAGGCTAAGTAATGTCATGTATGTACACAGTGACTCCACCAGCAGCAGAATAGTGAGTGCAGCTCTGGAGTATAATACAGGATGTAACTCAGGATCAGTACAGGATAAGTAATGTCATGTATGTACACAGTGACTGCACCAGCAGCAGAATAGTGAGTGCAGCTCTGGAGTATAATACAGGATGTAACTCAGGATCAGTACAGGATAAGTAATGTCATGTATGTACACAGTGACTGCACCAGCAGCAGAATAGTGAGTGCAGCTCTGGAGTATAATACAGGATGTAACTCAGGATCAGTACAGGATAAGTAATGTCATGTATGTACACAGTGACTGCACCAGCAGCAGAATAGTGAGTGCAGCTCTGGGGTATAATACAGGATGTAACTCAGGATCAGTACAGGATAAGTAATGTCATGTATGTACACAGTGACTGCACCAGCAGCAGAATAGTGAGTGCAGCTCTGGAGTATAATACAGGATGTAACTCAGGATCAGTACAGGATAAGTAATGTCATGTATTTACACAGTGACTCCAGCAGCAGAATAGTGAGTGCAGCTCTGGAGTAGCTCGTTACATCGTTAAGCTCTGTGAGTTGCTGTGAGAGGCTGTGTGTTGCTGCTGCTCTGAACTCCAGGAATAATCCACCTCCACCTGGGACCTGCTCTCTCCCTTCCCAGGGAGGGCTGGGTTTCCAGGCATGAGCCAGAGCGGCAAGCCCCAGGCTCCTGCTTCCCGGGCCAAGCCGGCAGGGGGCAGGGGTAGCCAGCTACCGGACAGCGCTATGGAGGACTCAGGGGTGAGACGTTCCACCAGGAGTCGCAGCAGTGTAACTCCTACCCCCCCTGAGTCTAGTGTTAAGAGAAAGACCCAGAAGCTGGATGTCCATGATGGTGCAGGTGAGAGCGGTCCTTCCGGGGCTGGAGACATGAAGCGGAGTGCTCACAGAGGTAAGGCTGACCATGCGGTGGGAGGCTGGGCGGTGCAGGGACCCCGGGAGTCTTTGTCCACCTATGCCTCCCGGGTCCAGAGCCACCTCTGTGAGTACGCAGAGGCGACCAAGACCATCAGGAGGCTCCGGGAGGAGCTGCGTTGTGCCCGCGCCAGGGCTGTTACAGCGCAAAGGAAGCGCAAGATGGAGATAAATGGTGAGATTAATCGCCTGAAAGCTGAGATTGCAAAGTTGGATTCCAGAAAGACCTTTATTTGTGATAATAGCGGACCGTTTAAAGAAAAACTTTTAAATGATGACAGATTCTCAGAAATGGCTGACAACTGAGAGCAAAGGCTGAAGGGGTTGCAGTCTGCGAGCCAGGTGGAGGAGGAGGATGATGATGATGATGATAACGAGCAGCAGTTCCCACCTGGTGGCCTGCAGGAAGATCAGCAGGCCTCGTGCAGTGGGCCCCCTGCAGGACAGTCAGCGGTAACACCTCGCTCGGGGGAGGACAGTGACACCGGCAGCCAGGGAGGGGCGCTCATGGCGGAGATCCGGCTGCTCGAGTCCCCAGTGCGCATGGAGAACTTTTCTTTTGGTGACGAACTCCCAGTGGAAGCCGCTGGGGGGAGCAGCCGGAGGAAGGCGAAGAAGACCAGGCCCAAGCAGCAAGAAGAGGTAAGATTCATCTTTACCCCCCTCCCTGTACAACCCCCCGGCAAAGCGCAGGGTCAGCTCACTGTGCAAGCCCTGCTACCCAAACCCCCCCGAGTTCTGCTGTGGACCCGGTGCAAAGGTGCAGTGAGATTACAGGTGTGACATCTGATGTGGTGATGGGCTCCGTCTCTGTTTGTGGTAACAATGGGGGAGCAGGGGAGGCATCGGCCGCAAGGCCGGACAGTCAGGGCGGCTCGGATTTGGTGATAACATCAAAATCCAGTGCTGCGGTGCGTCCCCCGGTGCCTCGGTGCCTCTTCATGCTGTTGCCGCTGACCACTTAGTTGAGGGGTGGCGGCAGTGTGGAGGGGTCGCTGAGGCTGAGGGCTCCGGACCTCCCAGACAAAAAGTGTTATTCTGTGTTGGTGTTGGGGATAATGTGAATTCTACGGAAATTGGAGATCAGCGGCGCCTCACACCGGCTAAAGAGCAGCGGCGAATGTTACCAAGCCCCAGGAGAAGTAAAATAACATCTGCTACCGATGATGCGGAGGGCACAAGTGTGACAAGAGTTGTGGTCCCCTCTGGGCGATGCTCTGCGGGGGGACCCCCGTCCCTTGTGCCTGAAGATGCTGAGGTGGTCATGTCCCCTGATGTTGGTGCTGGTCCAGCCAGTGTGTATGTTGTCAGTGATGTTGTGGTGGCTAGTGTGAGTGGTGTAGAACCATTACCAGTTATCGGGGTGAGTGATGGAGTGACTGGTGGCGCGGCTGAGAGTAACATGGAGGTGGGTAGTGTTAATGTGGTGGGTGCAGGGGTTGGTCCGGTTGCTCCCCCAGTGGCGGCCCCTATTAAGAGCTATGCCAGTGTCGCTGCTGGGGGACGTAGGGTTCCATCATCCTCGTCTCTGGGGACGGCTTTTTGCAACGGCGCCTCCTGCAGGCCTTACAGAAGGGAGAAAGGACGATCAATGTAGCGGGGCAGGAGGTTGATTTGTCTTTTTGGATAGAGAGGCACGGCCTGTCTGCCTTCCGAGAGCAAAGAGGCAGGGAGACACCATGGTTGCTCCCGACAACCTGGCCGGGTGCTAACCGTAGGAATGTGGTGCGTCTTCGGTGGCGTGGCAGTGATGTGTGTCCCCCTCGGGCACAGGTAGTTGAGCTGCTGCTGAAGATGGACTTCAAGGCGTCTGACATCTTTGCCTTGATCCATCCCTATGGTACATCTGCGTTTGATGTCAGCTTTGTTCGGCCGGAGGGGCTTGAGCTCTTCTGGTCCAACTATGAGCTGAGATACAACGAGCCCAAGTGGCGGGACTTTGCTGTGCAAGCAGTGTCCCGCCAGAGCGAAGTCAAGAAAGTGACCGTTCTTACCCGTAACGAATCACTATCTTGCTTTGACATCATGACCTGGATGAATCGTTATGGAGAGGTACTGGGAGTACCTGAGAAAAATCGAGACGAGTATGGTATCTGGTCAGGGGCCTGGACCTTCATGGTGAAGTTGAGGCGTTCAGGTAACTCAGTCGCCCACATCCCTTCATCAGCCTTCCTGGGGAGGGATCGGATCCTGATCTTCTACCGGGGGCAGCCTAAGCTGTGTCACAGGTGCGGTGACCCCACACATTTCAGCGCAAACTGCACCGTGCAGAAGTGTGCGTTGTGTGGGGGTGTCGGCCATCTCGCTGCATCCTGTACGGGACAGATTAGGTGTAACCTGTGTGGTGAGCTCGGTCACCCGTACAGTCGTTGTCCTCTTTCCTTCGCTAATGCAGGCTCAACCTCAGCGGATGAAAGCCATGAGGCTGAATTTGCTGGGGAGGGGACTAGCAGAGGCGGAGGAGTGGAGGGGCCAGGGAAGAAAGACAGGAAAAAGACGCCTGCCCAGCTAAGGCGTCTAGAGAAGCGTCAACAGGAGAGAGAGCGGGGGGAGTCTTGGGCTGCTGGGACAACCTCTGGCGCTATCCTGGAGACCTCACCTGTCGCTGAGGCCCCAGGGGATGATGTACTGGATGAGGAGGCCAGGAGGATCGAGAGAGGAAGGTGCCACGTCCTCAGACACCTCCCATTATGAGAGTATGGACGAGGATAATAGGGCGTGGCTAGAGGAAAAGCGTAAGCGTGGCGCCAAAAAGAAGAAAAAGGGTAAAAAGAAGGGAGGTGTAAAATCTTCTCCCTCCCTGACTAAGGTACCCAAGGAAGGTGCAACCAACCCCCCGCTGGTCGAACTTTCAAATCGATTCCTGGCTCTGGATGGAGCCTCTCCTGCCGATGGAGGGGCTGAGGGTGAAGGGCCAGAGGTGGCAGAGCCTGCAGGGGGTGCCGAGTCTCCCCCTGGGGAGTCAGGGTTCTCAGAAGGGGAGACTGGCCCAGAGTCTGGAGACGAGGATGTGGAGGCAGGTCCTGGATCTGCCCCTGAAACATCAGAGGTGCGGGAGATGGACACCACAATATGTCTAAAAAGGGGGTGTTCATTTCCCGAGGGTGGTGGTAAGATGGGTAAAAAGAAAGCCGTCTAACTCAATCACTCATGATGGCGGCACCCACTCCGTTGACGCTGGCTGCTCACCCCCGCCCCTCTCCATAGGGAGATACAGCGCACGGCGCCGTAATACGGGAAAAGATAGGACATGTCCTATCTTTTCCCGTGCTATGGAGCGGTACGGTGCCGCACGTGTGCTGCACCATACCGCTCCCGTACAGGGCCGTGAGCCCATAGGAGTGTATGGGGGACGTATATCGGCCGTATATACGTCCCCCATACATGTGTGTGAATGTTGCCTAATATAGGATATAACTCAGGATCAGTACAGGATACACAATGATAATACCACAGCAAAGCAGTTAGTGATCTTCTGGTAGTTGTATCATTTACAAGTATGTTTGAATAATAGTTACATGATGTAAGGGAATATTCTTTTGCACTGTAGTGTCGGTTTAGTGATATGGAGACATAGAAAAGCAAATAATGACATGGAAATGGCTCCCTGGTGGGTTGTAAATGTAATGAACATGTAGAGTCACTTATACTGCATGTCAGGCCGGTCGCATTATCGCTGCTGTCTATGCAAGCAGAGGGATCGCAGCCTCACAGCTGTATATGCTTCATGTTAAACCATTGCCCCATTGCTTTATGACATTGTGATACAAGTCACGCGCTGCAGGAAATTTATTGTAATTAATCTTCAAAGACAGAGACAGATTCTGACTCACTAAATATTCTGGGGTCACTATTAAGGCTAGACTTGTAATAATATGCATGGTATAAGCAATGAGAGAGAAAGGAGCAAAGAGAAAAGGAGGATCGCACCATTAAGAAAACGAGACAAAGGAGACAAAAAACATTAAATCAAATACAAAGTTACAATTATCTGATGCAGTATTTTTACATATGCTGAAAACGGATGCAAACAGTTTTGGATGGAGCCAGTAATGTAACACATAGAGATGAGCGAGTATACTCGTCCGAGCTTGAAGGGTACTCAAAACGGCTCGTTGCTCGAACGAGTATTTCCCCTGCTCGAGATCGAGCATTTAATTAAAAAAACACAGTGAAGAACAGTGAAGAATAGAATAAAAACAGTGAACACAGTGACCACAGGATCATTTAAGCGAAAAACGCAGTGAAGAATAGATTACAGATGTTCGGCACATCTGCTTACTTGTCGGGAGATACGCGCGGAACGGTGTGAACAAAATAGGATGTGAAGAACAATATATATATGTGTGAAGAACACATTGAAGAACACTGAGTGCAGGACAGAGACATCGGGGAACAGGACAGAGACGTCGGGGAGCAGGGCAGACATCGGGGAACAGCACAGAGACATCGGGGAGCAGCACAGAGACATCGGGGAACAGGACAGAGACATCGGAGGACAGCACAGAGACATCGGGGAGCAGCACAGAGACATCGGGGAGCAGCACAGAGAAATCGGTGGAGCAGGACAGAGACATCAGGGAGCAGCACAGAGACATCGGGGAGCAGCACAGAGACATCGGGGAGCAGCACAGAGACATCGGGGAGCAGCACAGAGACATCGGGGAGCAGCACAGAGACATCGGGGAGCAGCACAGAGACATAAGGGAGGACAGAGACATCGGGAAACAGAACATAGACATCGGGGAGCAAGACAGAGAAATCAGGGAACAGGACAGAGACATCGGGGAGCAGCACAGAGAGATCGGGGAACAGGACAGCGTATCTCCCGACAAGTAAGCAGATGTACCGAACATCTGTAATCTATTCTTCACTGTGTTCTTCACTGTGTTTTTCACTTAAATGATCCTGTGTTCACTGTGGTCACTGTTTTTATTCTATTCTTCACTGTTCTTCACATCTGCTAACTTGTCGGGAGATAATATACGCGCGGAACAGTGAAGAATAGATTGCAGATGTTAATGCTAACTTACCAGAAGACATTCTTTTTCAATTAAATAAAACATTTTATTCCCGAACCATGGTCCTTTTGAAAAATGCTCGAGTCTCCCATTGACTTCAATGGGGCTCGTTATTCGAGACAAGCACTCGAGCATCAGGAAGAGTTCGCAAATTTCCGCCTTCCTTATTGTCCGTTTGGCAGCACATACTGGGACCTATAAAGCAGTACTCATTGGGGCACATTTACTTACCTGGTCCAGTCGCGATCCAGCGGCGGGTTCTCCGACGCTGATTCGGGTCCAGCCGCGATTCACTTAGATCACTTAGATCCGTCGGCCACGCCCCCTGATTTCTGTCGCATGCCCCAATACCTGTGGTTTTTAATGAAAGTGGATGGTGATGCCCATGTAGCCGCTTTGCAAATTTGTTGTAATGGAATTTTCCCAAATTCTGGCCAGGACACCGAGGTGGATCTGCTGGAATGCGCTCTAATTTGTGATGATATCCTAGATCCATCTTGTTAGTGTAGAATTACTGGCTTTGCAACCTTTTGATGGGCCATGGAATTGAAGGAATAGAGCTTCATCTTTCCTGAAACTACGAGTAGCAGAGCTATAGTTAATAACCGCTCTCCTTACATCTAATGAATGTAGGGCCTTTCATGTTCATCCTTAGGATCTGGAAAAAACGTTGGCAAACATATCTCTTGATGAATGTTGGTATCAGAGGAAACTTTGGGAACAAAACTAGGGTCAGTTCGTTAAACAATACAGTCTGGTAATACACGTAGATAAGGGTTTGGTTTTTAGAGTTTAGAGTTTTTAGGGAAATCCATTTGGATTTTATCCACATTGCTCTTCTTGCTGGACATTACCATTGCTCTAGAAGCATTTTTGACGACGTCTAGAGGCGCATCACAGAGGTATCTAAAGCATTTTTGAGTAACGGGAAGGATTGAAGGATCTCTTCCTTTGGAAACTTGTCTTTGAGGTCCTGAGTCAGTTGGCTAAGCCAATCGGCACCCTAGTAACCGGTACAGAGGCCAAAGCTTCCTCGACGATGCGAGGTCTCGCGACAGTTTACCGAGACTTCATGTACTCGGCCGTGTTTGCAGCACGCCAACGCTGTCATGGGGACCCATAAGTTTGTAACAAACAAAACGCATCAAAATATGGTATAAATAAGTATATAACTACATATATGTGAACTGACACTTACCCGGGGAACTTTGGGAGGGGCTCCAAGTCTCCCAAGGGGCTGCCCACCCCGTACACCACATACCGATAATAGTTCAGTGGACTTACAACATTTCATGGGATGCAAGGCGATCGGCGGACATATAAGTGCTAAAAGCACTTGACCACACCCCTATGTACAATATTATAAGCACCATAATACTGGTCCTATGTTTTATGATGGATGATAAATCTGTTGTAGTTTAAAGCGAACCCATTATTAGTTTTGAGGTCCTATACCACCAGTATGCTTTCATGAAACTGGGATTTTAAGGTCCCAAATTACTTTACCTGTTAGTTGTCACTTTTGGGAGAATCACATGCAGTGAAATGGGTTATACTGACCACAGCTTCACTAGTCTCATGCACGTGCAATGTGGGGTACGAACCTAACTCCAGTTATCACAACCTTGGGAATGTGGCAACCAACAAGTGTAAAGAAAACCTTGGAAGGGATTCTGCCAGATTCGGGGTTCCACATGTTTGTTCTTCAGGACACCAATACAGGTTAATCCCATGGAAGAGCAGGGAGCCATTGACTCCTCGCTCTACTATTCACAGTACAGTTGTGCCCTAGGAGATGCCCACTTAATACAGGCCCTTATCATAAATAAGTCGTAAAAGCCTCTTCAAACAGTCTAAAACTTTAGTGCAACAACAGTTTGTCCAAAAAATTTTTTGTGGGAGCAAAAATAGTATCTGTGTATATATTGTATACGTGTCCTTATTCTGCACTTGGCGCAATTTTCCCAATTCATTCCGGATCAATGTGAGGCATTGTACGAACTGTTACATCCGGTTCTATAACTCCACATCGCTACTTTCTTACTAACTGTACCCGTTTTTTCTCAATAGTATCACCTGCCAAGAATCCATAATAAGCCGCTCACCTGGATGAACGAGTCTAACGGGTATTTTATAGGCATGACTTCACGTAACATTGATTTAGTTGTGTTTACTAAATTCTGTACAGAGATAACATGCAGATATGCAGAGTATCCACCGGGTTGTTCTATCACTAGTGTTATATTCTTGTACATAAGGGGCAGTATTATAGTAGTTATATTCTTGTACATAGGGGGCAGTATTATAGTAGTTATATTCTTGTACATAGGAGGCAGTATTATAGTAGTTATATTCCTGTACATAGGGGACAGTATTATAGTAGTTATATTCCTGTACATGGGGGGCAGTATTATAGTAGTTATATTCCTGTACATAGGGGGCAGTATTATAGTAGTTATATTCTTGTACTTAGGGGCAGTATTATAGTAGTTATATTCTTGTACATAGGGGGCAGTATTATAGTAGTTATATTCCTGTACATAGGGGGCAGTATTATAGTAGTTATATTCCTGTACATAGGGGGCAGTATTATAGTAGTTATATTCTTGTACATAGGAGGCAGTATTATAGTAGTTATATTCTTGTACACAGGGGCAGTATTATAGTAGTTATATTCTTGTACATAGGGGGCAGTGTTATAGTAGTTATATTCTTGTACATAGGGGGCAGTGTTATAGTAGTTATATTCTTGTACATAGGGGGCAGTATTATAGTAGTTATATTCTTGTACATAGGAGGCAGTATTATAGTAGTTATATTCCTGTACATAGGGGGCAGTATTATAGTAGTTATATTCCTGTACATAGGGGGCAGTATTATAGTAGTTATATTCTTGTACATAGGGGGCAGTATTATAGTAGTTATATTCCTGTACATGGGGGGCAGTATTATAGTAGTTATATTCCTGTACATAGGGGGCAGTATTATAGTAGTTATATTCTTGTACATAGGGGGCAGTATTATAGTAGTTATATTCCTGTACATAGGGGGCAGTATTATAGTAGTTATATTCCTGTACATAGGGGGCAGTATTATAGTAGTTATATTCTTGTACATAGGGGGCAGTATTATAGTAGTTATATTCCTGTACATGGGGGGCAGTATTATAGTAGTTATATTCCTGTACATAGGGGGCAGTATTATAGTAGTTATATTCTTGTACATAGGGGGCAGTATTATAGTAGTTATATTCTTGTACGTAGGGGGCAGTATTATAGTAGTTATATTCTTGTATATAGGGGGCAGTATTATAGTAGTTATATTCTTGTACATAGGAGGCACTATTATAGTAGTTATATTCGTGTATATAGGGGGCAGTATTATAGTAGATATATTCCTGTACATAGGAGGCAGTATTATAGTAGTTATATTCCTGTACATAGGGGGCAGTATTATAGTAGTTATATTCTTGTACATAGGGGGCAGTATTATAGTAGTTATATTCTTGTACATAGGGGGCAGTATTATAGTAGTTATATTCTTGTACATAGGAGGCAGTATTATAGTAGTTATATTCTTGTACATAGGGGGCAGTATTATAGTAGTTATATTCTTGGACATAGGGGGCAGTATTATAGTAGTTATATTCTTGTACATAGGGGGCAGTATTATAGTAGTTATATTCCTGTACATAGGGGGCAGTATTATAGTAGTTATATTCTTGTACGTAGGGGGCAGTATTATAGTAGTTATATTCTTGTATATAGGGGGCAGTATTATAGTAGTTATATTCTTGTACATAGGAGGCAGTATTATAGTAGTTATATTCTTGTATATAGGGGGCAGTATTATAGTAGATATATTTCTGTACATAGGAGGCAGTATTATAGTAGTTATATTCCTGTACATAGGGGGCAGTATTATAGTAGTTATATTCTTGTACATAGGGGGCAGTATTATAGTAGTTATATTCTTGTACATAGGGGGCAGTATTATAGTAGTTATATTCTTGTACATAGGAGGCAGTATTATTGTAGTTATATTCTTGTACATAGGGGGCAGTATTATAGTAGTTATATTCTTGGACATAGGGGGCAGTATTATAGTAGTTATATTCCTGTACATAGGGGGCAGTATTATAGTAGTTATATTCTTGTACATAGGGGGCAGTATTATAGTAGTTATATTCTTGTACATAGGGGGCAGTATTATAGTAGTTATATTCCTGTACATAGGAGGCAGTATTATAGTAGTTATATTCTTGTACATAGGGGGCAGTATTATAGTAGTTATATTCTTGTACATAGGAGGCAGTATTATAGTAGTTATATTCTTGTACATAGGGGGCAGTATTATAGTAGTTATATTCTTGTACATAGGGGGCAGTATTATAGTAGTTATATTCTTGTACATAGGGGGCAGTATTATAGTAGATATATTCTTGTACATAGGGGGCAGTATTATAGTAGTTATATTCTTGTACATAGGGGCAGTATTATAGTAGTTATATTCTTGTACATAGAGGGCAGTATTATAGTAGTTATATTCCTGTACATAGGGGGCAGTATTATAGTAGTTATATTCTTGTACATAGGGGGCAGTATTATAGTAGTTATATTCTTGTACATAGGGGGCAGTATTATAGTAGTTATATTCTTGTACATAGGGGCAATTTTTATTGGTAAAAAACAAACATAAATACAGAAATACTTTTCCATCAAAATAAATCATAGATCATTCAGTATAAATCATACATGTTCATAAAATAAAATGTATACTAAATGTAACTTAAGAGTCCATATTGGCTGAAAGGGAAACAAAGAAAAAACAGAAAAAAACGAACAAATGCATCCACATTATATAATCAGACAGATTTCAGCCTAGATGGATGTTCCTCCAGAGTCTTATATTCTCCCCCTTTTTCCTGACCTCTAGTGACCGGATCCACCTGAGTTCTGACATGATGAGACTTATGGATTTATTATGGTGGAATGGCTCGCTATGGACGGACACTCTGGTTCTCATGTGCCAGTGATAATACTTGATGACCTGGATCACTATGTACATGGTCTCCTGGTTAATGTTATGTACATTAGGTGTCACGCCATACAAGATTTCTGGGTACCTGAGGGACTGCAGTGATGGGATTCTTATCTTGGTGGATATGTCACGCCAGATGTTCCGTCCACCCCAGCACTGAGAGATAAAATGGACCATAGTCTCCTCTGTCTGACACCCGAGGGGACACATACGATCTGCCACACTTAGGAATTTTAGATTTCCCCTGACAAAGAGCTTTCCCTGTAATGAGAGCCAGGCGATGTCACAGAACTTATGGGGAAGCCTCCGACCATTCAAGAACCTCAGACTGTCCTTTAGGGTGGTGGTTGGACAATCCGGAAGTGCCAGCTGCAGAAAGTAGAAGGTCCTACAGACTCTGGAGTACAGATCTTTCCTGGTCTTAGTTTCTATGAAAGACTTTTCTATCCCCCATTTCCTTAAACACCGTATCCCATACTCCATATACTGGGGGAGGAAGCCAGGAGTCCATCGGCCCCTCTTGAGACTGCCGCCTCGCATCCAAGATTCTGCAAAAGGCAATATCCAGTCCCTGACACTACTTACCCACAGGAGACCATTATTTGAGTCCAAGCTTCCAAAATTAACTTTCAGAAACATGGAGTCAAAAAATACCCTTGGATTTAACATATCCAGTCCACCCTCTCTCCTCTGCAGGTAGGTGATCCCTCTTTTTACTGGGTTCAGCCTGTTCCCCCATAAAAGCTGGAAGAACAGGCTAAAGAGCCGAGCGGAGAAAGATTCTGGCAAAGGAAAGACGACAGAGACGTAGAGGAAGACAGGGACCAGGTAAGTCTTCAGCAGAGTAACCCTTTCTCTATAGGTCAGCCTCCAGTTCTTCCATCGCTGAACCTTTACATTTCCGGCTTCCAACTTCTCCTCCCAATTTAGTGTAGAGTTATCTTCCCTCCCGAATTTAACCCCAAGGATTTTAATATGGGCGGAGGCCTTGGCGAATTGTGGCAGATCAAAGCCAGGAGCAGTATCCAATGTCCAGAAAGCTTGACTCTTCTCAAGGTTGACCAGAGACCCGGAGGCCTCTGAGTAACTTCTAATGGCTGCAGATAACATCTCCACCTCACGAGGCTCAGATATCACCACAGTCACATCATCCGCATAGGCAACAACATCCAGGGGCAAGCAACGGGGGACCGGCACCCCCTGAAAATCACACCGCTGCAGGGATCACAGGAACGGATCGATGGCAAACACATACAGCAGTGGACTCAGAGGACAACCTTGTCGCACCCCTGCCTCTACCCTGAAAGTGTCCCCCTGCCAACCATTGATCAGAGGAAAGCTCTTCGCCTCTCTATACAAAGTTCTCAGCCAATCTATAAATTGTCCCGGAATACCGTACTTTGATAAAGTGGCCCACAGATACTCATGATCAACCCTGTCAAAGGCTTTAGCCTGGTCCAGACCTACAACATATCTCCCACACCTCAGAGCTTTACATCTCTCAAACATCTCCCTTATCGAGATGACTGCTCCAGAGATGTTCCGCCCTCTTACTGTGCCGTACTGAGAGCCTGCCAACAGTGCCGGGGACAAACAGACTAATCTAGAGAAGAGTATTTTTGCCAAAATCTTCCTGTCGACATTCAAGAGGGCAATCGGCCTCCAGTTCTTGATGTCACTAGGCTCTTTCCCTTTGGACAGCAGAATCAGCGATGAGACCCTCATGGATGGAGGCATCAGGTGTTTCTCTAGACAATTTCTATAAACATCCACGAGGATTGGAGCCAAGAGGTCTCTGAACTTCTTATAAAATTCTGCGGTAATACCGTCAGGACCTGGTGCCTTCTTCAGATTTAACTTATCAATCGCCTCTTTTATCTCCTCCACCGTTATTTCTGCTGTTAAAGGAGAAAAGTCCAATTCTCTAGTAACAGGGCCTGGAGTTGCCTCCAAGAATTGGGTCACTTTTTGCTTATCCAAAGCTTTCTTCTGAAACAAGTCAGTATAGTAAGATCTCACCACCCCCAGGATACCCTCCCGAGACTCTTGTAAAACACCCTGGGAGTCAGTGAGACTTGCGATCAGTTTTTTCTCCACACGCTCCCGGCAATTCTCAAATGGATCCGGAGCCCCTCGGGTGCCATAGTCCCTCTCCACTACCAGGGAGGTGTACCTACTGTACTGATACTGTCTTATCTCAGATTTCAGCCGGTCAATCCTTTGTTGGTCATCCCCACCCGCCGAATAGAGTGACTCCAATTCTTTACGCAGTCTCAGATACTGGCTGTACTTACTTCTCCCCTTCTTAATTGACAGTCTTTGCAAGAGGGACCGGATCTCCTCCTTGACGTCCTCCCACCAGTCCGCCATGTTGTCATAAAAATCCACTCTTTCCAGTTGATGCTGCAAAAAAGATGAAATGTATTCCTGGACCGAGTTATCATCTAGTAGACTACAATTAAGTCTCCATAGCCCTCTACCAGCCTCAGGATACTTTGTAGCACCCAAACAAAAATATAAGGCCAAGTGATCCGAATATGGGACATTTCTTTCCGTTCTCTCACTGATGGCTTCAGTAGGACTCACCAGAGCGAGATCTATCCTACTGCTTCGTCCTGCACAGGTGTAAGTAAACTTAGGACTCCTACCACCCTGTACAAAAACATCGGACAGGCCAGCCTGCTGAATTATGCTATTAAGGACCTTACAGTCCCTGGTAAGGGGCCTACTGTTCCTGTCCCTGGTGGTAGTGGTGGCATTAAAGTCCCCGGCCATGATGACTGGAACAGACGTGAATAGATATGGCTTCACATCATTAAAAAGCTGAGTCCTTTCGGTCACTGTCTGTGGGCCATAGATGTTAATGAGCCGGAGTCTTCTGCCTCTGATGGTGACCTCTAGCAGCAGGCACCGTCCCATCGATACCTCGGTGAGTCTGTGGACGGTGACATCATGGGTGTTAAATATGATAGAGACTCCGGCATAAGGCTCCACAGCCAGCGACCAAAAGGACGGACCAGACTGCCAATCTCTCTCCGCCTCCCGTATGAGACCCAAGGTGTTTAAACGGGTCTCCTGCAAGAAAAACACATCAGCATTGAGATATCTTAGATGATCGTATACAACATGTCTGGTCCTTCTAGCTCTGATGCTATTCACATTGCTGGAGATCACAGTAAGATGGAAGCCTGCCATCAGGAGAAGAAATAGAAAGAGCATTCCCATCATCATAAGTCAGAGTCAGAGTTATCTTCCTGACTACCGGCTTCCATATCCCATACAGACTGAGACTCGGCATTAAGGGGTTTCCTTTTTGTGGGAGGATCTCCCCCTGGATCATCGTCGTATTCCTCCATCATGCGTTTCAATTCTCTCTCTATCTCCTCCTCTCCATCTGACTCGGACAGTACACTGTACCTATTAGTGGTCACAGTAACGTCCGCCTGACTGTACACTTTCATTTTAGAGGGTTTTTGGACAGTGGTCCATGCAGTCTCAGGTTTTCTGGTGCTCCTGTCCTTTTTCCTCTTTTTAACACTATTATTATCCCCAGTGGCAGGTGCTGAGGCACAGGCACTGGCTGCTCTGCAGGCTGCTCCACTACCTCCATGTCCCCCTCAATGTTAGCTATCTCTGGGTGGTCCGGGGCACTACCACCAATGTCAGGGGTCTCTGGTACCGTTTGAACTGACCCTGACAATAGGGCCTCCTCCTCCTGCTCCTCCTCTGGTACATCTGCCCCTTCCATCAGGTCTTCATCGGGGAGGTCCCTACAGATGTTGTGCCAGGCATCAGGGCAGTCCCTATGGGGGTGACCGATCTGACCACAAAGGTTGCATCTTATGGTCTGGCAGTTGGCGCTCACATGGCCGAAGTCCCCGCACAGGGTGCACTTCATTGTGGTGCAGTTACTCGCCACATGACCGGATCTCCCACACTTAAAGCATAGCCTGGGCTGACCAACATAAAAGCACACACCCTTCTCTCTGCCGATAAAGAAGGAATTGGGGAGGTGATGGGTGATGTTCTGGTTCTGATGTAATCTGACCAGGACCCTCCACCCCCCGGTCCAGATTCCATCCTCATCCCTGGTCTTGGTCATGTCTGACATGAGGGTGCAATGTCTCCTGAGCCATATGATGATATCTTGAGGGGGGACAGACTCATTCCAGAACATGATGGTGACAATCGCTGTATCTGGCTTGGATATGGGAATGAAACTAAACTTGTTCCACCCCTCAGTATCTCTATAACGGGGTTGTTGAGCCCAGAACCGGTCCAGATTAGACATCAGCTTGAAGCTTATGTCATACCCCTGTCTGTCAGGCAGATTTATTACGGCCAGGATGTCGGCTGGCTGGAAACCCATCTGGGTGCACAACATGTCCCTGACCACGTGCCTCCTGTCAGGTAGATCCTCCTTAGCCCCTCTATGCCTAAATCGGACAACATTTCTCCTCTTGAAAGCCTGACCAGTATAGCTGGTATTAGAGGAGAAAAATGGGGAACCCCGACTCCACGCATTACCTGATGACTGACCCCTGTCCTGCTGTGGGGGATGTGTGGGCTGTGGATCATCAGTACTAGGGGGCTGCTGACCACCCGGAATATGGGGCTCTGCTGTCTGTGGTGTGACTAGTGGGGGGAACTCCTCAGCTGTTGACTGTCCCGCACCCTCCACAACATCGGGGCTCTCTGTGTCACCAGCTGCCCTAGACTGTACCTGGGATGACTCCTCAGCTGGGACATTATCAACCACAGAAACATCAGAAATAGCAACAACAGAGACATCAGCAATATCAGACATATCAGCAACATTATCATCATTACTGCAGGACTGCGGATCACAGCCCTGAATGTCCTGCTCACATGTATCCTGCACCTCACAGTCCTGCTCAGATGTATCCTGCACCTCACAGTCCTGCTCACGTGTATCCTGCACCTCACAGTCCTGCTTAGATGTATCTTGCACCTCACTGTCCTGCTCAGGTATACCTTGGGGTACAGATACAGTGTTACCTGCATGTGAGAGTCCAGAGTCCTCCTGCAGTGCGCTGCCTCCTGGGACTTGTGGTGTCTCCTCCACTTCACTGCTGATATCAGGTATGACTGCTGGGATTTGTAGTACCTCTTTAGGGACTGCTGGGACTTGTAGTACCTTCCTTGTAGCTGCTGCAGGACTTGGCTGTTGTTGCCTCTTTTTGTAAATTTCTCCCTCCTCAAAAGGCAGTGTTGCTGGCTGCAGAATGGGTCTCACATGGGGCTGCTGGCTCTCACACCTGGATGTTGAGGCCTGGTCTCCCTCAAACCTCTGCTGGTTCCTGAAGGTCTCTCCAACTGGTCCCATCTGCTCAATAGTGGCCTCCATCTCCCGCACAGTATCAGAAAGCTGTTTGGCCAGTGAGTCCAGCTTGTTGTTCAGCAGGTTCTGCTTCCCTGGGTTCGCTGCCTTTAGCTTATATGTGCAATCAATCTGTTTTTGCAGGTACAGCTTTTGTTTTTTCAATGCATGCATCTTTCTCACCAGTCCTGGGATCTGCCCGGCCAGCTGGAGCTCCGGTGATGGCTCTGGGGGCTGGAGCTCCGGTGATGGCTCTGGGGGCTGGAGCTCCGGTGATGGCTCTGGGGGCTGCAGCTCAGGTGATGGCTCTGCGGGCTGCAGTTTGCTGCTGGGGTGTTGTTCCGGCTTACTCACTGTGATGGTTCCTCTAGGTGCACTACCACCGCTCTTCCCTTGCACCAAACTCTGTGATTTTTGCACAAAGTCCTGAGAATCCTGGAGTTTCACGGTGGATGTTACTGCTCTTGGGGCACAATCTCCTGATGGGCGACTGGGTCCCAGATGTCTTGCAGGTATCACACTGTTAGCACCTTTGGGTTTTTCCTCATGGCCGCCTTGCATCTCCTTCCCAGCCTGCATTCCCCCAGACCTGGTGCGCTCCGCTGGTAACATCACTCGCTGCTTCAGGTTCTCCTGGATTGTTTGCCTCTCCAGCGATGTCCTCCTCTGCCTGCCCGGGGTGGAGGTGGATTGTCCACCTGAGGCCTGGGATGGAGGCTGCTGCACACTCTGCATATGACTTGCTTTTGGACTTTCCAACATTCTGCTTTTGCTCACAGGTGATCCCACACTGGCAGCTTGTTTCACCAGGGTCTTGCTTTTTGCTGCATCTTTTTCCACACAGACTTTCTTTACATCACTGCTTACATTCTCAGAAACTTTAGGATTTTCTTCCCTTTCTTTAGCATGCTGGTTTGCTGGATTAGGCCTTGGAGCCTGGGCCTTGCATGGGGAGCTTCCCCACCCAGGGTGGCCCCGCCCTGGGCTAGCTCCAGACATCCAGAGAGATCAGGAGCTCAACTAGCACACAACCTCACCTCTAGGAGGCAGGATTATAGTAGTTATATTCCTGTACATAGAGGGCAGTATTATAGTAGTTATATTCTTGTACATAGGGGCAGTATTATAGTAGTTATATTCTTGTACATAGGGAGCAGTATTATAGTAGTTATATTCCTGTACATAGGGAGCGGTATTATAGTAGTTATATTCTTGAACATAGGGGGCAGTATTATAGTAGTTATAGTCTTGTACATAGGGGACACTATTATAGTAGTTATATTCCTGTACATAGGGAGCGGCATTATAGTAGTTATATCCTTGTACATAGGGGGGCAGTATTATAGTAGTTATATTCTTGTACATAGGGGGAAGTGTTACAGTAGTTATATTCCTGTACATAGGGGCAGTATTATAGTAGTTATATTCTTGTACATAGGGGCAGAATTATAGTAGTTATATTCTTGTACATAGGGGCAGTATTATAGTAGTTATATTCCTGTACATAGGGGCAGTATTATAGTAGTTATATTCCTGTACATAGAGGCAGTATTATAGTAGTTATATTCTTGTACATAGGGGTCAGTATTATAGTAGTTATATTCCTGTACATAGGGGTCAGTATTATAGTAGTTGTATTCTTGTACATAGGGGGCAGTATTATAGTAGTTATATTCTTGTACATAGGGGGCAGTATTATAGTAGTTATATTCTTGTACATAGGGGCAGTATTATAGTAGTTATATTCTTGTACATAGGGGCAGTATTATAGTAGTTATATTCCTGTACATAGGGGCAGTATTATAGTAGTTATATTCCTGTACATAGGGGCAGTATTATAGTAGTTATATTCTTGTACATAGGGGCAGTATTATAGTAGTTATATTCTTGTACATAGGGAGCAGTATTATAGTAGTTATATTCCTGTACATAGGGAGCGGTATTATAGTAGTTATATTCTTGAACATAGGGGGCAGTATTATAGTAGTTATAGTCTTGTACATAGGGGACACTATTATAGTAGTTATATTCCTGTACATAGGGAGCGACATTATAGTAGTTATATCCTTGTACATAGGGGGGCAGTATTATGGTAGTTATATTCTTGTACATAGGGGGAAGTGTTACAGTAGTTATATTCCTGTACTTAGGGGCAGTATTATAGTAGTTATATTCTTATACATAGGGGCAGTATTATAGTAGTTATATTCTTGTACATAGGGGCAGTATTATAGTAGTTATATTCCTGTACATAGGGGCAGTATTATAGTAGTTATATTCCTGTACATAGGGGCAGTATTATAGTAGTTATATTCCTGTACATAGGGGCAGTATTATAGTAGTTATATTCTTGTACATAGGGGTCAGTATTATAGTAGTTATATTCCTGTACATAGGGGGCATTATTATAGTAGTTATATTCTTGTACATAGGGGGCAGTATTATAGTAGTTATATTCTTGTACATAGGAGGCAGTATTATAGTAGTTATAGTTTTGTACATAGGGGCAGTATTATAGTAGTTATATTCTTGTACATAGGGGCAGTATTATACTAGTTATATTCCTGTACATAGGGGCAGTATTATAGTAGTTATATTCTTGTACATAGGGGGCAGTATTATAGTAGTTATATTCTTGTACATAGGGGACAGTATTATAGTACTTATATTCCTGTAAATAGGGGCAGTATTATAGTAGTTATATTCTTGTACATAGGGGGCAGTATTATAGTAGTTATATTCTTGTACATAGGGGGCAGTATTATAGCAGTTATATTCTTGTACATAGGGGACAGTATTATAGTAGTTAAATTCCTGTACATAGGGGCAGTATTATAGTAGTTATATTCTTGTACATAGGGGGCAGTATTATAGTAGTTATATTCTTGTACATAGGTGGCAGTATTATAGTAGTTATACTCTTGTACATAGGGGGCAGTATTATAGTAGTTATACTCTTGTACATAGGGGGCAGTATTATAGTAGTTATACTCTTGTACATAGGGGGCAGTATTATAGTAGTTATATTCTTGTACACAGGGGGCAGTATTATAATAGTTATATTCGTGTACATAGGGGGCAGTATTATAGTAGTTATATTCCTGTACATAGGGGGCAGTATTATAGTAGTTATATTCTTGTACATGAGGGGCAGTATTATAGTAGTTATATTCTTGTACATAGGGGGCAGTATTATAGTAGTTATATTCTTGTACATAGGGGACAGTATTATAGTAGTTATATTCTTGTACATAGGGGACAGTATTATAGTAGTTATATTCTTGTACATAGGGAGCAGTATTATAGTAGTTATATTCTTGTACATAGGGGCAGTATTATAGTAGTTATATTCTTGTATATAGGGGGCAGTATTATAGTAGTTATATTCTTGTATATAGAGGGCAGTATTATAGTAGTTATATTCTTGTACATAGGGGGCAGTATTATAGTAGTTATATTCTTGTACATAGGGGGCAGTATTATAGTAGTTATACTCTTGTACATAGGGGGCAGTATTATAGTAGTTATATTCTTGTACATAGGGGGCAGTATTATAGTAGTTATATTCTTGTACACAGGGGGCAGTATTATAATAGTTATATTCCTGTACATAGGGGGCAGTATTATAGTAGTTATATTCCTGTACATAGGGGGCAGTATTATAGTAGTTATATTCCTGTACATAGGGGACCGTATTATAGTAGTTATATTCTTGTACATAGGGGGCAGTATTATAGTAGTTTTATTCTTGTACATAGGGGGAAGTATTATAGTAGTTATATTCCTGTACATAGGGGGCAGTATTATAGTAGTTATATTCTTGTACATAGGGGGCAGTATTATAGTAATTATATTCTTGTACATAGGGAGCAGTATTATAGTAGTTATATTCTTGTACATAGGGGGCAGTATTATAGTAGTTTTATTCTTGTGCATAGGGGGAAGTATTATAGTAGTTATATTCCTGTACATAGGGGGCAGTATTATAGTAGTTATATTCTTGTACATAGGGGGCAGTATTATAGTAATTATATTCTTGTACATAGGGAGCAGTATTATAGTAGTTATATTCTTGTACATAGGGGGCAGTATTATAATAGTTATATTCCTGTACATAGGGGGCAGTATTATAGTAGTTATATTCTTGTACATAGGGGGGAGTATTATAGTAGTTATATTCTTGTACATAGGGGCAGTATTATAGTAGTTATATTCTTGTACATAGGGGGCAGTATTATAGTAGTTATATTCTTGTATATAGGGGGCAGTATTATAGTAGTTATATTCTTGTACATAGGAGCAGTATTATAGTAGTTATATTCTTGTATATAGGGGGCAGTATTATAGTAGTTATATTCTTGTACATAGGGGGCAGTATTATAGTAGTTATATTCTTGTACATAGGGGGCAGTATTATAGTAGTTATATTCTTGCACATAGGGGGCAGTATTATAGTAGTTATATTCTTGCACATAGGGGGCAGTATTATAGTAGTTATATTCTTGTACATAGGGGGCAGTATTATAGTATTTATATGTCTCTATATAGGGGATAGTATTTCTTTTTTTTTAGTATACATTTTTTTTTCCCAATGCGGCTCATTTTTTATGATTGCACTGATAATATACCCATGAGTGGCGGTGACATCAGTTCCATGTTTACTGTAAGCAGATATGACTGTGTTAAGTCATTAGGGAGATTTATGACTTTCTCCGTATTGTAGCCACCTGTTTGCAGTGATTAGTTTGGCAATGTATGTCCGGCATTACATATTAATAGCTGCTCTGTTATATCAGATATTGGAGGAATTCCTGTATATGACGTGTGGGAGAATTACTGCACAATAATCAGATATTGTTAAAGTGTCAGCGGGTGAAGGTCAGAGGTTCTGGATTGTGTTGTACCTGCGCCAGGTACTGTTTGTACAACTGAAAACAATGCACCTTGTCTTCTATGTTCACAAAACCCTGCATGCAAAAAATCCTAACATTAGGGGCGTTCTTCTGAAAATAATATTGTTGACTTTTTCATGGCACTAAGAGTGTGACTTAGTGGTGGAGGTGAGCCTGAACCCCAAACCAAAACTTGTTTATGAAGTCTTGTTTTGGGGATTCCAACTTGTTCATAATGGAACCTATTCTCATGGTATTCAAGGAGTTAAGCTTTAGCCTCTTCTCCTTATCTATCTGCTGTCTACAAATCTGAGAAGGATCTCGGAAACACTGCTCTCCATAGCGGAAGAATGGAGAAAACCACTTAATATAGAAACGTTTTTTCTTAAAGGGATTTGCCCATGAAAGAAAGTTCTTAATTTATATCCCCCTAGTGATGTTTACACAATAAAGATCAATGAGCTCGCTCAGTTTTGGCTTGTGATTCTAAGTGGCTAGTGAATTTAAGTGAGTTGAAAAAAGCGGAGATTTGTGTGTGTTAAGAGTGAATCTGTTGTTTGGGTGATTGTGGACTGAGTATATAGGTAATAGCACTTTTCTTAGTGTCACAATTTAAATAGATTTTTTTTTTCCTTTCTTTGCCTGGTCTGCTAATTGGGAGGAGGGATTAGTGTTCACACCTGATAAGTTAAGGTCTAGCAACTCACTTTTGAGCTCGCTCAGTTTTGGCTTGTGATTCTAAGTGGCTAGTGAATTTAAGTGAGTTGAAAAAAGCGGAGTTTGAAAAAGAGAAGTCCACAGAACTGTAAGTAACCTACATTTTATATCTCTTGATTTATATACTTATCACTGTTTTGTTACTAGGATATGGCTAGCAAGATTGGTGGTATGCTCCAGTGCACACTCTGCCGCATGTATACACTGCTGGAGCAAGAGTTCGAGGGTGAATACCGCTGTGACAGATGTGCCCATATTTTTCTACTGGAAGCTCGTGTTAGAGATCTGGAGGAAGATATTGCACGGCTACGAGCAATTGACAATCTTGAGAGGAGTATGCTGCTCACTGAGCAAGCAATAAGCGGGGTAGAAGTGGAGGGTGGAGAGGGAAGCCAGCAGGGCCAGGTGGGTAGCTGGGTTACTATAAATAGAGGGAGTAGGAAGGGGTCAAAGAAAAGGAAGGCCAACTCTGACTCTGAACATCCAAGCAAAATTGCAAAATTGTGCAATGATGTAAGGACGTCAGTGTCAGAAATGGCAGCCCTAGCGGATCCTGCTCTCCCTCACAGCCGGGGGAGCAGACCAGCTAGTAGTAGGGTGGATGGGAGTGCAGGTAAGCCAAGGCAGCTAGTGGTTGTAGGGGACTCTATAATCAGGAAGACGGATAGAATAATTTGTCGCCAAGACCGCCTCAACCGAATGGTTTGCTGTCTCCCTGGTGCCAGGGTTCGGCATGTGGTGGAAAGGGTGGATAAATTACTGGGAGGGGCTGGGGATGACCCAGCTGTCGTGGTCCATGTTGGTACCAATGACAGAATAGATGGTAGGTGGAGGAGCCTGAAGAATAATTTTAAAGAACTAGGTTCAAAGCTTAAGGAAAGGACCTCCAAGGTAGTATTCTCCGGAATTCTACCTGTGCCATGCGCTACACAGAGCAGACAGCGGGAGCTCAGGGAGTTAAATGCATGGCTCAGATCCTGGTGTAGAGCAGAGGGATTTGGGTTTCTAGAGCATTGGGCTGACTTTTCACTGGGGTACAAGCTGTTTTCTGGAGATAACTTGCACCTAAGTGGAAGGGGGGCTGCTGTGCTGGGGGAGAAGATCCTAGCAGGGGTGGCGGAGTATTTAAACTAGGATCGGGGGAGGAGGAAAAGGAAGACACTGAAGGCGTAGACAGGTCAGAGAGGGGGCAGGTTATGATGGTGGGTGGTGATGTGGGCGGTGTATGGGGGCCTAAGGCAGTGGATAAGGAGATCCACAAGTTGCAGAACAGTGGTGAGGATATATGTGCCAGTAAAATTACTTTAAATCAGATAAATAACTGTGGAAAATTAAATTGTATGTTCACAAATGCCAGAAGTATCACAGGCAAAATGGGTGAGCTTGAGGCTCTGATATTAGAGGAACAGTTAGATGTTGTTGGTGTAGTAGAGACATGGCTTGATGCATTGCATGATTGGGTTGTTAATATTCAAGGTTTTACACTCTTTCGGAAAGACAGGGCAAATAGGAGGGGAGGTGGTGTATGTCTGTATGTAATAGGAGGGGAGGTGGTGTATGTATATATATGTAATAGGAGGGGAGGTGGTGTATGTCTGTACGTCAGAAGAGACTTAAAAGCGATTGTGAATGAGTCAGTGGTCTCAGAGTGTGAGGAGGCAGAAACTTTGTGGGTTGAAATTCAAAGCCAAGAGAGCTTTGAGAAAATTATTTTTGGTGTAATTTATAGACCCCCTAACATCTCTGAGGAAATAGAGGGTCACCTATATAAACAGATGGAGCGGGCTGCACAGGGGGGGACCGTAGTGATAATGGGAGACTTTAACTTTCCAAATATAAATTGGGGTCAGGGCTCGTCTTTATCTGTGAAGGGGAGACATTTTATCAACTTTCTGCAGGATAATTTTATGGTGCAGATTGTAGAAGATCCCACAAGAGGTGACGCATTGTTGGACCTTGTGATTTCTAACAATGAGGAGATTGTCCAAAATGTCAGTACCCGGGAACCCCTTGGGAACAGCGATCATAATATAATTATTTTCCTCTTAAACTTTAAAAAGCAGAAACAGGTGGGAAAATCAAAAACTTTGAATTTTAAGAGGGCTAATTTCCAAAAATTCAGGGCTGCAATACAGGATATAGACTGGGATCAGATACTGTCACATGGTGATACTAATGTTACATGGGAGAAATTCAAATCTATCCTGGGTTTTTATACTTCTAAATTTATTCCAATAGGTAACAAGTATAGACGGGCGAGATTACACCCTGCGTGGCTACAGCTACAGGTAACAAGTATAGACGGGCGAGATTACACCCCGCGTGGCTACAGCTACAGGTAACAAGTATAGACGGGCTAGATTACACCCCGCGTGGCTACAGCTACAGGTAACAAGTATAGACGGGCTAGATTACACCCCGCGTGGCTACAGCTACAGGTAACAAGTATAGACGGGCTAGATTACACCCCACGTGGCTTACAGCTACAGGTAACAAGTATAGACGGGCTAGATTACACCCCGCGTGGCTACAGCTACAGGTAACAAGTATAGACGGGCTAGATTACACCCCACGTGGCTTACAGCTACAGGTAACAAGTATAGACGGGCTAGATTACACCCCGCGTGGCTACAGCTACAGGTAACAAGTATAGACGGGCTAGATTACACCCCGCGTGGCTACAGGTAACAAGTATAGACGGGCTAGATTACACCCCGCGTGGCTTACAGCTACAGTTAAAAGGGCAATTAATGAGAAAAAGAGGGCATTTAAAAAATATAAATCTGACGGGTCACCAGAGACTTTCAATACTTACAAAAAACTTACCAAAATCTGTAAAAAAGAAATCAAATCAGCCAAAATACAAAATGAAAGACAGGTGGCTAAAGATAGCAAAACAAATCCCAAGAAATTTTTTAGGTATATCAACGGAAAAAAAAATGGGTCAGAACAGGTTGGACCCCTTTATTCTGAAAATGGGGCATCGGTGACTGGAGACCAAGAGAAGGCGGAGTTACTTAATAGGTTTTTTAGCTCCGTTTATACAATAGAAGAGAGAACTTCTGACGTGGGTGGTGCCAGTGCAGGTCATGCACCCTGTAATATACTAGACTGGCTAAATGTAGACATTATCCACTCTAAGCTCAATAAAATCAATGTGTACAAAGCTCCTGGACCAGATGGGTTACACCCCAGAGTTCTTAAAGAACTCAGTTCTGTTATTGCTGTACCACTGTCTAAAATCTTCAGGGACTCCATAATGTCTGGTGTGGTGCCAAGTGACTGGCGCAAGGCAAATGTGGTGCCAATATATAAAAAGGGCTCTAGAACTTCGCCTGGCAATTACAGGCCTGTAAGCTTAACTTCCATTGTGGGGAAAGTATTGGAAGGGTTAGTAAAAGACTATATACTGGAGTATGTGACATCAAATAGAATAATAAGTGATAGCCAGCATGGGTTTACTAAGAATAGAAGTTGTCAAACTAACCTTATCTGCTTATATGAAGAGGTGAGCAGATGCCTGGATGGAGGAGCAGCTGTGGATATTGTGTTCTTGGACTTTGCAAAGGCATTTGACACTGTCCCTCATAGACGTCTGATGGGTAAAATTAGGGCTATTGGTTTGGCAGAAATCATTTGCAATTGGATTGAAAACTGGCTGAAGGATTGTATCCAGAGAGTTGTGGTCAATGATTCATACTCTGAATGGTCACCAGTTATGAGTGGTGTACCCCAGGGTTCTGTGCTTGGCCCACTACTATTTAATATATTTATTAATGATATAGAGGTAGGAATTAATAGCACTGTGTCTATTTTTGCAGATGACACCAAACTGTGTAGTGTAATACAGTCTATGGAGGATGTTCATAGGCTGCAGGGTGACTTGGACAAACTGAATGTTTGGTCATCCACTTGGCAAATGAGGTTTAATGTGGATAAATGTAAGGTTATGCACCTGGGGGCCAATAATCCAAAGGCAAAATATGTCCTTGGGGGAGTAAATCTGGGAGAGTCCCTTGTTGAGAAGGACCTGGGGGTACTAGTAGATCATAAATTGAATAACAGCATGCAATGTCAATCAGCTGCCTCTAAAGCTAGTAGGATCTTGTCATGTATCAAAAGTGGTATGGACTCTCGTGATAGGGATGTAATATTACCACTATACAAGGCACTGGTTCGGCCACACCTGGAATATGCTGTGCAGTTCTGGGCACCGGTCCATAAAAAGGATGCCCTGGAGCTGGAGAGGGTTCAACGTAGAGCCACAAAAATGATAAGGGGTATGGAGGGTCTTGGTTATGAGGAAAGATTAAAACAACTAGATTTATTTAGTCTGGAAAAGAGACGACTACGAGGAGACATGATTAATTTATATAAATATATGAATGGTCCATACAAAAAATATGGTGGTAAGTTGTTTCAGATTAGATCAAATCAAAAGACGAGGGGGCACTGTCTCCGTTTGGAGAAATCAAGGTTTAATCACCGGAGGCGACAGGGCTTTTTTACTATGAGAACGGTCAATCTGTGGAATAGCCTGCCTCAGGCGCTGGTCACAGCAGGGACAGCAGAGAGCTTTAAGAAGGGTCTAGATGCCTTTTTACACCTAAATACCATTGATGGTTATGTTATATAGAATTGTTTCCCCTAAATCCCTTCCTCATCCAATCCCTACCCTTCCTTGGTTGAACTTGATGGACAAGTGTCTTTTTTCAACCGTATAAACTATGAAACTATGAAACTATGAAACCCCTTACTTTACAATGTTACTCAGTGTTATTGCTGTTTTAGCTCCACTCAGTGATGGTCAGTGGAAGATTCCAGGGTGTGAGCGAGGACTCTCTAAGCAGACACTTCATGATCCCTCTGTGCTATGAGATGCTGTGTGCTGACAATGTGCTTGGATTATCAGGGTCCAGGGTTTATATACACTTTCGTTTAGCTTTTGAACATTTACTAGTATCTGACACATAGAAAGAGAGATGAGACAGATCATGAGATGAGAGATGATGAGATCCACGAGACAAATATAACACACAATGATACTCTGCTATATACTTCCCTCCCCTGCTATAAAGACCTTTTATTATCTGTAGCTTGTAGAATAAATCTGTGCATGCTGCTGCTTGCAGACAGGAAGTGTCTGTGTGTGACCTTGTCATGTAATGGATTTGGGAGTGGGAGAGGTCCCTGCAGCGTGCAGATAGGAGAAGCTATTCATTAGTGATGGGAATTACAACTCTTCTTAGTGAGCTGACTCATTCGGCTCTGCTCACTAAGAAGAGTCGACTCTTCAGGCTCCTAAGCGTATAATAGGGATCCGCAGTCCAGCCAGTCACCCCATTCCACACTACTTTTATCCCGATCGTTAAAGGCGGCGCGGTGAGCCGGTTAGGGTTGCAGTTAAGTGAGCCTTCGGCTCAGTGCAGGGAGCTGAATCCTTTTATTCATCTAAAAGAGCCAGCTTGTTCGTGACCAACACATCGCTACTATTCATGAGAAGAATTTGCCCTGCCTGACCATACAAGATAGTAGATTCATGGTTGGATCATGGGACAACCAAAATTGTATACACCAGGACTGATAGAGACAGAATGGAATGATAACATATCTATTATGTTAATTAATATATAATTGTTATCTTGAGTATATTTAAGAATCAGGTTTTTGAGGGAACACCCCTTTAATGAAATATATACATACATACATCTTTCTATTGTCATCTTCACTGTTCACTTCTGCAATATGTATATATATATATAATGCAAGTGATGGAGAGTCGTATATTATACATGGCACAATCATTTTATGGTTTCATGGTGAGAGTTAAACACTCAGGATATTGTCTTGTCACGTTTGCGGTATATATATGACGGCGTTGATGTGATACCTCGCCATCAGTGACGCTCTTTGCTCTTGCTGATTACTTCTGCTGCTGCCTGGGTCCATTTACGAGCGCGGGTGAATCATTTGACGTAACCATAAATCATCCGGTGGGAGGGGGGGGGGGGATGTAACTTTACTCGGAGCTTGTGATGAGGATGTTACATCGTTGACGTTTCACGTCTCTGCATAGACCTTGATAATCTTCCCGGTACGAAGCAATTCCAAATATGTGGGACCTAGGTGGCGCAAACCTCTACCACTCTACCCGAGAAGGCTGCCACCACAAGGAGTCTTCTTCCTGGGTATGGGGCTGATGAGATTTATGAAGCTGATCACATAAAATCACGATGAGAAACAAAGTCTCCATGTGTGAACATCGCAATTTTGAGCTGGCGCATTTTATGGAAAATCAATCTAGGAGTGTTATAGACTTAGGCAGAGTCCACAGCATGACAGGGAATTGACTTCAATCCCTTTAAGAAAGTCAAATCCGTCGCCCAGGTGGGTAATCACACAGTCATCAACTTCAAGGAGAACGCCGCCTGAGAACAAAACTACTTGACAGTATGAAGATGACGGCACGGAGGATATGGTTACAGTGAATGTAGGTTAATATCATGCGTCGCTCTTTTCTTTCAATCTCCGAAATATTATTGAATTTCTCCGAATAATTTTCTCGGTGGCCTCCAGCCGCTGTCTTTGTACACGTGCGTTGGAAATCTAAGAAGACATCTAAGAAGACGCTGCCAGGTGGTGGCCTGGTGCATGGTTGTTATAATACGGTCATGGTGGGTGTAATGCTGGCGGCCCGCTGTTGTCGTAGTAGGATGACCATTCTGATCATGGCTGACCACCATTCTGATCATGGCTGACCACCATTCTGATCATGGCTGACCACCATTCTGATCATGGCTGACCACCATTCTGATCATGGCTGACCACGCTTCCAGTCTTCTCTTCTGTGTGTTCCACTTTCTTATATTTGAAAGGCAACATCACCCAGGGACAAGTTGACCCCAATCAAGTCTTATTATTCCCTGATATACTGCTTTTTTGATTACTGGTGACAACCCTGGCTTGGTCTGATTTTGAACCTTAGTTGCCTGCTCTGATCTTAGGCTTATCCCAAGCTCTGCTGGACCACCACCTGCCCTGACCTCAGCCTGTCTGCAACTGATCTCCTTGTTGCTCTGCCATAGTATCTCCTGACTAGGGTTCAGATCAGTGCCGAACATTGTGGGCCTGGATCCCTAAAGCAGAAGTTTGGGTTCAATGTTTGGGCTCATCCCCCATTGGTAACAACATGGGTGTTAACCCTTTATATGCCACCGGCAAAGCCAACAGTGGCATTTTAATCCCGGCGGCACCTGTGCACCACCATTTTTCTACAAATTGCTGTTTCCTGATTTTAAAGAGTTTGCAACTGCAATTGGTTCAAACTTTTGATCACCGTTCCGCCAAACTTTTTGAACCTGAACGTCAATGAGTCCCCTTATCACTACTCGTGAGCCTCCCGGGCAGCACTGGAGGCCCCCAGTAGCCGCTTCATATCCTCCTCGCTCGTCTTTCGTTTCATCTTGCACATCTCCGGTGTAAGAGAGTTATGAGCAAGCGCAGCATCTCCTTTTCCTTTGCCAGAGGTGCGGCCCTCGCTCCTGGGCTCTGCACTTGTGCATTAGCTCAGAGTCTCCTGCGCAGGTGCAGAGCCCAGGAGCGAGGGCCGCACCTCTGGCAAAGGAAAAGGAGATGCTGCACTTGCTCAGAACTCTCTTATAGCCAGAGACAGGCAAAATCAAACTAAAGCTAAGCGGGGAGTTGGGTATGAAGCGGCCACTGGGGGCGTAGAGTAGCCTTCGATCCTGGAGCACTCTTAGGATACTGCCCGCCCCTAGTAGCCTTTGAATGAACCCTAATGCTGTCAGTACATACTGTTGGTGTTTTGTTATTCTCTGGGGTTCTCCTTCTTGATGATAATGATGTTGGTGTCCTATATGATGGTTACTGCTTGTTCCTAAATAAAGTAACCAAGTTTGTGCTCCTGCAATGTCTGTGCAAAGCCGTTGCACTAGCCCTGAGCAAAATTGGACCGGTGGCAGAATGTGTTCACAACCCATTGCCCTTTGAAGGTTGGCGTTAAGATATCAAAACTTCTGCTCGTGTACCTTTATCAGAATCTTTTTGGGCAAAGAGGTTTAGAAGACTATTTACTAGAATGTTTTCCTAGAAATTATTGAAGTTTCAAAAAAAGTTTAAGACCCCATGGAAGGATCATGGTTCCAGGACCCAGAATGGAATATTGAACCATCACATTAAAAGAGACCTTGACTTTTTCCAGTCTATGAAGGGTTCAATGAGAGGATTTTGGGAAGTCATCTGCCGATCCTTATGGAGTTCCTGGTCATGACCTGCATTATCAGGCTTCAATCCACCATTTATTTTAGGCACTTTTTAAATTTTTTTTTGTTTTATTACTGGGCTCTACTATGTTTCGTGTCTGCTCATATAGGCACAGAACTAGAATTGGTTGATGGAGCCATCCACTTCATAATTGTGTGGCACATTGATGGGTTGAATTCTTGACTCAGGAGCTCATACTTCCAGGTCATTGATTTTTTTAGGGGCAACGACCTTCAGGGCCTCTGCAAGAGTCTTACAGTAGATTCTAATCGATCAGCCTCAGTGTTTTACTTGCCTCCTATTTCATAACTTTACACAAATATTAGCCAAGATCCTGGTTTGGGTTATTATAAATTCACTACATCATCCAACAACAAAGTTTTCGGCTCACATAAGTGAGTGCCAGTCATTTTTTCCCCCTGAAATATCTCTAAATAGATGTTGAACGTTCTGCAGGGAGGTCAACGCTCTCCTTCCCATAGCTTTGCGCTATTTTTGGCATAGATGGATTGTCCTCCAGCTTTCCCACCATAGTCTGCCTGGAATGAGACTGATATTCATGATCCAGAACCCTGCCCAAAGTAGTGTGAATGCACAGTCCAACTGAGCACCGGAACACCCATTTCAGTGACAAAATTTGTTGTGTTGTGTTGTGTAGTAGTTTTAACAACAAAGAATGTGCAAAGTCAGACAGAAAACTGGTGCAAGTTCCTTACTAAATGTCCCCCTATGGCTTCTGTGTTAGTTTGCACAGTTGCATCCAAACAAACCACAAGTCTTCTAGAACAGTGTCCTTTAGACAAATGGGACTAGGGTGGAGATCATTGGATATAACATTTTTTGACACCTTCATTCTTATGCAGACTGTCCAGAATTCTAAGGAAGAGGACGTAATGTGTAAGATTCTCATTAGAAATGCTCTTACTGAGTGTTGCTAAGGAGAGATTATATTCAGTATGTACAGTGTGTGCCCTATTTTTGGGGACTTCTGATCGACAATCTCTACACAGACTAAATGAACAGAAAAGAGGACCAAACATAGAGGGAGAGACAACAGATAGCAGACAGGCAAGTGAACCAGACAGAACCAGGTCGTATACATGCACAGAATTGACTAACAAGAAGTATGGTCAAATAACAAAGCAGAGGTCGGATACACAGTACAGCAAAGCAAAAATAGGGCAGACATATGGACCGTTATCAGAGAACCAGTAAAATCTGCAAGGTGTAATGGAACTGAAGAGGTATGTAAAGGAATTCCTGGATGCCGCCCCCAGCAGCTGACTGGACAATGACAGACAATGTAAATGTTGCTGGACAGAGCTGAGCTGCAGAGTTACTGGATGTGGTGCTCAGAAGCAACCTTAGCCAAAGTTCCCAAACACAAAGCACAGAGGAAAATCAATGCCTTCTAAGCCGCATTCTGCAGTCCAATGACAATGATTGCATGGATGTTACAGGTAGGCTGTATAACATTCCTCTGTTTTCGACCTGCATAATTCGTGGTAAACATGTCACATCTATAATATTCTTTCTAACCCTAGGAAGGGAGAAAAGATTGGGTGCTGTATGCTCTGAGAGTTGACTCTCTAAAGCCTGTTAGAATTCCTATATAGTGCTTAAAGGATTAAACTCACAGGGTCACTTGGATGACCTTTTACGTAGCCCTGAATTATGCCAGTTAGTTGTACAGTGGGTCCACAGCTGCCCACATGTTTATCTCTATAGGAAAAAAATACAGAAACCCTGTGTAATGCCTTGTTTCTCCTGCGGGAGCACTGTGGGGAAATTGAACACTCAGGAGCACATTCACTTACCCGGTCCGGAGGAGATCACAAAATTGCATTGTCTGTGTATAATGCCCTGTGACGCGATTCGAGAAGACTGTGAGCCCGATATCCTGCATGTGTCGCTTCCCCGTTCAGGTCCCCGGAGTTCACCTTCTTCTTCCTGGTGCATGTAAGTGCATTGTCTTGCGACACAATTTTTAAGTTAAATTCTGCGCTCAGTCCGAATCAGTCGGATCGTCCGATGACCCGCTTCCCAATTTCTGTCGCATGAAAGCTGGGGCGATTGCGGCAAAATCCGGCCAAAATCCGTCTGAATACCTGTCCCAGCCGTGCAATCCCTGAAAATGACGGAAAACCCGATGGAAATGCGGCCACGGGACCCTTAGTAAATAAACCCCTTAGTATCAAGTCATAGGGGCTTATTTACAAAAGTTCCCGCGGCCTCATTTTTGTCCGGTTTCCTGACTTTTCGGGCATTGCGCCGGGGATTGTGTCGCAAATCGGGGGGCGGCCCACAGATTCCGACTGAGCGCAGGATTTAACATTCAAATTTGTGTCGCAAGCCCAAGCTCTTACATGCACCAGGAAGAAGAAGGTGAACTCCATCGGACCTGAGCAGGGAAGCGACAAATGCAGGATATCGGGCGCACGATCTACGTGTATCGCGGCACAGTGCATCATCGTCGGGGAACGCACCTCGGGGGTCGCGACTCGGACAGGTAAGTAAATGTGTCCCATAGAGTACAATAATTGCTACATATTCCAGCAATAGGAACTCAGCTCATGGACCTTTGTACCTTTGGGGATCTCATGACAAATACCGTAAAGGAGCCGAACGCATAAAACCCCAATATTTGTAAGAAAAAGTATTTGCCTTTTCGGCTTTTTTTCTCCAAATAGTGAATTAAAATAGACGACGCCTTTAACTTTCCCCTTTTGGCTGCTTCCACGGCTACAATAATGTGAGCTCTTGTATTTTCGCCCTGTTAATTATCCGTCTTCACCCCGGTGTAACACAGAACATATTTCCTGCCGTCCCTTCAGTTCATTTCTTGTCGTCTCCCCTTTTAACTAATAATAACTGAGATCTGTTTGGGAAGTGGCACGGTCCGACCTCAGCCAGGGGCCAGCGCCGCTTCTTGCCTGTCTGAGAAATTTGCATTGGAATCGATTTCACAGAACGGACAATTTAGCTGAGAGAGGTTAATTAACATATCATCCAGTAATACAATTGCCTTCAGTGCTATAATCTACAGTAATTATATCAGCTCCACATTATGGCCAGACAACTGCCGGACCAAAGACCAAACAAAGCCATAGAAAGGTTTAGACTCTAGTATATGCCAGTCTGAGAATCGCCTACTTAAAGGGAACCTGTCACGACAGATGGAAGGTTTTGTGTCCTAAATAGTAATATACGGGTCCTGCCTATAGCTGGATCATATAATATACTTCCCTGAATCTCTGTCAGTGGTACATTGGTTCAGGGAAGTCAGAATAGGACAACCTGGAATCAGTGCGCATGCGCCGGATCTCAGGTACATGCGCTGCTATGACAAGGTGAACCACCCTGACATCAGTGAGCCAACGCACAGACGCCGGGGGGACTGTGGGTGAGTCCAATGCTCATGTCCAAGTCAGTATAAAAGGCAGTATACCTAATTGGTCCATTAGAATGACCTTACACAGCTATAAGGGACCTATTGATGGTTTAGTGTCCATGAGTCCTGGCAGGAGCCTTTCCCAGGATTTTGCTATATGATACTATTTTCAGCTTCCTTCTATCACTTTGTTACATATTCCTTACTTCTCTACATTTGTAACTTTTTACTCCAAAGCTTCAGATTTCTTCCCATATTCTGTTGTTACTTCCTTCCTTTCATTCTATTCTATTTCTACCATCTTTCTTTTCCCTTCCCTCTCTACCTGTATTCCTTCCCCTCACTTCTTCATTTATTCTTTCATCCACATCTCCTCCTTCTTACTTCCCATTTCCTTGTTTCCTTTCCATCCCTCCCTTCCTTTTCTTTCCATTTGCATTTCTACCATCCTCCTTTCTTTATTTTTCCTCTCTCCTTTGCTGCATTTTTCTTCCTTTCTTTCATCTTCCTTTCTTCCTTTCCTGTTTCTACGATTTCTTTCTTTCTTCTTTCATCCCTCCCTTCCTTTTCTTCAGTTTCCTTTCACCCTTCCTTTTTCATTCCTACCATCCTCCTTTCCTTATTTTCTTTCTCTCTTCCTCCATCTCACTTCTTTCCCTTCCCATTCCTAACATCCATCTTTTTTTCCTCCTCTCTCCCTTCCTTAATTCCTTCCCACAAATCTCCCTCACTTCTTCATTTACCCTTTCATGCTCCTTCTTACTACCCGCCCGCTCCCCTCGTTTCATGACTCTCTCTTCATTGTATCTCTAACAATACACTAACATAATCCGTTCTGGATTATATGTTATCACATAGTCTCCTGATGTATCCATGTAATAGGCTCTTTTCCTCCTCCTCTGACATTAACTTTGACATTTACTCTTGAATCCATCTTGGCCAACCAAGACTGACTGCAGATCAGAGAGGTGTAAGGTAAAACATTGGAGAGAGTCCCGCAAGTTTTGTTTAGTCTGGTCTATAGACTCTTCTATATGTATTTCTTACATACTGTAGAGTAAAGGGGATGAGCACTTTACCTCATGTTTTTGTAATGTGTGTGTAAGTGTATGGGGGGGCAGGATATCAGGCCATTTACTGATATACATCTATTAAAGGTTCTGACTGTTCATGTGATCTCTGACCATGAGCAATAGCCCTGCCAGGACCTTATGATAGTTAGTATTCAAGAATATAATTTTAAGGTCTGGGCAGGGTGATTGCTCATGGTCAGTTAGAGATCACATGACCCTCCACCTGCGGCCATTTTACTACCAGGAATCTCTGGCTGATAAGGTAATAGACAAGAGGCTTCACTTTACATATCAAGAAAGCGGAGCAGAACTATTACTAGTTGTAAATTATAGGATGACACATGATTATATGATAAATGATCTAATATCCTTCCCCCCTACACTTACACACACATTACACAAAACACGAGGTAAAGTGGACAACCCCTTTAAACTCATCATTCCGTTGGATGGAGCGTAAGATGTAACATAAAGCGAATGCGTCAGCCCAGACAAGTCATATTACGGGCAGATATATCGTATACACACACCGTATGAAAGACACAATAGAAAGACAAATTATGCAGAAAAATTTTGACAAAAAAAAACTCCTCCATATGTATTTTCCTTATTACATTTTAGTTTTTCAAATATTTATTCTGAGAAGAAAAGCAAAGTACGAAGAATAACAAAGTATAAAGCAGATCCTCCGCCGCCTTCTGTGCCATAATCGCGGAGCCATAAGAACCTCATAAAATGTACGAGTCTGACTGAGGGCTTTACAGAAAGCTGCAATAATCTCCCATTATGAGCAGGAGCTTCCAGAGATGATGCTGCTGGAAATTATTAGGATCCGCGTCCTTCAGAAAATATTGAACTTTGGTGAAATCCTCGAATCAATACATAAAACAAGGAGGAAATGTAAAACAGGAGGGGAAGCGGGAGAACGTCTGCAGCCAGCGGATTACATGTCTCACATGTCTCTCTATCACATAGAGAACTTTCTATATAGCTTTTTGCAAAAAGTGGATTATCTTGATGCGTAATAGGGGCTGAACCATCCTGCAACTTGTTCATAAATAAGTGATGAACCATCCTTCATCTTTCTGCCAAATATGGATGAACCAACCTGCAACTTGCTGCATAATAGGGGATGAACCATCCTGCAACCTGTTGATAAATAAGTGATAACCCATCCTTCATCTTTCTACCAAATATGGAAGGAACCATCCTGCAACTTGTAGCAAAATAGAGAAGAAACATCCTGCATTCTGCTGAAAAATATGGATGAACCATCCTGCAACTTGCTGCATAATAGAGGATGAACCATCCTGCAACTTGCTGCATAATCAGGGATAAACCATCCTGCAACCTGTTGATAAATAAATGATGAACCCTCCTTCATCTCTCTGCCAAATATGGTAGGAGCCATCCTGCAACTTTTAGCAACATAGAGAAGAACCATCCTGCATTCTGCTGAAAAATATGGATGATCCAACCTGCAACTTGCTGCATAATAAAGGATGAACCATCCTGCAACTTGCTGTGTAATAGGGCATGAACCATCCTGCAACCTGTTTATAAATTAGTGATGAACCATCCTTCATCTTTCTGCCAAATATGGTGGGAACTGTCCTGTCACTTGTAGCAACATAGAGAAGAACTGTCCTGCATTCTGCTAAAAAATATGGATGAACCATCCTGCAACTTGCTGAAAAGAATAAGGCATGAACCCTCATTCATCTTTCTACTATGAAATTTTCTATGAACTATTCTGTAACTTGTAGCAAAATACAGAAGAACCATCCTGCAACTTGCTGCATAAAAGGGAAGAACCATTCTCCATCCTGCTGAAAAATAGGGGACAAACTATTCTGTAACCTTCTGTAAAGTACGGGGTAACCATCCTGCAGCTTGCAGCAAAAAAGAAGATGAACCATACATGCTTCTGCAAATTAGTGAGTGTACCATCCTGCGACTTGCTGCAAAATAAGAATGAATCATCCTGCTGAAAATGAACCACCCTACACCCTGCTAAAAAACAAGGGATCAACCATTCTGCATCCTGCTAAAAATAGGGAATGGACAATCCTACAAGTTGCTGCAAAATAGGTTATCACCACACTACAACTTGCTGATGAACCATCCTGCAACTTGGTATAAAATAGAGATGAACCATCCTGCTGAAAAATAGGGGAAGAACCATCTTGCAATTGGTTGAACTATCCTGCATCCTACTGAAAAAGGGGAATGAACCATTCTGCAACTTGCTGCCAAATATGATATCACCTTACAGAAAATTACTCAAAAATAGGGGCTGAACCATCCTGCAACCTGTTACAAAATAATCAATAAAATTGTCCACTTTACCAGGTATAACAGAGAGGACACCATCTGCTTGCTGATGGTTTCCACCTACATTAGGGGACAACAACATCAATCAATCAATGCGCTAATGTGTATCTGTTCAAACAATGTAGAACTGTCCAAGGCTGCTAGTAATAACCTCAGCGTCACACACAAGGCTGCAGTCTGAATTGCGACCATATAAAATCTTGAAGGGAATGACATAGTGTAAGGGACATGTCCTCACACTGCTGTTCTCTGTTATGAAACTGCTTCTCAATCTCTTGCCTTTACTAACTGACAAGCTTAGTGCCCTCTACAGTCACTCAGTCAATGGGAGGTGATGTGGAACAGCTGAATGTAGAGAACTGAGTGCACAGCAGTGTGAGGTCACCCCTCCCCCAGAGCAGGTAATCAGATCTTGTTTTATCGCTATCAGTCACAGTATTGATCAGTATAGTGAGTATATATATATATATATATATATATATATATATATATATATATTATATACAAGACGAAAAAAGTTAATCTGTAGATGTCAGAAGAAAGCGCCATCTGGTGGTCACAGCTATAATTGTCGTTAAATTGGTAGGCTACAATACTACGCGAAGCCACTGTACCACATGCTTCACAGATATAGAACAACCCCACAAACAAAGTCTATTAGGAAAAAGCCTCACATTTATGTTTAATTCGCTTCCCATAGAAGTGGAAATGGGCAGAAAAGCATCTTTGAGGGAAAAAGACATTGGGGCAGATTTACTTACCCGGTCCATTCGCGATCCAGCGGCGCGTTCTCTGCGGTGGATTCGGGTCCGGCCGGGATTCACCAAGGTAGTTCCTCCGACGTCCAGCAGGTGTCGCTGCTGCGCTGAAGTCCGCCGGAATGCACTGAAGTTCACCGGCCTATTACTGGTGAAGGTAAGCGCGAGTCCCGCAACACTTATTTTTTTTTAAATGCGGCGGTTTTTCCAAATCCGTCGGGTTTTCGTTTCGCCACACCCCCCGATTTTCGTCGCGTGCATGCCAGCACCGAAGCGCCACAATTCGATCGCGTGCGCCAAAATCCCGGGGCAATACAGGGAAAAGCGTTGCAAATCGGAAATATTCAGGTAACACGTCGGGAAAATGCGAATCGGGTCCTTAGTAAATGACCCCCATTGGGACAATTTACCATAAAGCAAAAAGTTCTGAATCATTTATACTCCTGGGAATAAGGGACTAGCACAGTGTATTAAAAATGGTACACTGATGCAGAAACACATCTTGTTTAATCCCTGATCATGGTGGTTTTGCTAAAAAACTAAATTATAAAATTCAGGACTTTGGGAAAGCTGGGTTGCATTCAGCCTGCTGTTCATAAACACATTACACGGAGCTTCCTGATCTGTCCAGACAGGACTAATCAACCTGAGCTGGATGACTCATACACAGCAGCTGGGGGATGGTGCAGTGATTGATTATTCTGCCTGTCAGGGACAACACACTGATTACATCATCCTCTGGAGCAGTGCATACTTAATGTGAGAGAAGAAGCCCCGGGGGACCACAGGAGCGAGAGAGCCTCATTGTAATAATATTATAATTGTTTTTTAAGCAAAACCACTCAGTTCAGGTATTAAACAAGATATGTTTCCGCATCAGTGTAGCTACAGCATTTTCAAGGTATGTTTGGTTCAAAATGCATAAAACCATATGGTAGATTTCCTTTAATGAAATGTAGCATTAGAGCCTTATTAGATGTGATGGGAGGGAAAAGCTCCAAATGGTTTCCCATAATAGTGGGAAGAGAATAACACATGTCAGTAGGGGAACAAGAGAACTCTGTACTACAAGGGATTAGCAAACCGCACTAACATTTGATGGATCAGTGTGAGGGGTCACCAGGTCACCAGATCAGTGTTTTATCAAATTAGCAAAGTATCGACATAAAACCTTTATTTTACAACAAACGCAATACTGAAAATTAGAGAACAGCAATGACCAGAGCACAGAGAGAGATTATACTGGCATTTTCTGCAGGTCCCAGTAGCAATCAGTAGGGAGTGCACAGGACCTCCGCACCGGCCACAGGACCTCAGCACCGGCCACAGGACATCACTAGTGTCTCACAGTTCTGTGTCTGTTGTGGGTTTCTTGGCCATAACTTTGTCACCAGGGATTTCCCAGAGGTTTTCTATAGGGTTTAGATCAGGACTATGGGCTGTGGCCATTTCATTGTTTCAATGTTTTCTGTTTCAAGGAACATTTTTTTCCCGATTTGCTGTGATACAGAGAGTATGACTGTATGACTGACTGATCAACACAAGGAAGAAACCACGTGTTATTGAAGAAGGATCTTATAGACACTTGCATTCACTCTGCCATGTAGCTGTATGAGAGATCCAACTACCGCTACAGGAAACATTCCCTAAACCATGACACTTCCTCCACCACCTTTCACTGACATCTTTACACACTTTGGGTTCGGTCTTTCCCCAGTTTATCAGCAAACATAATGTTTCCCATAATATCTAATAAATTAAACTTGCTTTTCATTACTAAAATGAACTGTGGAGCACGTCTCTTCTGTCCACACAACATGCTCCTCAGCAGAGGTGAGCCTAGCCTTGTGATTCTTTCTGCTAGTGAGAGGTTTGGTCACTGCAGAGTGGGCTCTCAGTCCTATTGCTCTTAAATGTTGTGACACTGTATAATGAGACAGATCCTCACCCTGTTCAGAGCTGAACTGAGGAGCCATCCCAACTGCAGTGATGGAATGATTAGTCATGGAGATTCTCTGCATTGTCCAGTCCTCTCTTACATTTATCTTTGGAGGATATAAATCCAACAACAGGGAAGCAGCACTCCAAGTTAAGTAGTGGTATTTATTTCACCAGTGGAAAAAGATACAACGTTTCAGCTATCTCTATGTAGCCATTCTCAAGTAAGGGTCTTTTGAGCCAGATTCCCTGAAGCGTGCACCCACACGGATCTTAATCCAAAATACCACTGTGCCACTCCTTCAACTTTTTTCCTTACTTTGTAGCTTTGGAGGATGACCACATTTCTTGAAGGACTTGAATGAGTTTGTGATGATATAAATATGCAATATTCTACTACAGATCTGGAACAACTTCTCCTGCTAACAACGCAACATTTTTGCAAAGTCAGGGAAAACTGGAAAGTTAAGCGCCTGTTGCATCGGGTTTGTGAGATAATGAAAGGAATTAGCACAAGGTGCCAGAATTACACCAATATCTTGCAGGTATCTGAAAGTGTTCTCTTATTTTGATCAGTGTCTTTTTTGATCAGTGTCAACAGATGATTGGCACTAGCAACTTCCCGGAATTAGTTAAAAGCCGACTTCTCCCAGCATGCCCTGCCGGATCTTCATGCTCTATGCCAGTGATGGCAAACCTTTTAGACACCGAGTGCCCAAACTGCAACCAAAACCCACATATTTTTCACAAAGTGCCAATGCGACAAATTAAGCAGTAACTTACTTATTAACTGCTCTTTCACAGTATTAAATTGTATAGGCACCTGAGGACACCAATACAGTAGAAAGAAGGAGAAGAAGTTTGGATTATTATTGTAGCTTCCTTCTGGGTTCCTGGGACTGCAAGAGGCCTTGAGTCCTGTCTGGCAAACTGTACCCTGGGGTGATGGCAAGGGTGCCCATAGAGAGGGCTCTGAGTGCCACCTCTGGCACCGTGCCATAGGTGCGCCACCACTGCTCTATGCCGTCGAAAAAGCTTTGTCTTGTGCCTGTGTGACGCCAGGACTTGTTCCCGTTTATGCCAGCCCTTACCTTCTGCTCCTTCCTTTGGCGCCTGTCTTGACCTCCAGCCTGTACCTGACCACGTACTTGCCTTTTGATTTTGTACCTCATCCTTGGCTGCCACCTCCGACAAGTCGCACCTGTGAAACGACCTGGTAGTACCATGCCGCAGCAAGACCAACCCACTCTGCAGCGGGTTCTGGAGAAAACCAGGTGCCACTTAGACTCCGGTCCCAGGTGTCGGCTTGTGTCATCGTCCGCGGTGGTCCAGGGGGTTCAATATCCCAGAAGTTTGAGAGTTCCGGATATGTAGGACATGGTGATCTCCGGTGTGCACTGCTGTGTACAGAGCTCCTCCGATGAGTGGACGGAGACAAGTGTAGTAGAGGATGACAATTGGTGTCTCTGGAATTGATCAGAGCTTTATCTATATTAGGAAAAGGCTCTTATTTCCTGTCGCAGACTCTTTCTTCATGTCACAATCAGTCTCCGTTTGTCTTTCTCGGAGATAGTTTTGACCCCTTCTAGTTGTCTTCTACCATTTTGAAAGACAAAGGAGGTCAGAGAAGGCAGAAGCTCCATGTCTGGTGAGGAGCTTAGTGGTGTCAGCTTTACATAACCCCTGCTACCAGCAAAGCGCTGGAAATTCCCTCCTTTAAAGTCATAATTGGATTTTATCCGTGTGAAAGCTTCTATGATCCGGCTCTTTTGTAGTGTGACAGCGGCTCGGGCCTTTGATGGTTCTGTCTTACATTATGTCTGACGCCGATCTTCATGCATATTGCAGAACTACCAGGATCTCTGCAGCGGCGCTGACATTTATATGTGTCATCATTTAATATTTCATCTGTATTAATTACATTTTAAACCTGGTGACCAAACATGGCAACGAGTAGGATCAATAAGGATCTGTCATTACACATTACCACACAGAATTCAGATACCCGGGTTATACCAGCATGCACCATATTACTATATACAGAAAGATAACTTATACCAGCTGTACATATATCATTATATACAGGAGACCCCCAGGTTATACCGGCTGTACATATATCATTATATACAGGAGATCCCCAGGTTATACCGGCTGTACATATATCATTATATACAGGAGATCCCCAGGTTATACCAGCTGTATATATATCATTATATACAGGAGATCCCCAGGTTATACCAGCTGTACATATATCATTATATACAGGAGATCCCCAGGTTATACCAGCTGTACATATATCATTATATACAGGAGATCCCCAGGTTATACCAGCTGTACATATATCATTATATACAGGAGATCCCCAGGTTATACCGGCTGTACATATATCATTATATACAGGAGATCTCCAGGTTATACCGGCTGTACATATATCATTATATACAGGAGATCCCCATGTTATACCGGCTGTACATATATCATTCTATACAGGAGACCCCCAGGTTATACCGGCTGTACATATATCATTATATACAGGAGATCCCCAGGTTATACCAGCTGTACATATATCATTATATACAGGAGATCCCCAGGTTATACCGGCTGTACATATATCATTCTATACAGGAGACCCCCAGGTTATACCGGCTGTACATATATCATTATATACAGGAGATCCCCAGGTTATACCAGCTGTACATATATCATTATATACAGGAGATCCCCAGGTTATACCGGCTGTACATATATCATTATATACAGGAGATCCCCAGGTTACACCGGCTGTACATATATCATTATATACAGGAGATCCCCAGGTTATACCGGCTGTACATATATCATTATATACAGGAGATCCCCAGGTTATACCGGCTGTACATATATCATTATATACAGGAGATCCCCAGGTTATACCGGCTGTACATATATCATTATATACAGGAGATCCCAAGGTTATACCAGCTGTACATATATCATTATATACAGGAGATCCCCAGGTTATACCAGCTGTACATATATCATTATATACAGGAGATCCCCAGGTTATACCGGCTGTACATATATCATTATATACAGGAGATCCCCAGGTTATACGGGCTTTACATATATCATTACATACAGGAGATCCCCAGGTTATACCAGCTGTACATATATCATTATATACAGGAGATCCCCAGGTTATACCGGCTGCACATATATCATTATAAACAGGAGATCCCCAGGTTATACCGGCTGTACATATATCATTATATACAGGAGATCCCCAGGTTATACCGGCTGTACATATATCATTATATACAGGAGATCCCCAGGTTATACCAGCTGTACATATATCATTATATACAGGAGATCCCCAGGTTATACCAGCTGTACATATATCATTATATACAGGAGATCCCCAGGTTATACCAGCTGTACATATATCATTATATACAGGAGATCCCCAGGTTATACCGGCTGTACATATATCATTATATACAGGAGATCCCCAGGTTATACCGGCTGTACATATATCATTATATACAGGATATCCCCAGGTTATACCGGCTGTACATATATCATTATATACAGGAGATCCCCCAGGTTATACCGGCTGTACATATACCATTATATACAGGAGATCCCCAGGTTATACCGGCTGTACATATATCATTATATACAGGAGATCCCCAGGTTATACCGGCTGTACATATATCATTATATACAGGATATCCCCAGGTTATACCAGCTGTACATATATCATTATATACAGGAGATGCCCAGGTTATACCGGCTGTACATATATCATTATATACAGGAGATCCCCAGGTTATACCGGCTGTACATATATCATTATATACAGGAGATCCCCAGGTTATACCAGCTGTACATATATCATTATATACAGGAGATCTCCAGGTTATACCGGCTGTACATATATCATTATATACAGGAGATCTCCAGGTTATACCGGCTGTACATATATCATTATATACAGGAGATCCCCAGGTTATACCAGCTGTACATATATCATTATATACAGGAGATCTCCAGGTTATACCGGCTGTACATATATCATTATATACAGGAGACCCCCAGGTTATACCGGCTGTACATATATCATTATATACAGGAGATCCCCAGGTTATACCGGCTGTACATATATCATTATATACAGGAGATCCCCAGGTTATACCAGCTGTACATACATCATTATATACAGGAGATCTCCAGGTTATACCGGCTGTACATATATCATTATATACAGGAGATCCCCAGGTTATACCGGCTGTACATATATCATTATATACAGGAGATCCACAGGTTATACCAGCTGTACATATATCATTATATACAGGAGATCCCCAGGTTATACCAGCTGTACATATATCATTATATACAGGAGATCCCCAGGTTATACCGGCTATACATATATCACTATATACAGGAGATCCCCGGGTTATACCAGCTGTACATATATCATTATATACAGGAGATCCCCAGGTTATAGCGGCTGTACATATATCATTATATACAGGAGACCCCTGGTTATACTGGCTGTACATATATCATTATATACAGGAGATCCCCAGGTTATACCGGCTGTACATATATCATTATATACAGGAGATCCCCAGGTTATACCGGCTGTACATATATCATTATATACAGGAGATCCCCAGGTTATACCAGCTGTACATATATCATTATATACAGGAGATCCCAAGGTTATACCGGCTGTGTATATATCATTATATACAGGAGATCCCCAGGTTATACCGGCTGTACATATATCATTATATACAGGAGAACCCCAGGTTATACCGGCTGTACATATATCATTATATACAGGAGATCCCCAGGTTATACCAGCTGTACATATATCATTATATACAGGAGATCCGCAGGTTATACCGGCTGTACATATATCATTATATACAGGAGATCCCCAGGTTATACCGGCTGTACATATATCATTATATACAGGAGATCCCCAGGTTATACCAGCTGTACATATATCATTATATACAGGAGATCCCCAGGTTATACCAGCTGTACATATACCACTATATACAGGAGATCCCCAGGTTATACCGGCTGTACATATATCATTATATACAGGAGATCCCCAGGTTATACCGGCTGTACATATATCATTATATACAGGATATCCCCAGGTTATACCAGCTGTACATATATCATTATATACAGGAGATCCCCAGGTTATACCGGCTGTACATATATCATTATATACAGGAGATCCCCAGGTTATACCGGCTTTACATATATCATTATATACAGGAGATCCCCAGGTTATACCGGCTGTACATATATCATTATATACAGGAGATCCCCAGGTTATACCAGCTGTACATATATCATTATATACAGGAGATCCCCAGGTTATACCAGCTGTACATATATCATTATATACAGGAGATCCCCAGGTTATACCGGCTGTACATATATCATTATATACAGGAGATCCCCAGGTTATACCGGCTGTACATATATCATTACATACAGGAGATCCCCAGGTTATACCGGCTGTACATATATCATTATATACAGGAGATCCCCAGGTTATACCGGCTGTACATATATCATTATATACAGGAGATCCCCAGGTTATACCGGCTGTACATATATCATTATATACAGGAGATCCCCAGGTTATACCGGCTGTACATATATCATTATATACAGGACATCCCCAGGTTATACCAGCTGTACATATATCATTATATACAGGAGACCCCCAGGTTATACCGGCTGTACATATATCATTATATACAGGAGATCCCCAGGTTATACCGGCTGTACATATATCATTATATACAGGAGATGCCCAGGTTATACCGGCTGTACATATATCATTATATACAGGAGATCCCCAGGTTATACCGGCTGTACATATATCATTATATACAGGAGATCCCCAGGTTATACCGGCTGTACATATATCATTATATACAGGAGATGCCCAGGTTATACCGGCTGTACATATATCATTATATACAGGAGATCCCCAGGTTATACCGGCTGTACATATATCATTATATACAGGAGATCCCCAGGTTATACCGACTGTACATATATCATTATATACAGGAGATCCCCAGGTTATACCGGCTGTACATATATCATTATATACAGGAGATCCCCAGGTTATACCGGCTGTGCATATATCATTATATACAGGACATCCCCAGGTTATACCTGCTGCACATATATCATTATATATAGGAGATCCCCAGGTTATACCAGCTGTACATATATCATTATATACAGGAGACATCCAGGTTATACCGGCTGTACATACATCATTATATACAGGAGATCCCCATGTTATACCAGCTGTACATATATCATTACATACAGGAGATCTCCAGGTTATACCGGCTGTACATATATCATTATATACAGGAGATCCCCAGGTTATACCGGCTGCAAATATATCATTATATACAGGAGATCCCCAGGTTATACCGGCTGTACATATATCATTATATACAGGAGATCCCCAGGTTATACCGGCTGTACATATATCATTATATAAAAGAGATCCCCAGAATATACCAGCTGTTCATATATCATTATATACAGGAGATCCCCAGGTTATACCGGCTGTACATATATCATTATATACAGGAGATCCCCAGGTTATACCAGCTGTACATATATCATTATATACAGGAGATCCCCAGGTTATACCGGCTGTACATATATCATTATATACAGGAGATCCCCAGGTTATACCAGCTGTACATATATCATTATATACAGGAGATCCCCAGGTTATACCGGCTGTACATATATCATTATATACAGGAGATCCCCAGGTTATACCAGCTGTACATATATAATTATATACAGGAGATCCCCAGGTTATACAAGCTGTACATATATCATTATATACAGGAGATCCCCAGGTTATACCAGCTGTACATATATCATATACAGGAGATGCCCAGGTTATATCAGCTGTACATATATCATTATAAACAGGAGATCCCCAGGTTATACCGGCTGTACATATATCATTATATACAGGAGATCCCCAGGTTATACCAGCTGTACATATATCATTATATACAGGAGATCCCCAGGTTATACCAGCTGTACATATACCACTATATAAAGGAGATCCCCAGGTTATACCGGCTGTACATATATCATTATATACAGGAGATCCCCAGGTTATACCGGCTGTACATATATCATTATATACAGGAGATCCCCAGGTTATACCAGCTGTACATATATCATTATATACAGGAGATCCCCAGGTTATACCGGCTGTACATATATCATTATATACAGGAGATCCCCAGGTTATACCGGCTGTACATATATCATTATATACAGGAGATCCCCAGGTTATACCGGCTGTACATATATCATTATATACAGGAGATCCCCAGGTTATACCAGCTGTACATATATCATTATATACAGGAGATCCCCAGGTTATACCAGCTGTACATATATCATTATATACAGGAGATCCCCAGGTTATACCGGCTGTACATATATCATTACATACAGGAGATCCCCAGGTTATACCGGCTGTACATATATCATTATATACAGGAGATCCCCAGGTTATACTGGCTGTACATATATCATTATATACAGGAGATCCCCAGGTTATACCGGCTGTACATATATCATTACATACAGGACATCCCCAGGTTATACCAGCTGTACATATATCATTATATACAGGAGACCCCCAGGTTATACCGGCTGTACATATATCATTATATAAAGGAGATCCCCAGGTTATACCGGCTGTACATATATCATTATATACAGGAGATCCCCAGGTTATACCGGCTGTACATATATCATTATATACAGGAGATCCCCAGGTTATACCGGCTGTACATATATCATTATATACAGGAGATCCCCAGGTTATACCGGCTGTACATATATCATTATATACAGGAGATCCCCAGGTTATACCGGCTGTACATATATCATTATATACAGGAGATGCCCAGGTTATACCGGCTGTACATATATCATTATATACAGGAGATCCCCAGGTTATACCGGCTGTACATATATCATTATATACAGGAGATCACCAGGGTATACCGGCTGTACATATATCATTATATACAGGAGATCCCCAGGTTATTCCGGCTGTACATATATCATTATATACAGGAGATCCCCAGGTTATACCGGCTGTGCATATATCATTATATACAGGACATCCCCAGGTTATACCTGCTGCACATATATCATTATAAATAGGAGATCCCCAGGTTATACCAGCTGTACATATATCATTATATACAGGAGACATCCAGGTTATACCGGCTGTACATACATCATTATATACAGGAGATCCCCAGGTTATACCGGCTGTACATATATCATTACATACAGGAGATCTCCAGGTTATACCGGCTGTACATATATCATTATATACAGGAGATCCCCAGGTTATACCGGCTGCACATATATCATTATATACAGGAGATCCCCAGGTTATACTGGCTGTACATATATCATTATATACAGGAGATCCCCAGGTTATACCGGCTGTACATATATCATTATATAAAAGAGATCCCCAGAATATACCGGCTGTACATATATCATTATATAAAAGAGATCCCCAGAATATACCAGCTGTTCATATATCATTATATACAGGAGATCCCCAGGTTATACCAGGCGTACATATATCATTATATACAGGAGATCCCCAGGTTATACCGGCTGTACATATATCATTATATACAGGAGATCCCCAGGTTATACCAGCTGTACATTTATCATTATATACAGGAGATCCCCAGGTTATACCGGCTGTACATATATCATTATATACAGGAGATCCCCAGGTTATACCGGCTGTACATATATAATTATATACAGGAGATCCCCAGGTTATACCAGCTGTACATATATCATTATATACAGGAGATCCCCAGGTTATACCGGCTGTACATATATCATTATATACAGGAGATCCCCAGGTTATACCGGCTGTACATATATCATTATATACAGGAGATCCCCAGGTTATACCAGCTTTACATATATCATTATATACAGGAGATCCCCAGGTTATACCAGCTGTACATATACCATTATATACAGGAGATCCCCAGGTTATACCAGCTGTACATATATCATTATATACAGGAGATCCCCAGGTTATACCGGCTGTACATATATTATTATATACAGGAGATCCCCAGGTTATACCGGCTGTACATATATCATTATATACAGGAGATCCCCAGGTTATACCGGCTGTACATATATCATTATATACAGGAGATCCCCAGGTTATACCGGCTGTACATATATCATTATATACAGGAGATCCCCAGGTTATACCAGCTGTACATATATCATTATATACAGGAGATCCCCAGGTAATACCGGCTGTACATATATCATTATATACAGGAGATCCCCAGGTTATACCAGCTGTACATATATCATTATATACAGGAGATCCCCAGGTTATACCAGCTGTACATATATCATTATATACAGGAGATCCCCAGGTTATACCAGCTGTACATATATCATTATATACAGGAGATCCCCAGGTTATACCAGCTTTACATATATCATTATATACAGGAGATCCCCAGGTTATACCGGCTGTACATGTATCATTATATACAGGAGATCCCCAGGTTATACCGGCTGTACATGTATCATTATATACAGGAGATCCCCAGGTTATACCGGCTGTACATATATCATTATATACAGGAGATCCCCAGGTTATACCAGCTTTACATATATCATTATATACAGGAGATCCCCAGGTTATACCGGCTGTACATGTATCATTATATACAGGAGATCCCCAGGTTATACCGGCTGTACATATATCATTATATACAGGAGATCCCCAGGTTATACCGGCTGTACATATATCATTATATACAGGAGATCCCCAGGTTATACCGGCTGTACATATATCATTATATACAGGAGATCCCCAGGTTATACCGGCTGTACATATATCATTATATACAGGAGATCCCCAGGTAATACCGGCTGTACATATATCATTATATACAGGAGATCCCCAGGTTATACCGGCTGTACATATATCATTATATACAGGAGATCCCCAGGTAATACCGGCTGTACATATATCATTATATACAGGAGATCCCCAGGTTATACCGGCTGTACATATATCATTACATACAGGAGATCCCCAGGTTATACCGGCTGTACATATATCATTATATACAGGAGATCCCCAGGTTATACCGGCTGTACATATATCATTATATACAGGAGATCCCCAGGTAATACCGGCTGTACATATATCATTATATACAGGAGATCCCCAGGTTATAGCGGCTGTACATATATCATTATATACAGGAGATCCCCAGGTTATACCAGCTGTACATATATCATTATATACAGGAGATCCCCAGGTTATACCAGCTGTACATATATCATTATATACAGGAGATCCCCAGGTTATACCGGCTGTACATATATCATTATATACAGGAGATCCCCAGGTTATACCGGCTGTACATATATCACTATATACAGGAGATCCCCAGGTTATACCAGCTGTACATATATCATTATATACAGGAGATCCCCAGGTTATACCGGCTGTACATATATCATTATATACAGGAGATCCCCAGGTTATACCGGCTGTACATATATCATTATATACAGGAGATCCCTAGGTTATACCAGCTGTACATATATCATTATATACAGGAGATCTCCAGGTTATACCGGCTGTACATATATCATTATATACAGGAGATCCCCAGGTTATACCAGCTGTACATATATCATTATATAAAGGAGACCCCCAGGTTATACCAGCTGTACATATATCATTATATACAGGAGATCCCCAGGTTATACCAGCTGTACATATATCATTATATACAGGAGATCCCCAGGTTATACCAGCTGTACATATATCATTATATACAGGAGATCCCCAGGTTATACCAGCTGTACATATATCATTATATACAGGAGATTCCCAGGTTATATCAGCTGTACATATATCATTATATACAGGAGATCTCCAGGTTATACCAGCTGTACATATATCATTATATACAGGAGATCCCCAGGTTATACCGGCTGTACATATATCATTATATACAGGAGATCCCCAGGTTATACCGGCTGTACATATATCATTATATACAGGAGATCCCCAGGTTATACCAGCTGTACATATATCATTATATACAGGAGATCCCCAGGTTATACCGGCTGTACATATATCATTATATACAGGAGATCCCCAGGTTATACCGGCTGTACATATATCATTATATACAGGAGATCTCCAGGTTATACCAGCTGTACATATATCACTATATACAGGAGATCCCCAGGTTATACCAGCTGTGCATATATCATTATACACAGGAGATCCCCAGGTTATACCAGCTGTACATATATCATTATATACAGGAGATCCCTAGGTTATACCAGCTGTACATATATCATTATACACAGGAGATCCCCAGGTTATACCAGCTGTACATATATCATTATATACAGGAGATCTCCAGGTTATACCGGCTGTACATATATCATTATATACAGGAGATCCCCAGGTTATACCAGCTGTACATATATCATTATATACAGGAGATCCCCAGGTTATACCAGCTGTACATATATCACTATATACAGGAGATCCCCAGGTTATACCGGCTGTACATATATCATTATATACAGGAGATCCCCAGGTTATACCGGCTGTACATATATCATTATATACAGGAGATCCCCAGGTTATACCAGCTGTACATATATCATTATATACAGGAGATCCCCAGGTTATACCAGCTGTACATATATCATTATATACAGGAGATCCCCAGGTTATACCGGCTGTACATATATCATTATATACAGGAGATCCCCAGGTTATACCAGCATGCACCATATCACTATATAGAGGAGATCCCCAGGTTATACCAGCTGTACATATATCATTATATACAGGAGATCACCAGGTTATACCGGCTATACATATATCATTATATACAGGAGATCTCCAGGTTATACCGGCTGTACATATATCATTATATACAGGAGATCCCCAGGTTATACTGGCTGTCCATATATTATTATATACAGGAGATCCCCAGGTTATACCAGCTGTACATATGTTGGCAATGTTGATGTTAGTTTTTGTATGTGCAGATTTGCACTAATAATATATAATAAGATACTAATAATATTATGTATTATACTTATATGTAGTAAAGAGAAATCAAAAAACTAGAAGAAACTAATATCCTGATACATGTGACGTTGCATTTGCTTCCCGGAGAAGTCTTGTGATATGATTATCCCTCTTCTCATTAACACCTTGACCTGCGGCATCCAGGGAAAAACAAATACACCAGCAGAGGAGTCCTCCGCAACCCCGGAACGCAGGATAATGGAGACTACTCAGGGGATCCGGGACAGGGATGATAAGAAACCGAGGGGTAAACTGTCCGTTCTAGGGTCTCCATTCACACAGAAGGTCCAGGAGGTAGGTAGCTGAGATTGGGCGATTAACGAGATTCAGGTCCGTGACCAGAACCAGAGTTGCCCGGGCAAGGGTCAGGGCTAGAGATGAGCGAGCACTAAAATGCTCGGGTACTCGTTATTCGACACAAACTTTTCCCGATGCTCGAGTGCTCGTCTCGAATAACGAGCCCCATTGAAGTCAATGGGAGACCCGAGCATTTTTCAAAGGGACCATGGTTCAGGAATAAAATGTGTTAATTAACTGAAAAAGAATGTCTTCTGATAAGTGATCAGATGTATGCAAACATCTGCAATCTATTCTTCACTGTTCCACGCGTATATTATCTCCCGACAAGTTATCAGATGTGAAGAACAGTGAAGAATAGAATAAAAACAGTGAACACAGGATCATTCAAGTGAAAAACGGGATACACTGTCCCGGGATCCGCTCCTCTTCTTCCACTGAAGTCTCCCCGATCTCTCTGCCCTTCCTGATGTCTCCGTGCTGCTGCTACCCCGATGTCTCCATGCTGCCCCGATGTCTCTGTGCTGCCCCAATGTCTCCGTGCTGCCCCGATGTCTCCGTGCTGCCCCGGTGTCTCTGTGCTGCTCCCCGGTGTCTCTGTGCTGCTCCCCGGTGTCTCTGTGCTGCTCCCTGGTGTCTCTGTGCTGCTCCCCGGTGTCTCTGTGCTGCTCCCCGTTGTCTCTGTCCTGCTCACCGTGTTCTTCAATGTGTTCTTCACACATCTATATTGTTCTTCACATACTATTTTGTTCGCACCGTTCCGCGCGTATCTCCCGACAAGTAAGCAGATGTGCCGAACATCTGTAATCTATTCTTCACTGTGTTCTTCACTGTGTTTTTCACTTAAATGATCCTGTGGTCACTGTGTTCACTGTTTTTATTCTATTCTTCATTGTTCTTCACTGTGTTTTTTTAATTAAATGCTCGATCTCGAGCAGGGGAAATACTCGTCCGAGCAACGAGCCGGTTCGAGTACCTTAATACTTGAACGAGCATCAAGCTCAGACGAGTATACTCGCTCATCTCTAGTCAGGGCCTAAGGGGCCACTAGTCACTATGGGCCCCCTGATCCCAACGCAGTTGCATTGGTACATTATTAGCAGCACTACCCCAGTTCATTTATTTGGTCTTCCTGTTGTCCCCGTGTAGCCGCCTGTGTGTTTTGGTTAAAGTAATCACCAGGATGAGTCCTCCCAGGCTTGTTTTTTGGTGAGACATGTCCAGATTCATGTAAATGGTAATAATTAGGTTTATTTTGGAAAACATGATTTTGGGATGTTGTATTACATAGTGAGATGCTACATGTGCCTGTGTGACCACTAGTGGTTGTAGTATGTATAGCAGCCTGCGGAGTGTCTAGAAGTCATCTTGTACTTTTGCATTTAATGGGTTTCTTAACCAGTCTCTGCCAGTTTGTAGCTTAAAGGGAACCTGTCACCAGGGACCTCATTTTCACTAAAGACAGGTTAGAGAAGCCCATCACTCCTGCAGTGAATATATGTCTTTCTGTTTTCTCTAAGCATTTGCATTACAATATAATTGTGTGTTATAACTTACCTTGTACCCTGACAGTATCCTCTGTGTAGTCCCAGGGGTTGGGCTTTGGTTTGGATGCATTTCAAAAAACAACATGTGACTTGTCTGTGCTGCAGACTCCTCAGCTCTCAGCCCCCACCCTTCTGTACAGCTCCTCCCTCTCCCACTGATGTCAGCTCTTCAGGTTGTGACCTTTGTGGAGGAGCAGGAGAGAGGAGCTGTACAGATGTTGACCCTGGGATTTGAACTACAGCTGCAAGGCTGTAGTGCTAACCACTGAGCCACTCTGCCCACTCTGCTTCTCCCTTCTCCGGTCCTCACAGCATCGCGTTGAAGTAGTGCGTAGTACTGGCAGAAACTTACCCAAGGACTCATGGAGGAGCAGAGCCGGCGTTGACATCGACTCTATAGACTCGGTGGTCATGTGACCACCGGGTATAAAGGGGTTAAACAGAGCTGCTGGGTCTAATAAGACCCAGTCCAGCTCTGATCAGCACCACAAGTGACATGTGGTGGTCATTTCCCCTGTAACTGGGGCTCTTACAGATGCCGAAGTTATAGGGCAAAACTTTCTAAAAGAGAAAATATAAGTGAAAATGCCCCCCAGGAGTCTTTATGACCTCATGGGGGACATATAAAGTAAAAAAACACACACAAAAAATATATCAATAAATATTCATAAAAATACAATGACCCCTAATAATTAAAAAAATATGTACTATAAATTACAAAAAAAGCCTTTTTTCCACTTTTAACCCCAAATAAAAAACGAAAAAAAAAAAAAAGTTTAAACTTTTATTACTTTTTCAACTAGCTCTATGTGTCCCTAAAAAACAGCACAAAAAAATTTAAGGTAGCACGCAAAAAAAAAAAGTTATGGCCCTTAAACCGGCGCATACGAAAATTCTAGTGTAGTGCCCGGTCACTAGAGCCATTTCAGGCTGAATCACTAAGGGGTTAAAGCTGTGTTGGAAGACAATGCAGTTACATGCACCAGGAAGAAGAAGGTGAACTCCGGGGACCTGAGCGGGGAAGCGACACATGCAGGATATCGGGTGCAGGATCTTAGTGACTCCCTGCACAGCACATTATACACGGACAATGCACTAACATGCACCAGGAAGAAGAAGGTGAACTCCGGGGGCCTGAGTGGGGAAGCGACACATGCAGGATATCGGGCGCAGGATCTTAGTGACTCCCCGCACAGCACATTATACACGGACAATGCACTTACATGCACCAGGAAGAAGAAGGTGAACTCCGGGGACCTGAGCGAGGAAGTGACACATGCAGGATATCGGGCGCACAATCTTAGTGACTCCCCGCACAGCGCATTATACACAGACAATGCACTTACATGCACCAGGAAGAAGGAGGTGAACTCCAGGGACCTGAGCGGGGAAGCGACACATGCAGGATATCGGGCGCAGGATCTTAGTAATTCCCTGCACAGCGCATTATACACGGACAATGCACTTACATGCACCAGGAAGAAGAAGGTGAACTCTGGGGACCTGAGCGGGGAAGCGACACATGCAGGATATCGGGCGCAGGATCTTAGTGACTCCCCGCACAGCACATTATACACGGACAATGCACTTACATGCACTAGGAAGAAGAAGGTGAACTCCATGGACCTGAGCGGGGAAGCGACACATGCAGGATATCGGGCGCACGATCTTAGTGACTCCCCGCACAGCGCATTATACACGGACAATGCACTTACATGCACCAGGAAGAAGAAGGTGAACTCCGGGGACCTGAGGGGGGAAGTGACACATGCAGGATATCGGGTGCACGATCTTAGTGACTCCCCGCACAGCGCATTATACACAGACAATGCACTTACATGCACCAGGAAGAAGGAGGTGAACTCCAGGGACCTGAGCGGGGAAGCGACACATGCAGGATATCGGGCGCAGGATCTTAGTAATTCCCTGCACAGCGCATTATACACGGACAATGCACTTACATGCACCAGGAAGAAGAAGGTGAACTCCGGGGACCTGAGTGGGGAAGCGACACATGCAGGATATCGGGCGCACGATCTTAGTGACTCCCCGCACAGTGCATTATACACGGACAATGCACTTACATGCACCAGGAAGAAGAAGGTGAACTCCAGGGACCTGAGCGGGGAAGCGACACATGCAGGAGATCGGGCACAGGATCTTAGTGACTCCCCGCACAGCGCATTGAGGTCAGACAATGCACCTTCTGTGAATTCCGCGGAACAAGTAAGTAAATGTGCTCCATTGTGCTTTATGTTAGTAGTAAATTTTGGTTGATATGTTTTGCGATATATCGGATACAGGACGCTAACAGGTTCACAGACTTTCTGTGCTGGGGATTTGGTCCAATCACAACATTTTTCCAATCTGAAATAGTGTATTTTCACTTTTTCTCAGGACCTAATTTCCTTTATCTGTTTTACCCTTTGGGGCAGATTTATCAAGCTGTCGAAAAGTCAGAATATTGGCAACATGGCAACCAATTACAGCTCATCTTTCATTTTACCAGTGCTCATGAATATTTTAAAGGGGAGCTGTGATTGATTGCCATGGGCAACTAAGAATATTCTGACTTTTGGACAGCTTGATAAATCTGCCCCTTTATGTTTGCATAAACTCCTCCTCTAGAAGACGACTTACCAATTCTATTTTCGGAGGTCCACTCAAAGAGAATCATTATATACTGTACATTGCATCAAATATGGCAGATCAAGAATAGCTGCAGCTTCCCCATGTATTATATATATATATATATATATATATATATATATATATATATATATATACACTGCTCAAAAAATAAATTAAATAAATCAAACTTCTGTGAAGTCAAACTGTCCACTTAGGAAGCAACACTAATTAACATGCAATTATGAAGACACACAAGTGGTTCTGCAGGTGGGGAGCACAGACCACGTCTCAGTACCGGTGCTTTCTGGCTGATATTTTGTACAATTTGTAATGTTGGTGCTTTCACACTCGTGGTAGCATGCAATGGACTCTGCACCCCACACAAGTGGCTCAGGTAGTGCAGCTCATCTAGGATGGCTCATCAATGGGAGCTGTGGCCAGAAGATTTTCTGTTCCTGTCTGGTAGTGTCCAGAGGGTGGAGATGCGACCAGGAGACAGGCCAGTACACAAGGAGACTTGATAGTCTGTAGGCATGTAGCCATTGTGCTAGGGACTGCAGTCAATTAGGGGTCAGAGAAAGGTGAGCTGGCACATCCCCTTTAAGAGCTTAACCGGCATTGGCGGTCGTGGGCTACGTGACCGGGGGCAGGGAAAATGGTAGCCACACCTGGGGGCAGAGTCTAAGGATTAAAAGAGGGCTGGTGATGACACTCACCCTCTTTCTGGAAATCTTCCTCTCCCTCCCTCCCTATATATGATATATTGCTACTAAATGTCACAGCTGGCAGTTGTCTACAAGGGGGGGGGGGGGGGGGACCTACATGCCCTCTAACGAGGCCGGAATTTCAGGTACCCTTAATCTGTTCTTAATGTTAAAGAGTTAATAAAGTTGCTACTATGTGAGTAGGAGTTAAAATGGTTGAATTCCCTGACGTCACTCCACAAGTTTAAGTAATAAACACAGACACAGGTATTATATTTAAAGGGGGCAACGGGTTAGTAAAGGCTTGTGCAACGCCCCTGCCAATACATAGTCAGAGGGGTAGTTGTGAACAGTGCCCTATACAGGTTAGGAGCTGACAGAGGGAGTCGCGAACCCTCCAGTAAGGTTCTAGACCTGGCCATCAGGCGTTAGATCCTGCCTGAACAGCTAACTATACCAAAGTTATTATCCAATTGTATTCCTTTATGTGAACTGGAGTGTGATTGGAGAGTGAGAACCACCTGACCAGGGTTTAACAAAACCCCTGGACAGGAAGGGGCAAGGGCTCTTTACCAGCCACCTCTTACCTGAGAGACCTCAGAGCACATACTCTTGCTACAGGCCTCAGCTCTGAATATAGAGCACAGACTGTCAGTGACCAGAGAGATAGTGTGACACACCTCTAGTGCTACACACAGAACACCCAGGACAAAGCTGCAGCTTCCATACCTGCACCAAGTGTGGACATGTACTAGACTGGGTCCATATACTCAGAAGCTTATTTGACCTCACTGAGACCCATTAGTTAATTTAAACCATCACTTTTATTCTTTGCTTTGTTTTTTCTTTAATGTGGACTAATTCTCTCTGTTGATTAAAACTCCGTAGACTTTTGTGAAAAAATATATACTCTGTAGTTTAAGGTATTTATCTCCAGAGCCTTCAAATCGTCCTTAATATGGATTAGCTACTCCTTTGAACAGTATATTTAACTACACAGCCAAAAAATAGTCAGTGGTACGAATTAACTGCGCATATAGCACTGAGGTAACTATCTTTAACCAGTAGATGTCGCTGTTGTGTGATAACTCCCAGGATGTGCTGCAACATTGTATCGCTGTTCTAATTGAAGTGTAAATAAATCCAGTGCTGTTTAGTTACATTGTATCGAGCTTTTCATTACACACTACAAAGTTGTTATTAGTGGCCAGCAGTGTCTACTCCTGAGGATCACTCTCCATGACCACTCCAGTAATCCGGAATCTCCAAAAATCCGTCATCTGTAACCAGATTGTTTGGCTCGTTGCCTGCAGTTCGAATGAAGAAACGTGAGTTATTTTTGCACAATGTTGCCTCCGTCTGTTCCCTAAATATGGCTGTAACACCAAGGGTGCCCCATCCATTACCCAAGGACTCATACTACAGACACCAAAGGGGTTGCCCCAGGGAGATTCAGTACATCAGCCTCTCCCTTCATATTTCTTGCACACACCACCTGCTGGAGACCTGCCAGGCTGTAGGACAGCCCTCCAGTCCCCATACCAAGCACCGTGACACTAGCACCAGCCACTCCAGTGTTCTGGAGGTGTGGTAAAGAGGTCATACAGGCACGTGGAGGCCACACAGAATACTGACATTAATCAGGAGCATGGCAAGGCATTGTAGGGAAGTCATATAGACACTTGAAGGCCACACACAATACTGAGCCTCATTAGGAGCATGGCGAGGCATTATAGGGAGGTCATACATGCATGAGGAGGCCACACACAATACTGAGCCTCTTCAGGAGCATGGCGAGGCATTATAGGGAGGTCATACATGCACTGGAGGCCACACACAATACTGAGCCTTATCAGGAGCATGCAGAAGCATTGTAGGCAGGTCATACAGGTATGTGGAGGCCACACACAATACTGGGCCTCATCAGGAGCTGGCTGAGGCATTGTAAAGAGGTCATACAGGCATGTGGAGGCCACACAGAATACTGACATTAATCAGGAGCATGGTAAGGCATTATAGGGAGGTCATACATGCACTGGAGGCCACACACAATACTGAGCCTCATCAGGAGCATGCCGAGGCGTTATAGGGAGGCTATACATGCACAGGAGGCCACACACAATACTGGGCCTCATCAGGAGCATGCCAAGGCGTTATAGGGAGGCCATACATGCACAGGAGGCCACACACAATACTGAGCCTCATCAGGAGCATGCCAAGGTGTGGTAAAGAGGTCATACATGCATGTGGAGGCCACACAGAATACTGACATTAATCAGGAGCATGGTAAGGCATTATAGGGAGGTCATATATGCACTGGAGGCCACACACAATAGTGAGCCTCATCAGGAGCATGCCGAGGCGTTATAGGGAGGCCATACATGCACAGGAGGCCACACACAATACTGGGCCTCATCAGGAGCCTGCCGAGGTGGGGTAAAGAGGTCATACATGCATGAGGAGGCCACACAGAATACTGACATTAATCAGGAGCATGGCAAGGCATTGTAGGGAAGTCATATAGACACTTGAAGGCCACACACAATACTGAGCCTCTTCTGGAGCATGGCGAGGCATTATAGGGAGGTCATACATGCATTGGAGGCCACACACAATACTGAGCCTCATTAGGAGCATGGCGAGGCATTATAGGGAGGTCATACATGCACTGGAGGCCACACACAATACTGAGCCTCATTAGGAGCATGCAGAGGCGTTATAGGGAGGTCATACATGCACTGGAGGCCACACACAATACTGAGCCTCATTAGGAGCATGCAGAGGCGTTATAGGGAGGTCATACATGCACTGGAGGCCACACACAATACTGAGCCTCATTAGGAGCATGCAGAGGCGTTATAGGGAGGTCATACATGCACTGGAGGCCACACACAATACTGAGCCTCATTAGGAGCATGCAGAGGCGTTATAGGGAGGTCATACATGCACTGGAGGCCACAAACAATACTGAGCCTCATTTCAACTTGTTCTACGGATGTTGGATCAGCCTGTAGGGTGTGTTTTCCACTTTTTTGTGGGTGACTCTAAATCTAGACCTCCACTAGTTAATACATTTCATTTTCATTGATGATTTTTGTTGTCAGCACATGAAACTTTGTACAGAAGAAAATATTCAATGAGGATATTTGATTCATTCAGATCTAGGATGCGTTGTGTGACTGTTCCCTTTATATTTTGAGCAGTTTGTATTGTCGTCATGTGACTATTAAATATGTTACCGTTTACTGTTGTATTTATATCAATATAATATTGTCGGAATTGATTGCAATTCTTACATTTTGGAAATCCAATTCTGTTATGTCTCCCTCTCACCAGCAGGTGGGGGTGTTGCACCTTCCTTTCCTCTATGTGCGTTTTACTCTTTTATTATGCTTATCTCATTGTCTTTATGTTAATATAATAAAATACATAAAGATGAACACGGGAGGGTTACGCAGGATTACAATGAATTTCCACAAAGTGCTAATCAACTAATGTCATGGAAACAAACAATTTACATACATGTGATATAATGAGGCGCTGCTCCCTGAGGTTATCACCAATGATGTACAAGTGAAAGATCATAAAGACACAGAAACCCGGGTGACGTGACGAGTGCAGAGGCGCCGGAATGTGTCATGTACTCTGCAGCTAGTGTTAGGTATAGTCCCTGGAGAGATGTGTAATCAGACCTTTCAGTATGTTGTTAGTAGCAGCAGGACTGTGATATATGAATTTATAGTCCAGGTAGCTTCTGGATGTGTCCTCACAATGCTGTGCTCTGTGCTCACTTCAGCTAGTGTCACTTATTTTAGCTTATTAGCTATTTCCTTATATGTAATCATACCTTTGTGTGTGTTTTAGTAGCAGCAGGACTGTGTAATATGGATTTATATTTCAACATTCTCACTTTTCCAAGTGCACCTGGAGCAGTTTGTTCACACTGTTGTGCTCTGTGCTCTTTGCAGATAGTGTTAAATATTGTCCGTGTAGAGAAGTGTAATCCACCCTTTGTGTATGTTGTTAGTAGCAGCAGGACTGTGATATATGAATTTATAGTCCAGGTTGGTAGCTTCTGGATTTGTCCTCACAATGTTTTGCTCTATGCTCTCTGCATCTTGTGTCAGTTATTTTAGTTTATTAGTTATTTCCTTATATGTAACCAGACCTTTGTGTGTGTTTATAGTAGCAGCAGGACTGTGTAATATGAATTTATATTTCAGCATTCTCACTTGCACCTGGAGCAGTTTGTTCACACTATTTAACACGTTAGCGCTCTGCAGATAGTGTTAAATATTGTCCCTGGAGAGATGTGTAATCAGACCTTTGTGTATGTTGTTAGTAGCAGCAGGACTGTGAGATATGGATTTATATTCCAGGATTGTAAAGAAAACGAAGGATTAAGGGTGAGCTTTTACCTGTATTTGTTGCATTCCAGGACTGTAGTTTTCCATTTGCACTGAATGTGCGTCCTTACACTGCTGTGCTCTGTGTTCACCGGAAAAATGGAAGCTACAGCATAAAACCCCAATGGTCAAACCTGCCAGAGATTGCAGCCAATCCAAATTTTAAGACCCCAGTTTAACTCCATTGTCTCTGGAGAGATGTGTAATCCTGACTTTGTGTGCTCCAATTAAATTCTGCATCCGTCACGTGAGATACAGGTGAGAGGATGCGGAGATAAGGGCACAGCAGTGTGAGGACTTGGATAAAAATACATCTTAATAAAGATACATGTCCCCCTCTGTCTTATACCTAGAGTCATGTTATTACAATGTCATAATAGTCCACAGAGGACAAAACCAACGATTGCTTGGCTGAAGATCAGAAGGTGACAGTAAGTGATGGATTTCCCTGTGACGCCCCTAGTGGAGAAATAAAGTATTACATACTGTACATTTACAGCAGAGAGAGAGATAAACTCTTTGTAACTGCTGACCCCTCTTTACAAGATCTAAATGAATCCAAACATTGGTCAATATGGCTACCAAAGGGTTAAATGGCTGAGTTTAGAGGTTTCCATTATTCCCGGGCCATTGCAGTGGGAGCTGAGATGTCATTTCCAAGCTGGGAGCGCGTCTTACACTGTCACAATGCTGCACAATGGTATAATAGGCACAATTGTGATCTTAAAGAGATTTTACAGGGTTTGCTGTGCAGGAACAACACAACATAGACGTGATAAGAACCACAATAACCATTACTAGGGTGGCCGAGAATGTAACAAATCTGATCAGGTGACAGATACCCGACACCCCATAAGATAAGCCACTCAGAGACCTATAAATCCTGGGTGCAAAGTCATATATATAGTGTATGTACATGACATTACTTATCCTGTACTGATCCTGAGTTACATCCTGTATTATACCCCAGAGCTGCACTCACTATTCTGCTGCTGGTGCAGTCACTGTGTACATACATGACATTACTTATCCTGTACTGATCCTGAGTTACATCCTGTATTATACCCCTGAGCTGCACTCACTATTCTGCTGCTGGTGCAGTCACTGTGTACATACATGACATTACTTATCCTGTACTGATCCTGAGTTACATCCTGTATTATACCCCAGAGCTGCACTCACTATCTGCTGCTGGTGCAGTCACTGTGTACATACATGACATTACTTATCCTGTACTGATCCTGAGTTACATCCTGTATTATACCCCAGAGCTGCACTCACTATTCTGCTGCTGGTGCAGTCACTGTGTACATACATGACATTACTTATCCTGTACTGATCCTGAGGTACATCCTGTATTATACCCCAGAGCTGCACTCACTATTCTGCTGCTGGTGCAGTCACTGTGTACATACATGACATTACTTATCCTGTACTGATCCTGAGTTACATCCTGTATTATACCCCAGAGCTGCACTCACTATTCTGCTGCTGGTGCAGTCACTGTGTACATACATGACATTACTTATCCTGTACTGATCCTGAGGTACATCCTGTATTATACCCCAGAGCTGCACTCACTATTCTGCTGCTGGTGCAGTCACTGTGTACATACATGACATTACTTATCCTGTACTGATCCTGAGTTACATCCTGTATTATACCCCAGAGCTGCACTCACTATTCTGCTGCTGGTGCAGTCACTGTGTACATACATGACATTACTTATCCTGTACTGATCCTGAGTTACATCCTGTATTATACCCCAGAGCTGCACTCACTATTCTGCTGCTGGTGCAGTCACTGTGTACATACATGACATTACTTATCCTGTACTGATCCTGAGTTACATCCTGTATTATACTCCAGAGCTGCACTCACTATTCTGCTGCTGGTGCAGTCACTGTGTACATACATGACATTACTTATCCTGTACTGATCCTGAGTTACATCCTGTATTATACCCCAGAGCTGCACTCACTATTCTGCTGCTGGTGCAGTCACTGTGTACATACATGACATTACTTATCCTGTACTGATCCTGAGTTACATCCTGTATTATACTCCAGAGCTGCACTCACTATTCTGCTGCTGGTGCAGTCACTGTGTACATACATGACATTACTTATCCTGTACTGATCCTGAGTTACATCCTGTATTATACCCCAGAGCTGCACTCACTATTCTGCTGCTGGTGCAGTCACTGTGTATATACATGACATTACTTATCCTGTACTGATCCTGAGTTACATCCTGTATTATACCCCAGAGCAGCACTCACTATTCTGCTGCTGGTGCAGTCACTGTGTACATACATGACATTACTTATCCTGTACTGACCCTGAGTTACATCCTGTATTATACCCCAGAGCTGCAATCACTATTCTGCTGCTGGTGCAGTCACTGTGTATATACATGACATTACTTATCCTGTACTGATCCTGAGTTACATCCTGTATTATACTCCAGAGCTGCACTCACTATTCTGCTGCTGGTGCAGTCACTGTGTACATACATGACATTACTTATCCTGTACTGATCCTGAGTTACATCCTGTATTATACCCCAGAGCTGCACTCACTATTCTGCTGCTGGTGCAGTCACTGTGTATATACATGACATTACTTATCCTGTACTGATCCTGAGTTACATCCTGTATTATACCCCAGAGCAGCACTCACTATTCTGCTGCTGGTGCAGTCACTGTGTACATACATGACATTACTTATCCTGTACTGATCCTGAGTTACATCCTGTATTATACCCCAGAGCTGCACTCACTATTCTGCTGCTGGTACAGTCACTGTGTACATACATGATATTACTGATCCTGTACTGATCCTGAGTTACATCCTGTATTATACCCCAGAGCTGCACTCACTATTCTGCTGCTGGTGCAGTCACTGTGTACATACATGACATTACTTATCCTGTACTGATCCTGAGTTACATCCTGTATTATACCACAGAGCTGCACGCACTATTCTGCTGCTGGTGCAGTCACTGTGTACATACATGACATTATTTATCCTGTACTGATCCTGAGTTACATCCTGTATTATACTCCAGAGCTGCACTCACTATTCTGCTACTGGTGTAGTCACTGTGTACATACATGACATTACTTATCCTGTACTGATCCTGAGTTACATCCTGTATTATACTCCAGAGCTGCACTCACTATTCTGCTGCTGCAGTCACTGTACATACATGACATTACTTATCCTGTACTGATCCTGAGTTACATCCTGTATTATACCCCAGAGCTGCACTCACTATTCTGCTGCTGGTGGAGTCGCTGTGTACATACATGACATTACTTATCCTGTACTGATCCTGAGTTACATCCTGTATTATACTCCAGAGCTGCACTCACTATTCTGCTGGTGGTGCAGTCACTGTGTACATACATGACATTACTTATCCTGTACTGATCCTGAGTTACATCCTGTATTATACCCCAGAGCTGCACTCACTATTCTGCTGCTGGTGCAGTCACTGTGTACATACATGACATTACTTATCCTGTACTGATCCTGAGTTACATCCTGTATTATACCCCAGAGCTGCACTCACTATTCTGCTGCTGGTGCAGTCACTGTGTACATACATGACATTACTTATCCTGTACTGATCCTGAGTTACATCCTGTATTATACCCCAGAGCTGCACTCACTATCTGCTGCTGGTGCAGTCACTGTGTACATACATGACATTACTTATCCTGTACTGATCCTGAGTTACATCCTGTATTATACACCAGAGCTGCACTCACTATTCTGCTGCTGGTGCAGTCACTGTGTACATACATGACATTACTTATCCTGTACTGATCCTGAGTTACATCCTGTATTATACTCCAGTAATGCACTCACTTTTATACTGGTGTATTTTGTCATAGTATTTATATCTCTCATATTATGTTGTTCTTATTGTAATATCTGTTTTCTACATCAATATTACAAAATCTACTTCAATCTTTCTTTTTACTATGATTAGTATTATTTGTCAAGGTCACAAGTTGTGGGATCATGACCTGACCTGCACATGACCTTTGCTGCCCCCTGGAGGCTTCTTCATTGTTAAATGTACTATGGATGATGCTACTGAGTGGCAGTAACTCGACCTCTTGCTTCAATATTTCATACATGAGAATATGATGAATATTTGATGGAGTATATTATTACCCGGGGTCAGAGACGGCTCCTTCCTCTTCTAACCCCGTTGACTTCTCTTCTTAGCAACAGCGGATGAAAACCGTCCTGCACCAAACATTTTAATACAGTAAAACGAAATAATAAACCTTAAAAAATCTACAATCTTTTTAAGAGGTCAATTACCTAAAAATTTTCTTAAATCTCTCTGTACAGATACCTGATCCCGAAAGCTACATTTATTTTCTGTAAAAAGTGTAGCAGTCATTCCTAATTAAACCTTAAGGGGCGCTGTAGATCCCTATGGATTGTGACTCTATCTATAACACGCAATCACAGGGACATACTGGACATGGGGGGCAATTTTTTTATTGTAAAAAAGACAAAATACAATAAAACGAAATACAAAATCATAAATACATTCTACTGTATATACAATAATTATGCAAACAAATATAAATTCAAAGTAAATGTAACTTATAGACTCCATAGACTCCATAGCTGCTGCTGGAAGTAAAAGAAAAACCTGCAAATCAACTTATAGTCATTAAACCCCAGACACTTTCCTCCATAATTTCCTATTTCTCGGGTCTTTTCTGATTTCCAGTGATTTTATCCACCTTAGCTCAGACAATATCTGGGATACCACAGCCGTGTAGTTATAGTCCTCGCTGTGTAGGGACACCCGGGTTCTGGCATGCCAGTGGTAATATTGGATTACAGTTATTATGAGATACATGGTTCCCGGATCTATAATACCATCTGGAGATGGGACGCCATAGATGATGTCCGGGTACTGGAGGAATTGCAGCCTCGGGATGTTCAGCAGGTCAGACACTCCTTTCCAGATATTCCTCCCTCCCCAGCACTCAGAGATGAAATGCTCCATCGTCTCCTCCTGCTGACACCCCAGGGGACACTTCCTATCTGCCACACTCACAAACTTTAGGTTCCCTCTCACAAATAACTTCCCATGTAGTGACAACCAAGAAATATCAAACAACTTGGGGGGAAGTCGCTTCGCATTGAGGAACCTGAGACTCTTCTGTAAGGTGGTGGTCACACAGTCTCTGAGAGCAAGTGGCAAGCAAGAGTAGAGATCTCTCCTGGTGTTACTCACTATATATAACTTTTCTAACTTCCACATCCTGACACACTTCAAGCTGTACTCCAGATACTGGGGTAGGAAGCCAGGAGTCCATCGGCCCCTCTTGAGACTGCCGCCTCGCACCCAAGACTCTGCAAAAGGCAATATCCAGTCCCTGACACTACTTACCCACAGGAGACCATCATTTAAAATACGGAGTCAAAGAACACCCTTTGATTAAAAATATCCAGCCCACTCTCCTCTGCAGGTAGGTGATCCCTGTTTTAACCGGGTCAAACCTGTTCCCTCATAAAAGCTGGAAGAACAGGCTAAAGAGCCGAGCGGAGAAAGATTCTGGCAATAGAAAGACAACAGAGACTTACAGGAAGACAGGGACCTTCAGCAGAGTAACCCTTTCTCTATTGGTCAGGTTCCATTTTCTCTTCCCAATTTAGTTTGGAATTATCTTCCCTCCCGAATTTAACCCCAAGGATCTTAATATGGGTGGAGGCCTTGGCAAATTATGACAGATGAAAGCCAGGAGCAGTATCCAATGTCCAGAAAGCTTGACTCTTTTCAAGGTTGATCAGAGACCCGGAGGCCTCTGAGTAACTTCTGATGGCTGCCGATAACATCTCCACCTCACGAGGTTCAGATATCACCACAGTCACATCATCCGCGTAGGCGACTACCTTCATAGGCCTTCTTTAGGTGAAACTTATCAATAGTCTCTTTAACCTCCTCCTCTGTTATTCCTGCTGTCAATGAAGATACGTCCAAATCTTTAGTGTCAGTTGCCTCCAAGAACTAAGACATTTTTTCTTTATCCAAAACGTTTTTCTCAAATAATTTAGCATAGTACACTCTCACCACCCCCAGGATACCCTACCGAGACTCCTGTACAACACCCTGGGATTCAGTGAGACCTGTGATCGATTTCTTATCCACACGCTCCCGACAATTCGCATAGGGATCAGGCGTCCCTAAGGTCCCATAATCCTGCTCAACAACCAGAGAGGTGTAGCAACGAAGCAAGAAGCAGAGAGAGTAACCCCTTCATTACAAATCTAAATCCGAGCCCTCCTGCTGACCACCCATCCCCATATCTGATTCAGATATTGTATGGGGTTTCTGTTTGGAGGGGGGATCTGCATCTGGCTCATCCTCATATTCTGCCACCATTCTCTGAAGTTCCCTCTCTAGTTCCTTCTCTGCATCTGACTCTGACAACACACTGAATCTATTTATGGTCATGGTCACATCTGCCCTTCTGTCAACTCTCATCTTAGATGGTTTTAGGACAGGGGTCCACTCACTCTTACGGCTGGATGTATCTTTCTTCCTTTTCTTCGTAGATGTTGGTGCTGGAGAAGGAACACTGGGAGTGGTGCAACCTGTTGGACAACCTCCATGCTCCCTTCAATCATTTTTGTCTGGGGTTGTTCTGGAACTGGTATGGTGTCACTTTCAGTATGCTGAGGTTCTGGTCCAGCCTGAGCTGATCCTGTCAACAAAGCCTCCTCCTCCCCCAAGTCATCTGCCCCTGCCAGTACATCTTCATCAGGGAAGGTCTTACAGATATTATGCCAGGCATTAGGACAATCCCTGTGGGCATGCCCCATCTCTACACACAGATTACACCGGATGTTCTGGCAGTCTGCACTCCATGACCCATGTCCCCACATAGACTGCATTTTATCAGGGTGCAATTACTGGCCACGTGACCGACTCTACCACACTTGAAGCATCTGCGGGGATGACCTGCATAGAAGCATACCCCCTTCTCACGGCAAACGAAGAAGGAATTGGGCAGATGTTGGGTTATGTCATGGTACTGGAGTAACCTTACCAGGACTTTCCACCCTCCTGCCAAATCCCATCATCGTACCTGGTCTTAGTGAGTTCTGACATGAGGTCACAGTGTCTCTGAAACGAGAGCACAATACCCTGCAGGGGCACAGCTTCATGTCATTAGATGATGGTGACAGTAACGGTACCCGGCTTAGAGATGGGGATGAAGCTGAATTTCAGCATCTCTGAACCTGGAGAAATTGGCCCAAAAGCGGTCCAGGTTACACAGCAACTTAAAATGTATGTCATACCCCTGGTAGTTTGGGAGGTTTAAAACAGCCAGGATGTCACTAGGAGAGAAACCCATCTGGTCACACAGCAGCGATCTTACTACAAACCTCCGGTCAGGTAGGTCTTCCTTGGCCCCTCTGTGCTTAAATCCAACCAAATTTCTCCTCTTAAATGCCAGACTGGTGTAATGTGAGCCGGACGTAAAGGACGGTGCATCCCGGCTCCAGGCATTGCCAGGGGAGGTCTGGTCAGGACCGGTTCCACGCTGTGACTGGGGGGACTGCTGAGTACCTGCACTAGGAGGGTCTGCACTAACATCAGGAACCAAAGGAGGGAAGTCCTGAGCACTGGACTGCACTGCCTCCTCCTCCCCACCATCAGCCTCTATGTCCCATGCCTCTATACACTGCTCTGACTGCTCTATATCAACATCCCAGACAAATTGTGAAGTCGCTTCTGCTTAAAAATTATCACACAGAAGAATCACCAATACGGACATTGGGATCAGACATAGAAATCTCAGCACTACAGGACACAGTAGGGTGATGCCACACGTGAGGTTTTTGGTCCATTTTTAAGCATAGGTTTTCAGTACGTTTAAAAATACATCTGTTTTTTACTGTTTACTATGCTTTTGGCTGCTTCGAAACCATTTATCTATTATGCCACGTGTGGCATCACCCTTGGGTTCGGCAGGGTCAGTAACATTGGGCACAGTCCTGATTGTCCTGCTCAGGTGTCACCTGGGAGCTCTGCTGCAATGTTACCTTCAGGAACATCTCTACAGTCTTTCTGCGAGGAGATGTCTTCTGAGACTTGTGGTGCCTGCACTGCACCATCACCATCAGTCAGGTCTCCGTTCTTGCTGCAGATTGCAGACTGCTGGGACTTGTAGTGCCTCTGCTGTGAGTGGCTGATCACTGGCTCTGTGGGGGTATCTGGCTGCAGTATTGGCTTTACTTGGGTCTGCTGGACGACATCAGGGCAAGTCACGGGTGCAGGATTTGATGGTTCTCCATGTTTTTGTGCCTGGAAGCGCTCCTGATTTCTGTAGGTCTCTGCCAGGGGTCCCATCTGCTCCAGAAATGTACAACATCCCTGCCAACGTATTGGTCCTACTACTATTATATATATAGGGGGCAGTATTATAGTAGTTATATTCTTGTACATAGGGGGCAGTATTATAGTAGTTATATTCCTGTACATAGGGGGCGGTATTATAGTAGTTATATTCTTGTACATAGGGGCAGTATTATAGTAGTTATATTCTTGTACATAGGGGGCAGTATTATAGTCGTAATATTCTTGTACATAGGGGCAGTGTTATAGTAGTTATATTCCTGTACATAGGGGGCAGTATTATAGTAGTTATATTCTTGTACATAGGGGGCAGTATTATAGTAGTAATATTCTTGTACATAGGGGGCAGTATTATAGTAGTTATATCCCTGTACATAGGGGCAGTATTATAGTAGTTATATTATTGTACATAGGGGGCAGTATTATAGTAGTTATATTCTTGTACCTAGGGGGCAGTATTATAGTAGTTATATTCCTGTACATAGGGAGCAGTATTATAGTAGTTATATTCTTGTACATAGGGGGCAGTATTATAGTAGTTATATTCTTGTACATAGGGGACAGTATTATAGTAGTTATATACTTGTACATAGGGGTAGTATTATAGTAGTTATATACTTGTACATAGGGAACAGTATTATAGTAGTTATATTCTTGTACATATGGGGCAGTATTATAGTAGTTATATTCCTGTACATAGGGGACAGTATTATAGTAGTTATATTCTTGTACATAGGAGCAGTATTATAGTAGTTATATTCCTGTACATAGGGGGACAGTATTATAGTAGTTATATTCCTGTACATAGGAGGCAGTATTATAGTAGTTATATTCTTGTACATAGGGGCAGTATCATAGTAGTTATATTCTTGTACATAGGGGGCAGTATTATAGTAGTTATATTCCTGTACATAGGGGGCAGTGTTATAGTAGTTATATTCTTGTACATAGGGGACAGTATTATAGTAGTTATATTCTTGTACATAGGGGGCAGTATTATAGTAGTTATATTATTGTACATAGGGGGCAGTATTATAGTAGTTATATTCTTGTACATAGGGGGCAGTATTATTGTAGTTATATTCTTGTACATAGGGGGCAGTATTATAGTAGTTATATTCCTGTACATAGGAGGCAGTATTATAGTAGTTATATTCTTGTACATAGGGGCAGTATCATAGTAGTTATATTCTTGTACATAGGGGGCAGTATTATAGTAGTTATATTCCTGTACATAGGGGGCAGTGTTATAGTAGTTATATTCTTGTACATAGGGGACAGTATTATAGTAGTTATATTCTTGTACATAGGGGGCAGTATTATAGTAGTTATATTCTTGTACATAGGGGGCAGTATTATAGTAGTTATATTCTTGTACATAGGGGGCAGTATTATAGTAGTTATATTCTTGTACATAGGGGGCAGTATTATAGTAGATTATATTCCTGTACATAGGGGCAGTATTATAGTAGTTATATTCTTGTACATAGGGGGCAGTATTATAGTAGTTATATCCCTGTACATAGGGGGCAGTATTATAGTAGTTATATTCCTGTACATAGGGGGCAGTATTATAGTAGTTATATTCTTGTACATAGGGGGCAGGATTATAGTAGTTATATTCTTGTACATAGGGGGCAGGATTATAGTAGTTATATTCCTGTACATAGGGGGCAGGATTATAGTAGTTATATTCTTGTACATAGGGGGCAGTATTATTGTAGTTATATTCTTGTACATAGGGGGCAGTATTATAGTAGTTATATTATTGTACATAGGGGCAGTATTATAGTAGTTATATTCTTGTACATATATATATATATATATATATATATATATATATATATATATATATAGGCATTAATATAATGTTTATTCTCTTCTTTGTTATTCTTTATTATTGTTTTATTTTATATTTTAGAAGATTTCTCGGAAGCTCTGACAAGAATCCTGCAAACCAAATAACATGTTTAATATCAAGATCGATCTTTTTATTTGATTTCTGAAGAGAACAAAGATAATAATTTGCTGTTATTTTCTGCCTCCTTGTCAAAAAAGAGAAGGTAATGCTCAGATATAGAAAATGGGAAAAAAAAGAAACCAATAAAGCCGGGAATATATGAGTGTTTATGCATTGTGTTATGAGGGGCCGTGTTTGCAATCTGAATTTTATTAGTATTTTATTACAGATAAGATGACCATAAGCTTTCAGAAGCCGAGCCAAGCAAACAATGGCGGCACAGTCCAGGATGGAAAATTGTAACATTGTTCATGCTTCACTGTGTGCTAATATGAATGCTACAGGTATAATGAAAATGCTATGAAAACATATGTGCCCGCTCACAGTTGTCCGTATTGTTTGCATTCTGTTCTTACTAAATCAGTTATGTATCAGACATGTGAGTTTTCGAAGAATATGAAAAATTTCAAAAAAGAACGGCCTCATATATTTAATAATAGCTCATTCATGAGTAGGATTATAGTAGTTATATTCTTGTACATAGGGGGCAGTATTATAGTAGTTATATTCTTGTACATAGGGGGCAGTATTATAGTAGTTATATTCTTGTACATAGGGGGCAGTATTATAGTAGTTATATTCCTGTACACAGGGGGCAGTATTATAGTAGTTATATTCTTGTACATAGGGGGCAGTATTATAGTAGTTATATTCTTGTACATAGGGGGCAGTATTATAGTAGTTATATTCTTGTACATAGGGGGCAGTATTATAGTAGTTATATTCTTGTACATAGGGGGCAGTATTATAGTAGTTATATTCTTGTACATAGGGGGCAGTATTATAGTAGTTATATTCTTGTACACAGGGGGCAGTATTATAGTAGTTATATTCTTGTACATAGGGGGCAGTATTATAGTAGTTATATTCTTGTACATAGGGGGCAGTATCATAGTAGTTATATTCTTGTACATAGGAGGCAGTATTATAGTAGTTATATTCTTGTACATAGGGGGCAGTATTATAGTAGTTATATTCTTGTACATAGGGGGCAGTATTATAGTAGTTATATTCTTGTACATAGGGGGCAGTATTATAGTAGTTATATTCTTGTACATAGGGGGCAGTATTATAGTAGTTATATTCTTGTACATAGGGGGCAGTATTATAGTAGTTATATTCCTGTACATAGGGGGCAGTATTATAGTAGTTATATTCCTGTACATAGGGGGCAGTATTATAGTAGTTATATTCCTGTACATAGGGGGCAGTATTATAGTAATTATATTCCTGTACATAGGGGGCAGTATTATAGTAGTTATATTCTTGTACATAGGGGCAGTATTATAGTAGTTATATTCTTGTACATAGGGGGCAGTATTATAGTAGTTATATTCTTGCACATAGGGGGCAGTATTATAGTAGTTATATTCCTGTACATAGGGGGCAGTATTATAGTAGTTATATTCTTGTACATAGGGGGCAGTATTATAGTAGTTATATTCTTGTACATAGGGGGCAGTATTATAGTAGTTATATTCTTGTACATAGGGGGCAGTATTATAGTAGTTATATTCTTGTACATAGGGGGCAGTATTATAGTAGTTATATTCCTGTACATAGGGGGCAGTATTATAGTAGTTATATTCTTGTACATAGGGGGCAGTATTATAGTAGTTATATTCTTGTACATAGGGGGCAGTATTATAGTAGTTATATTCTTTTACATAGGGGGCAGTATTATAGTAGTTATATTCTTGTACATAGGGTGTAGTATTATAGTAGTTATATTCTTGTACATAGGGGGCAGTATTATAGTAGTTATATTCTTGTACATAGGGTGTAGTATTATAGTAGTTATATTCTTGTACATAGGGGGCAGTATTATAGTAGTTATATTCTTGTACATAGGGTGTAGTATTATAGTAGTTATATTCTTGTACATAGGGTGTAGTATTATAGTAGTTATATTCTTGTACATAGGGGGCAGTATTATAGTAGTTATATCCCTGTACATAGGGGGCAGTATTATAGTAGGTATATTCTTGTACATAGGGGTAGTATTATAGTAGTCATATTCTTGTACATAGGGGCAGTATTATAGTAGTTATATTCTTGTACATAGGGGGCATTATTATAGTAGTTATATTCTTGTACATAGGGGGCAGTATTATAGTAGTTATATTCTTGTACATAGGGGGCAGTGTTATAGTAGTTATATTCTTGTACATAGGGGGCAGTATTATAGTAGTTATATTCCTGTACATAGGGGGCAGTATTATAGTAGTTATATTCTTGTACATAGGGGGCAGTATTATAGTAGTTATATTCTTGTACATAGGGTGAAGTATTATAGTAGTTCTATTCTTGTACATAGGGTGAAGTATTATAGTAGTTATATTCTTGTACATAGGGGGCAGTATTATAGTAATTATATTCTTGTACATAGGGGGCAGTATTATAGTAATTACATTCTTGTACATAGGGGGCAGTATTATATTAGTTGTTATGATGTATATTGCACCTTTGATATAGAAGTTATATTCCTGGGTATTGAAGCACAATCCATTTAGAACACATGTATTTTTTATTAAACACCCTGACAAATGCTGGTAAACTCTGGGTTACTCTGAATCACCCTTCATATTTGGGGTCCTCTTTACAGTTGAAGGTTTTCCTTCATTCACCCATTTCTGGTTCCTGCAGGACTTTCCAGAGGTTGTCTGCAGCTGAAATGGATAAATCTTTTCCATTAACATCTTGGGTTAGGCCTGATTTAAGTCAAAGTTGGCTTTTGTTGGCCATGAACACCAATACTAAGCTCCACGGGGTCTCTATTATTATTCTTTGTGTAATCTGGTGTCTCCATTGTTATGTTTCTCTTCTATAGAATTACTGTTAGTGACTTTTAGGTGGTCTGTATTATTATTACTTTTCCTGTGATCTGCACAAACCGCTTTATGGTCGGACACAGTAAAATTTTGCCTAGAGGTCTATGTAGAGGAATCACGGACTGAGCATCCTCCATACATGGCAGGTATCAACTTTATTTTACAGCCAACACCAAATTCTAACTGCCGCAATCGGTGCAGTTTGACCTTTGCATTGTTACAGCGCTAGTACAAGGGCACCGTCATACTGGCCTCCAATTGATGCCCTTCTTTTACATTATTAGAGGACACCGATCGGATAGGAGGCTCCTATAACATTAGGCTTTTTCTATTACTGTCTGTCAGAGGCAGACTGTAACAGAGAAGGATCCTCACAATATGCTGCAATGCAGTTGTGTTACATTTTATCTTATATGTCATCAGACCCCTTAGGGTTTAAGCACCCTAGAGGGCTTAAAATGAAAAGAAAAAAATTAAAAAAGAAAAATGTTTTCAAAAATATGAAAAAAAAATATTAAACAAAATCATACACATGTTTGGTATTCCAAAATACCGGTTTTAATGAAAAAAAATCCAAATTGACCCTTTTTCTCACTTCCTCCATACCCTGTACTATGTGTTTCATGGCTTTGTATAGTTTCTTGTAGCAGTTGGACGTGCATCTTTATTCCACTTGCCGCTTATCTGAGTTATTGGCATCAGATCTGTAGGAGATTTCCCATCCCTTTCTCCCCCTCTCCTGTTTTTTATAATATCTAATGTACATTGAGGCTTAAGATAATGTTAATAATGATAATGTTTCGATGCATTAGGTGTATTCACATGTGACAAGGGCCTTCAGCACTGCTCCATTTATATCGGAGGAATTACTATTATCACGCCTACAGAAAGACGCATTAGCGGGGTCGTTACATTAGTGGAGCCCTGTAAAGCTCTAATTATTAGGGATACAGGCGGTCCCCTACTTAAGGACACCCGACTTACAGACAACTCATAGTTACAGACGGACCCCTCTGCCCACTGTGACCTCTGGTGAAGCTCTCTGGATGCTTTACTACAGTCCCAGACTGCAATGATCAGCTGTAAGGTGTCTGTAATGAAGCTTTATTGATAATTCTTGGTCCAATTACACCAAAAATTTTGAAACTCCAATTGTCACTGGGGCAAAAGAAAAAAAATTGTCTAGAACTTCCATTATAAAATATACAGTTTCGACTTACATACAAATTCAACTTAAGAACAAACCTCCAGACCCTATCTTGTATGTAACCCGGGGACTGCCTGTATAAATAAAGTTTTTCTTGCATTTCCTGGTTTCCTGTCGGGCTCCGTTCTTCTCTCTCTTGTATCGATGACTGGCCACAGCAGTGGTATTGGACCGGCCCTCCTATGAATCAGAGGATCCCGTGGTGAGTACAGACTCAGTGAGCAGTGACCTCAGTGGTGTCCGCAAGGCACCAAGACAAAGACTTTCTGGGGTCCTGAGAGGAGTCAGCGTGGAAGTAGTAGGAGATCAATAGGTTACAATTATTTTATACAATTCAGACAGCATCCATGAAGAACTTTCCGACCCCCTGTCAATCAAGGTCAAGTATCAAGATACTGGTGGTCATTTACTAAGGGCCCGAATCACACATTTTCGTCGGCTTACCCAAATTTTTCCGATTTGCACGGAATTGCCCCAGGTATTTGGCGCACATGATCGGATTGTGGACCGGGTAAGTAAATCTACCCCATTATTCCCTGGTACGGTTGTCATCATGCTGCCTCTGTTTTTCTGGGACATACAGTTGTCTAGAATGTATAGTGATATATCTTTTGCATTTTTTGTACCTCTCAGCTGTGTTAAGTGATATATATTTTCCAGCTGTGTGTGACGTGAAGGAGGTCCATCATTGACTGTTGCTCTATATCATCACCTAACAATCTGATAAGTGGTTAAAAGTGGCCTTCTCCATCAAGACCTACAGGACTTCCCCTTCATTGTAGAGTTTTGGTTATAAATGGCCACTAATATAGTCAATGGGGTATATTTATCAGGACCTCTGCGCACCGCCAGTGGCGCACAGGTCCTGAAATAATCACAAATGCTAGCTTATTGCTAGCTTTTGCGATTATTTGCCCCGATCCGCCACCTTCACGCCAGTGGGTGGAAGAGGAGCTCAAGCTAGTGGAGACCTGGGACTTAAAATGTCCATAGACTAATGGTTTTACTAATTCTCCTGTAGGTACCAGATTATCACGGATTTCAGGCGACTGTAATAAGGGAACGACAACGGGAGATAGATGGAGCTGCTCAAAAATGAAAAATCAATAAACGGCAAAGATGAATATGTTACGTGAGATATTTCCTGACGCTCCTCCTGTATACCCATGAGCATTATCATCTCCTGGAGCTCACACATCAGACACAATATTATCAGAGCAATTTTCCCCTTGAATTGATCAGATATCTAAACGGCCCACTTATTGGATTACTCCATTGATTCTTCTTCAGTCGAGTCTTAAGCAGGGACAGTCTATTCTCCGGCAAACGCTCATTTCCTCCGAGTGTTGTCAGGGGAACCGGCATCTCATGAATTGATGAGAGGATCCTTAAGTAGTCTCTTACAATTGGTTTTATAGGTGTCAGGGATTAAGGAATGCGCATACATTTGTCTCTGACATACACTGAGATTACTATCATCCTTCGATGGTATACAGGAGATGTGTAGACACCGCACACCCAGGCTCAAGACAATTGGTGGCTCCGACGTGGTGGAAGTCTAGACCGGTCTGGTGAATAGGCCAGGGGTTGACTCTTTATTAATGGTCTTTCCCAGGAGTCCTCTCATAGATGGCTAAGTTCCTTTCCAATGACACAATCATTGATAAATTGAATGATAAATAGAATGTTAGAATTACACTAAAGACCGACATCGGTAACTGTAGATCAGTAGAGTAACGAAACAACAAGAGAGTAAGATATTTGTGCAAATGTACTATAAAGCTGCCAGAAGAACTTGTAATTAGCAGAACCAGGATAATGATTGGTCTAAGACAGAAAAAAGGGTGTGGCTAAATGTTTCGAAGATCAGACATGTTGAATTTCAACATGGTTGATCCCAATGTTTATGGCGGTGACTTATTCTCCACCGAAACGACTAAGCAAGTGTATGTGGAGTGCGGGAAGAGAAGCTGTTGAGTCAACAATTAATTGGCCAACATGTGTTGAAGGTATATGGGCAGCTTAAAGGGATTTTCCACATAATTTATATTGATGATCTAGAGCAATTCATTTTCCCATGGAACCACATGAGAAATTGGAATGGCTAAAGAGGGCCGGACTAATATACTTAACTGAATTCTACCCAACTCAGATCTTACCCACAGCCTTCAGTTTCCTTGATGTTAACAATATTCGCCATCTTCCATACGAGCTGGGATCAAGTCAGCCCAGTGCAACGAGAAACAATCTTTCTGCTCAGCAATATCCTCCAGCATCGAGGGATAATGAGGAGTCAACTCGGCACATCAACGCATCAACTCCATCATCACAAATAGCACAAGCGGACCAGGACCGGACCAGGAGGACTCCAAAGCCAACGGGCAGCCAAGCAGCCAAGAGATGTCATGGGCATGCGGCACCAAACTAGCCATGCCTCAGCAGGTCGGCGTTCTGGTGCAATGGCGATTGATCCGGTTCAGTAGCTCAAATTTTTCAACAATCAAATGCAGGAAGCTCAGAGATAGTTAGCGGGCCAGGCATGGCCCATTGGTCTTATCCAGACAAAGATTACATTATCAGCATCAGATCAATAAGAATCCCACCATCAGCTAATTTCAGCAACATCTGGCACAGAAAGCAACACCCGAGCCAGAAGAGCAGTGCCGTTCTCTGTGTAGTGGCTGTGCTATGAACTGCAGGTCAGAAAAAAGGATCCAGAAGAACAACTCCATCTTAAATGTAGTGGTAGAACTGTGGTACTGCAACTCAGCTTACATTCACATGAATGGGAGTGGAGCAGCAGTTATTTGACGTGGCCACTACACAAAGAATGGTGCCAGTCTTCTGGAAACAGTTGATCAGTGGGGTCCCAAATATTGGACCCTCATCAATTTAACATTGATAATTCATCATTTAGATAGACCAACAATGAGCCCTTTGTATACAGGATGGTTGGGAGTCTAATCCATAGACCGGGGGTCTGCTAACACCCTAGAAGTCTTGTATTTGCACCTTTGCTCTATTGACCCCTGTTTTGTGATGATTGGGGGGTCCCAGTGATCCTGTGTTTAGGGGGTAAAAGTCATTAATAGACACATTGGGCGTCATTTACTAAGGGCCCGAATTGCGTTTTTACGGCGGGTTACCCGAAATTTTCCATTTTGCGCCGATTTTACCTGAATTGCCCCGGGTTTTTGGCGTACGCGATTGTGGAGCATTGGTGCCGACGTGCACGCGACGGAAATTGGGGGGTGCGGCCGAACAAAAACCTGACGGATTCGGAGAAACCGCCGCATTTTTAAAAAAAAAAGTGTCGCTGGACATGCTCTTACCTGCACCCGGCCCGGCTCGGTGAACTCCAGCGCATTCCGATGAACTTCAGCGCAGCCACCTAGTGGACGTCGGAGGAACTGCCTTAGTGAATTGCCGGAAGACCCGAATCCTCCGCACAGAACGCGCCGCTGGAACGCGAATGGAACGGGTAAGTAAATCTGCCCCATTAAATTCTAGAACTTTGCTTCTCTGTCTTCTATTTTCTTCCATTTTTACATTTACTTTTTATCGTGACTTTTACATTTTTTTTATCTTTCCATCTTTGATATTTACATCCACATTACATTACATTTTGATTCATTGCAGTTTTGAAAAGTTCAAAAATTATTTTTTTCCCCTTTAATGTACTTTATTTTGGTTGATTTACATACATTTGCATAATTATTTCTGCATACATTACCATACGGGGACCTGCGCGGCTTCCTGTCTCCGCTGAGGCTTTGTGCTGCGCTTTTACATTTCGCTCCTCCTGGATCCTGGACCATCTGGAATCACTGGTAACATCCATTCACCCCAGAGATGTCCCTTCGCTCGTAGTGTTGAAGTTTGCAGCTGGATGGGATGAGAAGTCTCGGGGGTCCCTGGGGTTCACCTCTCAGACTGGATTCTCGCTTCTGTTCAGATGCCTCACTGTGCGGAGACCAGAATTTCTAAATCAAATCTAGGGACGTGCCAGAGAGCAGAACACAACATATATAGTCCAATATCTTACGGCTCAGGATTGTGAATTGTAAGCTACAGGCTTGGTGATGTAGCAGTGCTGGTCGGGTATTGGACAGCTTTAACCCTTTCCTTGCGATTAGTTGGATACTTTTCATCAGCTGAGCAGATTGTACATAGTGTCCTATCTGCAGGCAGCATGTTATAGAGCAGGAGGAGCTGAGCAGATTGTACACAGTGTCCTATCTGCAGGCAGCATGTTATAGAGGAGGAGGAGCTGAGCATAATGTACATAGTGTCCTATCTGCAGGCAGCATGTTATGGAGCAGAAGGAGCTGAGCAGATTGTACATAGTGTCCTATCTGCAGGCAGCATGTTATAGAGCAGGAGGAGCTGAGTAGATTGTACAGTGTTGTATCTGCAGGCAGCATGTTATAGAGCAGGAGGAGCTGAGCAGATTGTACATAGTGTCCTATCTGCAGGCAGTATGTTATAGAGCAGGAGGAGCTGAGCAGATTGTACATAGTGTCCTATCTGCAGGCAGCATGTTATAGAGCAGGAGGAGCTGAGCAGATTGTACATAGTGTCCTATCTGCAGGCAGCATGTTATAGAGCAGGAGGAGCTGAGCATAATGTACATAGTGTCCTATCTGCAGGGAGAATGTTATAGACAGGAGAAGCTGAGCAGATTGTGCATAGTGTCCTATCTGCAGGCAGCATGTTATAGATCAGGAGGAGCTCAGCAGATTGTACATAGTGTCCTATCTGCAGGCAGCATGCTATAGGGCAGGAGGAGCTGAGCAGATTGTACATAGTGTCCTATCTGCAGGAAGCATGTTATAGAGCAGGAGGAGCTGAGCAGATTGTACATAGTGTCCTATCTGCAGGCTGCATGTTATAGAGCAGGAGGAGTTGAGCAGATTGTACATAGTGTCCTATCTGCAGGCAGCATGTTATAGAGCAGGAGGAGCTGATCAGATTATACATAGTGTCCTATCTGCAGGAAGCATACAGTCCCACATTTAGCATAAAATTACTTTTTCCTCTACAATCTGTACTGTATAATCTATAATACAGTCATACAATATTTTATTGCATAGAACATAACATAATGAAAGGGTCTTATAAATGTGAAGCTTCTGATTGCCCGGGATTGGCTCTATGCTAATACACCTCCCCTTGTAGATCTTTATTCCCAATCCCCCAGGTAGCCGTCAGCCCATAACCCTATTGATCGATTGCTTGTATGCAAACACATTAAAAACCCTCCTGAGCCGTGCAATCCTTTGGCTGTAATATATTGCTGTACATGGCTCTTCCTCCCTCACCGGACGCTGCGGGGCTCTCAGGTATGACCATGAATATCCATATCTATGAGAAGGTCCTGTAAGTGAGACAGAGCTGTGTGGTGGGCTCTAGTGATGGATGGATACAATAGTGATGGACCTGGGTCATAACATGGTAGATACATGTGTTCTGATCATGTTGGATAGACGCATTGATTTCATGTGGACTGGATGACCATCTCTTGTGTTTGAGGGGTCCTGACTCTGATCCAATGGCAGATTGGATTGGTTGGTGGGGGATGAAGAATTGGGTTGTGTCCTTTCTTGTAATAGGGTTTCTGGCAGAACACACGGGTGGAGTGTGGAATCGGGAGTAACGGCTGTTGGCTAGAGGAGTGTTTGGTCTACAGGTATCTGAGGTCTACAGCCTAGATCTATCCCAGAACAATATCCACAGCCTTCGAGTGATTCTATAGAATGGCTGAGGAGACTATCGGAGAGACAACATAAGGTACTTACCCTGCTCCGACTTCCCAATGTGAATCCTTTGAACAATCTAATGGCATAAGGTCAGGTGGCATAAGGAGTAGGTGGTCCCAGGAGCATGACCAGTGACGTACAATACTGAAGTCACTGGACCTGCTAAATGGCTTTGATCATGTGACCAGGCACTTCCAGTAAAGCCAGGATTAACCAGGTGACACGCCGCGGGGAGAGGGTTCCACCGCCTCTAAGGGGTTTTTCTTGAAAACCGTAGAAAGCCTTTTAATGCCCACTATTCCATTTCAAGATCCTTTAAGTTGACCATTCACCTGTAAGAGAACAGTCGACCATGTATTACATACTTAGAGTCAACCTGATGTCCTCCATTTTTCTCCTGGTTTCTCCATTGCTCTGTTCTGCTCCTTCTCAGGTCTATCCTAAAAGTGTTTGATGGACACTGGAGGTGTGATGACTGTTTATGCCTAATGCGTAGACAATTTATACTTTGTCTTCTGGATGGAGAGTCGTTTTGAAGAGGTTTAGTGGACAATGTGAGATCTTTGTATGTAACCAGTTGGGAAACCTGACAGGAAGTGCTTAGTTTCCCTTTAGTGCCACCACAGGGGAAATGAAGTATTACAGAGGGGCACATTTACTAAGGGTCCGTCGGATGCATTTTTCCGATTTGCCCTGATTTGCCCTGGATTTTTGGTGCACGCGATCAAATTGTGGCGCATCGGCACCGGCTTGCATGCGACACAAATCGGGAGCGTGGAAGTCGGACAACCCGACTGATTCGGACAAACCGCGGAATTTAAAAACCAAATTGTGTCACAAGATCAGCACTTACATGCACCGGGAAGAAGATGGTGAACTCCGGCGGACCTCAGTGGGAGAAACATCACATGCAGTCTGTTGACGCCGCCGTTCCGGAATGTCCGATGAGGAGTCAGAGCTGCCGTGATTCACTAAGATTGTGCGCCCGATATCCTGCATGTGTCCCTTTACCCCGCTGAGGTCCCCGGAGTTCACCTGCTTCTTCCTGGTGCATGTGAGTGCTGATCTTGTGACACAATTTGGTCTTTAAATTATGCGGTTTGTCCGACTCAGTTGAGTTGTCCGACGTCCACGCCCCCCGATTTGTGCCTCATGCAAGCCGGCGCCGATGCACCGCAATCCGATCGCGTGCGCCAAAAACCCGGGCCAACTCAGGGCAAATCGGAAAAAATTGCGAAACCCAGCGGAAATGTGTCCGGCGGACCTTTAGTAAATGTGCCCCATTATGTCCAGTCACTACAATTGGATGTCTATGAAGTCCTCCAGAGCGAGACATAGGGGCAGATTTACTTACCCGGTCCGTTCGCAATCCAGCAGCGCGTTCTCTGCGGTGGATTCGGGTCTTCCGGCGATTCACTAAGGCAGTTCCTCCGATGTCCACCAGGTGTCGCTGCTGCGCTGAAGTCCGCCGAGATCCGCCGGAGTGCACGATCCATTGCTGGGTGCAGGTAAGTGCGTGTCCAGCGACACTTTTTAAAAAAAAAATGCGTCTGTTTTTCCGAATCCGTCGGGTTATCGTTCGGTCACGCCCCACGATTTCCGTCACGTGCACGCCGGCGCCGATGTGCCACAATCTGATCGCGTGCGCCAAAAACCCTGGCAATTCAGGGAAAATCGGCACAAAACGGGAAAATTCGGGTAACCCGGCGTAAAAACGCGATTCGGGCCCTTAGTAAAAGACCCCCATAGACTTCTGTATAACCACTTTAGCCGAAGATGGATAGATGAGCCACCTTCTATTACTCTACTTTTCTAATAAGATATATGGAAATGGGTTTTCTTAACCAGACGGTTCTTTTAAGGCTGCAGCCTCTGGAAGCTGGACCCCCACATCTCCAGGATCCATAGGATATGTCTAGTACAGTATAACCCATCATAATAAACTCATCCCAAACATCAATCATCCCTAGGGCACAGATACAATACGACAATTATCAATAACATAAGATCATTAACCTGTCTCATTCCGGGGTCATTTTCTCAGGCAATCTATATGAAGATTCCTCCAGAAAAGAAAATGATCAATTCTGCATTAAATTGATTCCTGTACAAGTGTAACCCCTTGGGCTCCGGCAGACTACGGGCCACCTCCTCGAGTCGTGTAGCCCCGGGGCTTGTATAGGGGATTGGTATGCATCACTGTGGGCGCTCCTCATCGCATTGTATGAAATGGAGGTCGGTGTTTAGGAGAAACACATTGGATTTTTAGACTCTGGAGACATGTTAGGAATTGAATGTGTTGTTTTTTCCATTAATATTCATCCTCTAATGTGTTCTCTGTGCAACGTCTATTGCGGTCACTTCAAGGTCTGAGAGCTGACACCGTGGATAGTTATCCTGCAAGGTGGGACTTGTTGGATAATTTCCAAAGAGACAATATTCTCTATGCTAATTGCTTAACCCCCTCCTTCGATGACCACCATTAACACTTGGTGCACAGTGACTCTACAAGTTGCCTAGAGGCTCCATGATCCACACATTTGCGATACATTGTGAAGTCAAAGCTCAGAATCAGTGTTGAGGGTCCACTAGGATGACCGTGATCACAAAAACCAAAAATCACAGAATTCCAACCCTCCAGATGCCAAGGTCAATAATGCCACATCATCTAAGGAGTATAACAGAGGAAGAGATGACCATCTATCAAGCTACTGGAGACCTGGGAGCATGGTCAGGGGGAAGCTGGGGTTACAATGGCACCTGATAGTCAACATATTTTCCACCGTTGCTTCACAGAGAATTGCCTGATATGTTGGGGCAGATTTACTTACCTGGTCCATTCGCAATCCAGCAGCCTGTTCTCTGCGGTGGATTCGGGTCCGGCCGGGATTCACTAAGTTAGTTCCTCCGACGTCCACCAGGTGTCGCTGCTGCGCTGAAGAGCATCGGAACGCACTGAAGTTCACCGAGCCATCGTGGGTGAAGGTAAGTGCGAGTCCAGCGACCCTTTTTTTTAAAAAATACGGCGTTTTTTTCCGAATCCGTCGGTTTTTTTTTACGGCCACGCTCCCCCTGATTTCATGCATGCCGGTGCCAATGCGCCACAATCCGATCGCGTGCACCAAAATCCCAGGGCAATACAGGGAAAATTGGCGCAAATCGGAAATATTCGGGTAACACGTCGGGAAAACGCGAAACGGGCCCTTAGTAAATGACCCCCACTGTCTGTCATTTACAGACTCGCAGGGAGTAATGCTCTGAGATACTTAGTACTCAATAAAAGTTAATCAATGATATTAATTAGATTCAAATAAAATAAAGCATGTTCCACAAAAGGCAAACCTGAATCTGGGGATGCACAAGTTTTTGATCTGGAACATGAAAAAGAAAAAAAGACACATTTTTTATCCAAAATAGGTCTGTCCCATCAATCCTCACAATGCAAAATTGCAATATTTCCTCTTAATTTTTTAATGATCCAGTGGACAGTTATGACATTGACTTACATCAGTGAAGAAAGCATTCTCCTTCTGCCATTGCAGAGACTTAATTCCCAGAATCCCCGGCAGAAAATGCTAATTTGTTTTCAAGGTAGAATAAGAAAAACTTTGCCGGAAAGCTGCTTTAAAGGCAGCCCCCTTAACATCAAACATGACTTTTCCAAGAAACCTCACCCAGCTAAACCTGGTCTCTATACTGTGCAGAAGAGATGCAAACACATTGCCTAGAGTTGGGAATCTGTTCCATTTGGAATGGATATACTGGTTTGGCTTTTATCCCACATCATGTCACTAAATTTCTTGGAAAAGTCATGGTTGATGTTAAGGGGGCTGCCTTTAAAGTAGCTTTGAATTTTAAGATTTCCTTAATCCACCATGGAATAAAAAATGTAATTTACTTGCATAAGATGGTGTATTGAATTGTGCACGTCCACCTAATGCACAGTGTAAAAGGTCATCATTCTGACCTCACTAAGCAAATAGAAATAGCTTCCTGCCATGCTTGTCAGGAAAGGAGCAGAGCTTGTACATTACATGGCAGCTGTAACGTGTGTGTCAGCATCACCCTCTGTCTGTGGTATATGTGGTATGAGGAGGAGCTGTGTCTTTGTGCCTTTTTTTGGACACAGGTTTAAGCTGGCTATGCTGCCTGTTTGGATTGATCAGCACCACACCCTTCTCTTTCCTACAGCTTAGCCCTGGTTCATCCTTAGTTAAACCATTTAGATTTACAGCTCCTCATATTACTCACTTGCTATCTGTGTTCTGCCGATCTCTGAATCCTGGTTCAATCATTATTGAGCACAGGGCTCAAGATCGCATAAGATTCCTGCCAATCCTTCCAAGAGGTTTCTTTTTAATTTCACGTTTCTTGTAACTCTGATCATTGCTTTCCTGGTATCCTGACTTTTTGGCTTGTGATCAGACTATTCTTCTACCTTGTGATTTGGTATGGCGTTCCCCTCTTTGTTGTGACCTGGCTCTGGTGACTAGGCTTGTCTGTTTGTACTTGTCTGTGTCTTTGTTTCACACTTTGGCAGGATCACCGCCCAGTTATTGCTACTACCTAGGGTGGTTTCTAGAAAGTAGGTAGGGTGAGTCTGGTTGGTTCAGAAATTGGAACTCACTGTTTTTTTCTTGTCAGTTGATAAAGGGGGAAGGAGACTGATTGTGTCTGTAATACACTAACAATAGCATCAATGGGTGGCACACGGAAGCCACTCATTATAGAATTTTTTAAGCCTGTAAAATTAAATAATTTGTAACAGAATTTACAAACTTTAGATATGAAAATGAATGATGAGGCATCCACTTTAATATACTTTCATTATAGCAGGTTTGTGTATACAGTATCTCTGTCTGAGATGCTATAAGATACTATTGACTGTAAGAGTGTAACCACCCCTCTCTGGCATATCATGTTCCTTCATCCATAATGTAAATTTCCTATCAGAATTCCTGTTATTCCAGGGTTCCGTGACGTCATTCCACAATGGTTGGTCCATGCTCTGGGCCAGTAATGGTTTCCAGTCGTCTCTCGGGACGAGACTTTCTTATTCCCGTATGTGATTAGTATTTGCTAACCACGGTCTATTAAGAGTTCTGCTCACAGAGGAGGAATAATGATGTAGATAATTGCCCTTAATGATATCAATTATTTAATTTCCATCTTTGCTCCTAAGTAGCATTGTCTACCCCGGTGCCCAGCGGGAACCTTTAGTGCTGCGCTGCTCGGTTACATTTCTGGCAGGGTTCAGGTACATGGATTTTACTGTAAATTGTTTAACATCTTAGTCGATATGTTGACTTTTACAAGAGTAACAGGAAACAGGTCAAAGTATGTCCAGGTCGTGGTCTTGTAGGTGACCATAGTCTTGAGTCGCGTACAGCAGACAAACATTCAATGAAGTGGTAGAGTCTCATAGCAAATAAAGAAATGTCCCTTAATGTGGAAGAGGAGATGGAAGGGATTGGGGAACACCAATATTCAAGGGGGAAGTGACAGAATAGAGACCCCTCAGACCCCAGTAGAGAGCTCTGGTAGGTAAGTGATATAAAAGCTGATGACAGGTTTCCTCTAACCAGTTACCTGCCATGGTGTTACTGCTGCACATACACCATGCTACTCACTCTCTAAGGTTTGGCAGATCCTTTGGTGATGACATTTAACAAGCAGTAAATGGACAGGAGAGAGAACCCAGCAGGAACAACAATGTTGCCATAGACAGCTGTACAGTACGGCATTGCAGGTCTCCCATATTTGTCCCAACAGAGCAACCTCACGTTTCACAGCAGTATGAAGCTCCCTACCATGTGCACAGTCCAAGGTCAGCTATTGGTTGGAGGAGGAGCCTGATGGGAACTTTTTTGGAATGAAAGACATTTAAGATGTACACTGTACACTGAGGCTAATGGCTCAGCTTGCACCGAGGTGGAAGTGGCACTGTCTAAACAACTTTATTAGTGTCTCAGCGTCACTACGCGTTTTTGGTTTGTAAACGCACCTTTTTTTAATTGCCAGAGACTGGTGCTGAGGTGCGGTGGCTTAGGATTTCGATTGTGTAGCTATGTAGTCGGTCCCTTGACGGTGCTAAAATGGCCATCACCAATATTTATATGGAATAAGGGGATATGTGTTTGCATATCATAGAAGGAGGTTTCTCTGCTTAGGATCTACCTTTATATGCTAAAACATAGAGTTTCCAAGAACAACTTATGTCTGGAAATGGATGTCCTTACATGGTTTCCATATCTCCCAACTGTTGGAATGGAGAAAGAAGGATAGAAGCTGCAAGGCATGTAGTGCACCATGGAGGAGTTTTTGGGGCACATTTACTAAGGGTCCGCAGCCGCGAATCCGTCGGGTTTTTCCCGAATATTTCCGCTTTGCGCTGTATTTCACGGGATTGTGGCGCACGCACTCGATTTTTGGCGCAATCGCGCCAACTTTCGCGCGACAGAAATCGGGGGGCGTGGCCACCGGACAACCCGAAGGATTTGGAAAAACCGCAGAATTTAAAAAGCCATTTGTGTCGCAAGATCAAGCACTCACATACACCGGAAAAAAGCAGGTGAACTTCGGCGGACCTCGGCGCAGCAGCGACACCTGGTGAATATCGGTGCACGGACCTTAGTGAATCCCGGCAGAACCCGAATCAGCATCGGAGAACCCGCCGCTGGATCGCGACTGGACCGGGTAAGTAAATGTGCCCCTTTGTGTCCTACGTCGTGTCCATGGCCACACTCCATAACCTCACCCCAGGTCGGCTTCAGATTTCAATAGGTCCCTGGGTGACAGAGCCTCAGTGGGCCCCTTTGCAGTGAACTCACGTGGCAGTATTAAAAATTCAGAACCTAAAACTTCTCCTGTCTCCTGTTCCCTGAAATATTCCCTAGTTTATCATAACAAACAGCATCATGGTTATTTTATATACAGCACCCCCTCACCCCATATGGATGCCTTATGTACTGCTTTATGTGGGCCCCCCAGCAGACTTGGGCCCTGGCATGTCCAGTGATGGTGCCACTCATGACCACACCCCCTAGTGGGACAACACAGTATAATTTAATCTAATTTAATAGCCCCCACAGTATATAATGCCTGATTCCTGTAACTCTGCATCCTGCATAATGTACCCTCCACAGCGTAATCCCTACCCACCCTGTATAATGTGCACTTCCTGTGCCCCCCCTTACTGTATAAGACCTTGTGTCCTATATTCCACCTTCATTTTAGCCCCCAATTATTATGTCTTTTTGTTTTGTTGACATCATCACAGTGCACCTGCCCTTTCCAGATGCAGAAGCAACAAAGGCTCAATGGTGGAGTTGCGCGAAGGTAGCTCCCTGCTTCACCATTAAACTCTGTGGGGGACATGCCCTCTGTTGGACCTTTCGTTCTTGATACCGTTCTGTATGATTCCACACTGGTGAAAACAAGTTAGCCCCTATCCAAAGGTTTCTGATCCGATGGGGTCTCCGATGGGATGGGACCACTACAGATCCTGAGAACATGGGTCCGGTTTACCTCCATCGTACCCCCGATAAATAGAGCAGCTAGTTGTGCCGGCTGCTCTATTCATCTCCATGGTGCTGATGGATTTAGCCGAGGGTGGACCATGGCTATCTCTGTTCACCGATCATATAGAGGATAAGGGCTAACGTATTGTCACTGGATAACCCCTTTAAGGATTTGTGTGCCTACTTCCTGCCATCTTCATTGCATACAAGTGTCTGTAGTTATCTAGATGAAATTGATTATACTTCTTCCATTGTTAAGTACACATACGATCCGTTTGAAGAGTTTCTGGAAGCGTCCCCAGATCAGAGCATCGTCTGCAGACTTCGCCACTTCCCACAGAGCGTGTGATTTTCTATAGACAGGGTGTTGGCTGATGTGTGACTACTCTGCTTGAATTCTTTTGCTAGAGGCGATTAGAACAGTTCACCGACATCCCCGGAGGCAGAAAAGACCTGTGGCAATTACAGCAGCCGGGAGCCGCAGATTAACAACATTTCACTATTTACAGCTAAATAACACTCAGAGGAACTTTGTCACAACTTTTATTTATCGCACTGAATTTGACTTTCATGAAGTTTTCTTCTCCGTTCTCATTTAAGATGCATTTTAAAATTCATTTGATATTGAAGGGCAATGCAACATGGGAGTTTCGAAAAGCTGAGCTCTATAGCATCTAGAATCATGGTTCTGGTGTAACTCTAAAGATGAGAATCTCCGCTTTCAAAACACATCAGGTTTGGGTTATGGAGAACCGGAAATACAGTTATATGAAGACATAAATGAGAACGTGAGCTGCAACCCAACTATGTCTTTAACTGCTTTTATCTCCAGTAGAATTGGTATAAAATGAGGTCTCTCTTACAAACCCCTAAAAGTTACTTATCTCAGGCAAAATTGACTCTTTTCAGTTACTTACATTAGAGGAGATATTTAAATTTTTCATGGGTGAAAGTGAATGCTAGAAAGGACATTTCATACCCCATTTGAGGGAACTGGTATTTTAGCGATGGAAAATCCTGATGCCAGGTTCCCTTTAACTAGTTACCAACCATGGTGTTAGTGCTGAACATAGACCATACTTTTTAGGCCATTATTCTGTGATCAGTCTATGATCACGGCTGTGACTGATCACTTTGTGGGATATTGAACTCTGTGTATTATATTGATACATGCACAGAGTTGTTATTTCCCCGATATGTAGCAGAGAAGGCTTTACTATCTTGCAGTTTAGAAGATCCATTGGTGATGAAGTCTATCAAGAAGGAAGGGGACATGAGGGAGAGCCCAGCAGGAGCAACAATGTTGCCAACAATAAACCTAAGTGTCATAGTAACTGTACATCATGGTTCTCTCCTGGGCCAAGTCTATCTTAGTCCCAACTGAGCAGATTCACATCATTCTCTGGAGCAGTGCATACTTAAGGTAAGGGGAGAAGCGCCGGGGCAGTCACAGGAGCGCCAGAGCCTCTTTATCATAATTTTATAATTGTTTTTTCAGCAAAACCTCTCACCTCAGGTATTAAACAAGATATGTTTCTGCATCAGTGTAGCTACAGCATTCTCAAGGTATGTTTGGCTCATTATGCATCAAATCAAATGGTAGATTTACTTTAAATAGAATCTATGAAAGTGGAAGTTTGTATACAATGATCCCTATCGGGGTAACTCCTCTCTCTTCATGTAGGGGATCTTTAGTATTACTAGATCACAATTTTTTTTGTGCCAATTTTGACCATATGAAAAATTAATTGGCTGCACGGTGATAAGATATTTCTCAGGTTGAGTGTTGGAGCGGTAAATCAGTCCTTTAGAGGCCATGATTAATTCTTCCTTCCCACTGATTTGGGTCGGCACAGTAGACAACATCACAGGTAGAGCCCATCACAGAGCCCATCACAGAGCCCATCACAGCTGCCTGGCAGCCGCACTGGACCGTCCTGCTATGTGAATGTGCCGCCATCTCCCCCCATGCATAATCATCTCTATTTTTAATCCATCTCATGTCTCTTCCTCGTCTTTCCTCACTCCTACATTGTCAGAATGGTTTACATTGTGCTGTCGATGAAGCTTTCCTTACTGAAGAGACGGACGGCGGTGGCACCTGTCTGGCACACAGAAAGAATCATTCTTGGCAACGTACAATGATAAATCAGTTTTATTTTCTTCTCTAATTGATTCATTAGAAAGCAAATAAGGAAACTGATAAAACTCATTACAGTCCTACAATAAACATGTTCGTTCAAGGATGCCAACTCTCGAGAAGCGGTTCATTGGTATTACATGACAGCCAGGGGGCTGCCACTAACAAAGCAGAGTGTCCCCATAAAGAGGGTCAGCCAGGCGATGCCCCCAAGGAGAACTCTACATACTTAGTGCCCCCCATGTTGAGAGTCTTCATAAACAGTTTTAGACAAAAATTGTCCCTGGAATGAAATCTAAAAATATAGCATGATGCCAATGAACCGGATGGTGCCCCTATTACAACACCACATATTGAAAGGTCTGGTGCACCCTGCTGACTACTATATATATTGAGGCCTCCCATGAGCAAATGGTTCCCACGTTCAGGGGCGGATTAAGACTGCCATTATTTCTGGATTGTATGAATATTATGGCCCCTGCAAGTCTGGGAACACTTCCTACCTCTGGTGCTAGAATCAGCTTCTTGGGGAATGGAGGACGTGTTCCTTTTGCCAATTTTTAGTCTGTGGTTTCAGAACCTTTAGATGTGTAAATGTGTATTGAGAGTAGGAACAGACAGATGTATGGGGATTTATAGATGAAGGTCCTTATGAAAATTTGGTGTGTGGTTTGGGTGGCCATGGGCCCCCTAGAAGGCTTGGACCCTGGGCTATCGCCCAAACCACTTCTTTTATTATCCACTGCTGGACCCAATAATCACTCTACAAACTTTACCGTCATTAACAGTGTCAGCCAAAGAAAGCCCCCAGTTGAAATGTATTTCGAACTTTCCCCATTAGACTGTAAAGTCAGTAGGTGTCCACATTATAAAACCTTTTTACGCTCTCTCTTGTGGCAAGACCCAGTGTCCAATCAGACCACCCTGGTAATCGTATACACACGTGCCTGAGTTACGACTCCATGACGAGGTTTGCAGAAATCCAACATTTTTATCCTGGTGCAATGACTTTATGACGGCTCCATTGGCTTTTCTTCCCTCTAGGGATCTACGTGGGTCGGTTTTCATCACTCACTATAGCCAAGTGCCATGGAATCGATGGGTTTGTATGGTTTGTATGGTATGGTTTGTATGGTATGGTTTGTATGGTATGGTTTGTATGGCTTTACTTCCCTCTCTATAGCAATGTCCAATTGTTCCAATGGCTTTGCATGTTTTCAGTGGCTTTCATCTCTCTCTGTAGACGGGTTTTCCTTTTCACGTGGTTTTGCATCCCTCTATGTTTCTGCTTCCTGTGGCCTTGCATCCCTCTTTGTAGCCACAAGTTTTTTTTAGCCCATCCCTATGGTTCCAATAAGTTTGTATCCCTTTATTTAGCCCCGCCCTTTGGGTCTGTGGTTCTGGTGGCTTTGCTTCTGTAGCTGCATCTTATGGTTATGGTGGCTGTTCATTTTCACCCCACCTAGCCAGTCCATCTGGTTCCAGTGGGTTTGTATTCCTCTATTTAGCCCCGTCCTTTGGATATTTGGTTCTGGTGGCTTTTCAATCCTCTCTGTAGCTGTGTCCTATGGTTCTAGTGGGTTATTATCCCTCTATACAGCCCAATTCTATGGTTCTGTTGGCTTTACATCCCTACATACTATAGTTCTGGTGGCTATGCATATCTCTCTGTAGCCAAGTCATATGGTTCCAGTGGGTTTGTATTCTTCTATATAGCCTGGTTCTATGGTTCTTTGGTTCCGGTGGCTTTGCATTCCTCTCTGTAGCTGTGTCCAATGGTTCCAGTGAGTTCTTATCCCTCTACACCAGTGGTGGTGAACCTATGGCACGGGTCCCAGAGGTGGCACTCTGAGCCCTTTCTGTGGGCACCCAGGCCTTCACCCCAACACAGAGTTTGCCAGATATGACTCAAGGCTTCCTCCTGTGGTCCAGTACAGCCCAGGATGGGCCATGCTCAGCGCTATTTTAAAGCAACATCCTTGACTGCCAGGACTACAGGAGGAGCAGGAAGGGCTGGATAGAGATGGATTGTCATTTGAGCTCCTGCTCTGGGTCCCCCAATTCTTCCTCTTCAGGGGACCCTGGAGGGAAGCTACAATCCAAATTTCTCCATCTTTCTATTGTATTGGTGAACTCAGGACACCAATATGATTAAAACCTGTGATACAGCAGGGATCAATAAGTTACTGCTTACATTGTCATGTTGGCACTTTGCGACATACAAGTAGATTTTGGTTGTAGCTTGGGCACTCTGTCTCCAAAAGGTTTGCCATCACTTCTCTACACAGTCCAATTCTATGGTTCTGTTGGTTCTTTGCATTCCTCTCTGTAGCTGTGTCCAATGGTTCTAGTGAGTTTTTATCCCTCTACACAGTCCAATTCTATGGTTCTGTTGGCTTTACATCCCTGCATTCTATCATTCTGGTGGCTATGCATATCTCTCTGTAGCCAACTTCTATGGTTCCAGTGGGTTTGTATCCATCTATATAGCCTGGTTCTATGGTTCTGGCTTTCATCCATCTTTTTAGCCCAGCCCTATGGTTCCAGTGGCTTTGCATCCCTGTCTCTCTTATTTTCAATCCTTTGCTATGTAAGCAGTTATTTACACATCAAGTACCAGAGAAAAATTACAGCATTGATATGGAAAGTACTTACTCTGGAGAACACGCTCCAAATAATTCACCCTGCTTATATGCATTCCTGATACACTTGAAGAGGTTTTCGAGGAGGCAGCAAAGCATGGATTCCACCTGGCTAAATATTCCGCTTTCCACAACTTCAAATAGCGGCACATTCTGCCTCCATTAAATCAATTCCGATCCCCGAGCAGGAGGTGAAAGGCGAAATATACGCTGCAATTTAAGATTTACTGCGCTCCCTGGGTGGAGCGGACCTTTGTGCTGCATTTAGAGGACTTGTAGCAGAATATTTTGTAGTGGGAAATGTAGGTCGGCTGTGCACTGTGTGTGAAGTGCAATTAAAGGGAATGTGTCTGCATGATTCACCCCCTCCTTAAGGTAACCGCGCTTTCATATAGGGCTAAGAACAGATTTCCTGAGCCATACGAGGAAGACAGTGGACTAGAACGGGGTGGGACTGACACATTGGGGCACATTTACTTACCCGGTCCTGCGCGATCCCCGATCCGGAGTGTCCGACGAGGATGAAGTCTGCCGCGATTCACTAAGATCATGCGCCCGATTTCCTGCATGTGTCACTTCCCCGCTCAGGTCCACCGGAGTTCACCTTCTTCTTCCCGGTGCTGTAAGTGCTTGATCTTGTGACAAAAATTTAAAGTTAAATCCTGCGGTTTGTCTGAATCAGTCAGATCGTCCGACAGCACGCCACCCGATTTGTGTTGCATGAAAGACAGCGCGATTCCGCCGACACAATCCCCAGTTAGATCCCTGTCCTGGCGGTGCGATCCCCAACGGAATACCCAACGGAAATGCGGCCACGGGACCCTTAGTAAATAAGCCCCATTGTTATTACCAATGCATGGGGCGGGGTGAGCTTTTTGCCTCAGGCAGCACAAATTGTAGCAAAATTGGGGGCAGCATCAGGGGTGCAGTCACCTACTACAAAACAGAACCTGACAATTAAAATTAGTAACCTGATAAATTACTACTGGATTGGGCAGAGGGGGCGCCGGTCTATGGCTCGACTGAGGCAGTAGAGAGTTTAGGTTACACCATATATAGATCGATAGAGTTGAAGTTAGGACTGATAGGGGCCCCCAATGCCACAGGGCCCCAGTATATGCCCTTTACACTATGATTACAGTGTGATGATGCCCATGAAATATTCTAGTACATATGAGGCTCCTATGTGGTCACCGCACCTCCCGATACTGTCATCCGTAATTCATTCCGGCGCTCCCGGCTCGTACCTGACCCCGCATCCCTATCCTTCATTTTCTCCCGTCTTGTCAATATCTGTTACAATAATGATTCAGGAGCGTGGACAGAGAATACACAGTATCGGATCATCCATCTTCTCCCTCGCCTTCTCCTTTATATTTACACTCTGAAGCGCATAATAAATTTTACAAAGAATCAACTGCACAACACTATCAGGTCAATGCATCACCTCCAAAACATATTTTACCAGAAAAAACCCCTTTGCTATGTATTTGGCTCATCAGAATAGAAATTGTATTTTTTGAAGCTGAGAGATGAATGATCACAGGCAGAATCCTCTCCGCTCTCCGGTATAATAATGATTTACATCAAACATCTCCACAACTAGATTTGATTATCTTGTAGGGTATTACATGAGAAGCATAAGTGGCTGCTTAAAGGGGCACTGCCTGCTCCTAATACTGGATAGATAGGTAGATAGATAGATAGATAGATAGATAGATAGATTGATAGGAGATAGATAGATAGATAGATAGGAGATAGATAGATAGATAGATAGATAGATATGAGATAGATAGATAGATAGGAGATAGATATGAGATAGATAGATAGATAGATAGATAGATAGATATGAGATAGATAGGAGATAGATAGATAGATAGATAGATAGATAGATAGATAGGAGATAGATATGAGATAGATAGATAGATAGATAGATAGATAGATATGAGATAGATAGGAGATAGATAGATAGATAGATAGATAGATAGGAGATAGATAGATAGATAGATAGATAGGAGATAGATAGATTGATAGGAGATAGATAGATAGATAAATAGGAGATAGATAGATACTTGCGACTTTTCATTTAGGCACAAAAACACTCCAGCCCGAAGGTGCCGTTATCTGAGAAGAAAGCACTGAGCCCCTTTGCAGTACAGCTCATCCCCAGCAGCAAAGCTCAGCCAGACACTGGTACAGATAATACAGACACTGCAGACACTATAACATATAATACAGACATGAGATACTCTGCAGATACTAGTACAAATAATACAGACATTACATACACTACAGACACTAGTACAGATAATACAGATATTACATACACTACAGACACTAGTACAGATAATACAGACATTACATACACTGCAGACACTAGAACAGATAATACAGACATTACATACACTGCAGACACTAGTACAGATAATACAGACATTACATACACTGCAGACACTAGTACAGATAATACAGATATTACATACACTGCAGACACTAGTACATATAATACAGACATTACATACACTACAGACACTAGAACAGATAATATAGACATTACATACACTGCAGACACTAGTACAGATAATACAGACATTACATACACTGCAGACACTAGTACAGATAGTACAGACATTACATACACTGCAGACACTAGTACAGATCATACAGACATTAGATACACTGCAGACACTAGAACATATAATACAGACATTACATACACTACAGACACTAGTACAGATAATACAGACATTATATACACTGCAGACACTAGTACAGATAATACAGACATTACATACACTGCAGACACTAGTACAGATAATACAGACATTACATACACTGCAGACACTAGTACAGATAATACAGACATTACATACACTGCAGACACTAGTACAGATAATACAGACATTACATACACTACAGACACTAGTACAGATCATACAGACATTACATACACTGCAGACACTAGTACAGATAATACAGACATTACATACACAGCAGACACTAGAACAGATAATACAGACATTACATACACTGCAGACACTAGAACAGATAATACAGACATGAGATACTCTGCAGACACTAGTACAGATAATACAGACATTACATACACTGCAGACACTAGTACAGATAATACAGACACTCCATACACTGTAGACACTAGTACAGATCATACAGACATTACAGACACTGCAGACACTAGTACAGATAATACAGACATTACATACTCTGCAGACACTAGTACAGATAATACAGACATTACATACACTACAGACACTAGTACAGATAATACAGACATTACATACACTGCAGACACTAGTACAGATAATACAGACATTACATACACTGCAGACACTAGTACAGATAATACAGACATTACATACACTGCAGACACTAGTACAGATAATACAGACATTACATACACTGCAGACACTAGTACAGATAATACAGATATTACATACACTGCAGACACTAGTACAGATAATACAGACATTACATACACTGCAGACACTAGTACAGATAATAGACACACTACATACACTGCAGACACTAGTACAGATAATACAGACATTACATACACTGCAGACACTAGTACAGATAATACAGACATTACATACACTGCAGACACTAGTACAGATAATACAGACATTACATACACTGCAGACACTAGTACAGATCATACAGACATTACATACACTACAGACACTAGTACAGATAATACAGACATTACATACACTGCAGACACTAGTACAGATAATACAGACATGAGATACTCTGCAGACACTAGAACATATAATATAGACATTACATACACTGCAGACACTAGTACAGATAATACAGACATTACAGACACTGCAGACACTAGTACAGATAATACAGATATTACATACACTGCAGACACTAGTACAGATAATACAGACATTACATACACTGCAGACACTAGTACAGATAATACAGACATTACATACACTGCAGACACTAGTACAGATAATACAGATATTACATACACTGCAGACACTAGTACAGATAATACAGACATTACATACACTGCAGACACTAGTACAGATAATAGACACACTACATACACTGCAGACACTAGTACAGATAATACAGACATTACATACACTGCAGACACTAGTACAGATAATACAGACATTACATACACTGCAGACACTAGTACAGATAATACAGACATTACATACACTGCAGACACTAGTACAGATCATACAGACATTACATACACTACAGACACTAGTACAGATAATACAGACATTACATACACTGCAGACACTAGTACAGATAATACAGACATGAGATACTCTGCAGACACTAGTACAGATAATACAGACATTACATACACTGCAGACACTAGTACAGATAATACAGACATTACATACACTACAGACACTAGTACAGATCATACAGACATTACATACACTGCAGACACTAGTACAGATAATACAGACATTACATACACAGCAGACACTAGAACATATAATACAGACATTACATACACTGCAGACACTAGTACAGATCATACAGACATTACAGACACTGCAGACACTAGTACAGATAATACAGACATTACATACTCTGCAGACACTAGTACAGATAATACAGACATTACATACACTACAGACACTAGTACAGATAATACAGACATTAGATACTCTGCAGACACTAGAACATATAATACAGACATTACATACACTGCAGACACTAGTACAGATAATACAGACATTACAGACACTGCAGACACTAGTACAGATAATACAGATATTACATACACTGCAGACACTAGTACAGATAATACAGACATTACATACACTGCAGACACTAGTACAGATAATACAGACATTACATACACTGCAGACACTAGTACAGATAATACAGATATTACATACGCTGCAGACACTAGTACAGATAATACAGACATTACATACACTGCAGACACTAGTACAGATAATAGACACACTACATACACTGCAGACACTAGTACAGATAATACAGACATTACATACACTGCAGACACTAGTACAGATAATACAGACATTACATACACTGCAGACACTAGTACAGATAATACAGACATTACATACACTGCAGACACTAGTACAGATCATACAGACATTACATACACTACAGACACTAGTACAGATAATACAGACATTACATACACTGCAGACACTAGTACAGATAATACAGACATTACATACACTGCAGACACTAGTACAGATCATACAGATATTACATACACTGCAGACACTAGTACAGATAATACAGACATTACATACACTGCAGACACTAGTACAGATCATACAGACATTACATACACTGCAGACACTAGAACAGATCATACAGACATTACATACACTGCAGACACTAGTACAGATAATACACACACTACATACACTGCAGACACTAGTACAGATAATACAGACATTACATACACTGCAGACACTAGTACAGATAATACAGACTTTACATACACTGCAGACACTAGTACAGATAATAGACACACTACATACACTGCAGACACTAGTACAGATAATACAGACATTACATACACTGCAGACACTAGTACAGATAATACAGACATTACATACACTGCAGACACTAGTACAGATAATACAGACATTACATACACTGCAGACACTAGAACATATAATACAGACATTACATACACTGCAGACACTAGTACAGATAATACAGACATTACATACACTGCAGACACTAGTACAGATAATACAGACATTACATACACTGCAGACACTAGTACAGATAATACAGACATGAGATACTCTGCAGACACTAGAACATATAATACAGACATTACATACACTGCAGACACTAGTACAGATAATACAGACATTACAGACACTGCAGACACTAGTACAGATAATACAGACATGAGATACTCTGCAGACACTAGAACATATAATACAGACATGAGATACTCTGCAGACACTAGTACAGATCACACAGACATGAGATACTCTGCAGACAGGAGCTGCAGACTCTATTTACAGTTCATCACCTTCTATTTACAAAACATTCTGCAGAATCCTGAGCTCAGAGCAAGAGCTCAGAACTTTGCAGAATGTTGCAGATAGTACAGACAAGTGTCCCCCATGTAATTCTGCACAGTATATCACCAGTGTGTCTGAGGGGAATACTGTGCAGAATTACAGGGGTGCAGCAGGAGACCAGCACTGGGGGATCCCCTCCAGGAGAAGCCACTGCTGAGGAGGTCACTGGGTGCTGGGTGTCACACACCTGGGTGCTGCTGTGAGTGTTATCTTCATTCTGGGCTGTGGGAGAAGCAGAGAGGAGCTTGTAGCAGGATCACATGTAAGTGCCCGAATCTAACATTACGCCTAAACTGCGCCTAAACTGTGATAAAGTAAAGTGATTAATAAGAGGCAGAAAATTACCTTATCACAGATGGTTGTAGCTTGTGATAATTCTGGCAAAACAGTGCGCCAGAATTTAGGCGCAACTACTACACTTAGACGCACAAAAGTGATAAATGTGGCCCAATGAGTTGAATAGAAATTAACTCTTCACAAATGATTGTAGCTTGTGATAATTTAGGGGAGACAATGGGGCACATTTACTTACCCGGTCCATTCGCGATCCAGCGGCGCGTTCTCTGTGATGGATTCCTCCGACGTCCACCAGGTGTCGCTGCTGTGCTGAAGTCCGCCGAGGCCCGCTGGAGTGCACGATGCTATATTTGGTGAAGGTAAGAGCGTGTCCCGCGACATTTTCTTTTTTAAAATGCGGCGGTTTCTCTGAATCCGTCGGGTTTTCGTTCGGGCACGCCCCCCGATTTCCGTCGCGTGAATGCCGGCACTGATGCGCCACAATCTGATCACGTGCGGCAAATTCCCGGTGCAATACAGGGAAAATCAGCGCAAAACGTAAACATTTGCGTAACTCGCCGGTAAAATGCGATTCGGGCCCTTAGTAAATGACCCCCAATGCGCCTCATTTAGGAGCAAAAACTAAACTAGAGCACCTCAGCTGTGATAGATCTGGTCGATAACTGTAGATCCGGTACCTCCCATCCTATAGGGCAGTATATACGTGGACACGGTGGATACAAGGTGATGTCACGGCTGATAATCTGCATCTGTGGATGTGGTGGATGATGTCATCTCTTGGTTCGTTATCTTATTTCACACATCAGTTTTTTATGGACTGGAAGAACCTTCAGCCTCGGCACCGGCAGCAGATTGTAGCCGTGACACGATGCCCCTTTATTCGCTTCTTTTGAAGTCGGAGTAATTTCTGTCTGATTTTTCGGCTTCTGCTATTGTACTTATTATTTTGTAAAAGTCTTTTGTCGTTTGACTTTGTTCTCGGCTGTCAGAAGTCAGAGAAGACACGGAGTCCTGGCTGTGGTTATAAAGATGACTTTTATTTTATGTTTTTCTGTGTTACTGTCACCTTAGGGATAGAGAAGACTTTATTATGTAATGTGCTGTATAAGGAAGATCTCTAGACACAAGTGTAGACTCCTCGTGTCTTCTACATAACTGGATTTATGTCTTTCTCAGACTACAGTAGCTGCAAAGGAGCAAAAACTGGACTATATTTCCCAGCATTCTGAGTTCCACTCTGATATCTCTTATGATTTCCATCTTCCTACCAGCTGGACAAACAGAAGTTCCCTCAAGTGCCAGGTTACGGAAACATATAGAGGGGGGGGAGCACAGCAGCTGCAAATAACAGCCCAACTGTATAGTCAAGGACTGTGCATTGTTCTTGTTGACCATATGTATTCGTGACCAAGTTGACCATGAAGGGTCTGTGCATCATCCCTGTTGACCATGTAGTGTCTGTACATCATCCCTGTTGACCATGTAGGGTCTGTGCATCATCCCTGTTGACCATGTAGGGTCTGTGCATCATCCCTGTTGACGATGTAGTGTCTGTGCATCATCCCGGTTGACCATGTAGGGTCTGTGCATCATCCCGGTTGACCATGTAGGGTCTGTGCATCATCCTGGTTGACCATGTAGGGTCTGTGCATCATCCCTGTTGACCATGTAGTGTCTGTGCATCATCCTGGTTGACCATGTAGGGTCTGTGCATCATCCCTGTTGACGATGTAGTGTCTGTGCATCATCCCGGTTGACCATGTAGGGTCTGTGCATCATCCCGGTTGACCATGTAGGGTCTGTGCATCATCCCGGTTGACCATGTAGTGTCTGTGCATCATCCCGGTTGACCATGTAGGGTCTGTGCATCATCCCTGTTGACCATGTAGTGTCTGTGCATCATCCCGGTTGACCATGTAGGGTCTGTGCATCATCCCTGTTGACCATGTAGTGTCTGTGCATCATCCCGGTTGACCATGTAGGGTCTGTGCATCATCCCTGTTGACCATGTAGGGTCTGTGCATCATCCTTGTTGACCATGTAGTGTCTGTGCATCATCCCTGTTGACCATGTAGGGTCTGTGCATCATCCCGGTTGACCATGTAGGGTCTGTGCATCATCCCTATTGACCATGTAGGGTAGGTGCATCATCCGTGTTGACCATGTAATGTCTGCACATCATCCCTGTTGACGATGTAGTGTCTGTGCATCATCCCTGTTGACCATGTAGGGTCTGTGCATCATCCCTGTTGACCATGTAGTGTCTGTGCATCATCCGTGTTGCCCACGTAGGGTATGTGCATCATCCTTGTTGACCATTTAGTGTCTGTGCATCATCCTTGTTGACCATGTAGGGTCTGTGCATCATCCATGTTGACCATGTAGGGTCTGTGCATCATCCTTGTTGACCATGTAGTGTCTGTGCATCATCCCTGTTGACCACATAGATTAAGTGCATGGACCATGATGATCATGTATAGTCTGTGCATTGTAGATGTTGATTATATTCTCTGCATTGACCATGTATATTCAGTGCATGGTCCATGTTGACCTTGTAGAGGGTGTACAGTCACTATGTTGACCATGTAGGGTCTATGCATTGTGTATGTTGATCATGTAGGGTCTGTGCATATATTATTAACTATGTATATTCAGTACATGGACCATGATGATCATGTTGTGCTTTGTCTATGTTGACTATGTAGAGTCCCTTCATTGACCATGTTGACTAGTCTGTGCATTGTCTATGTTGAACATGCAAGGTCTCTTCATTGACCTGTTAACCATGTTGAGCATGCACATTTTCTTTGTTGACCATGTAGATTCTGTGCATTGTCCATGTTGATTCCCTTCTGCGCATTGGCCATGTATATTCTGTGCATGAGCCATGTTGACCTTCTCGAGAAATTACATTCACTTTGTTGACCTTGTAGAATCTATTCATTGACCCTGTAGACTAGAATCTGTGCATTAATCATGTTGACCATGTACAGTCTGTACATTGTATATGTTAACCATGTAGAGTCTGTACATTGTATATGTTGACCATGTAGAGTCTGTACATTGTATATGTTGACCATGTAGAGTCTATGCATTGGATATGTTGATCATGTAGAGTCTTTGCATTGACTAAGTTAACCATGTAGAATCTGTTCATTGTATATGTTGACCATGTGTAGTCTGTACATTGTATATGTTGACCATGTAGAGTCTGTACATTGTAAATATTGACCCTTTAGAGTCTATGTGTTGGATATGTTGATCATGTAGAGTCTTTGCATTGACCAAGCTAACCACGCAGAGTCTGTATATTGTATATGTTGACCGTGTAGAGTCTGTACATTGTATATGTTGACCATGTAGAGTCTGTACATTGTATATGTTGACCATGTAGAGATTGGGCAATGCCCCATCCTGTTGTCACATGACCCAGAGCCCCCTATACCCCTGTGTTCTGGCCTTTCTGAAGGATTTTCCTCTGCTAACATCATATCCCTGTCTCAGATTACAGTCAGGAGCTAAGTAATTATTCCTGCAGATTTGGCAGCAATAAATAATTCTTCAATGTCTATAAATATTTGATGGGAATCTCAGAAGTGCCTCACAGATGATCGTGCACCTTGAAGTCTCTGTCGCAGTCTGTGGGATTCATGTCTTACTTTCTATAGGTCTCTATATGTAGCAGTATACATACACATCTTCTTCTACCATATCATGGCTGCAGGTCACGTCTAGAGTTATACTATTTGCAGAACGTCTGGAGAGTCCCTTCTTGTGATTCTAGTTAATAAGGCAATGGTATAACATGGGAGGTTTGGTAATTACACATAAAGAGCTTTATACAGGACTGATCCCTGGTTTGTTATCCTTATCCATCTGATTGATGGTGGTCTGATTCCTGGGATTTCTACCAATTATGAGAACAAGGGTTTCATCCCTCTTAAATGATGTTGTGGCAGGTCCAGCATATTTGAGGAAGTTATTAATTCTCCTTATGGCGATTGCCTTTAAAAGCCATCATTTCAGGTATACAGACTTTAGGGCCATGTCTACTCAGTTGGGGATTCTGGATAAGCAATATGCAAATATGTTTTACAGGATGGGAAAGGAAAAATATGCCTCAGTGTTACCTTGTAAATGACACTTCCCTCTAATATCTATGACAGACTTTCAAGAAGCCTAAATAAATGATTTTTTAGTAACAGCCAAACCACTAGGTCTTTTCAAAAAGACAACCCCAATCGTGTACTAGACTGTTTCCATATTATTATATCTCGGCAGTGCAGTATAAAGAACTGGTTTGAGAATGTGTGACCTTTAAGACTTTGTACACCTGAAAAGCGACCTGCAAAAAGGAGAATAAATTCCTTCCTGACCTATGTCCATGGCCTCGCACATTGCCAAACCTGTTCACGTCACAAAGAGAGTCAGACATTGCCTCCAGCTTACTGATCCCTGACTAAGCTCATAGGAAAAATGATGATCACACTCACATGGGGTCATTTGGATAGAGAGTGAGTCAACTGTGGAATTTTACAGGCATGTGGAGGGACAATATAGGGATAGTTGCTGTATAATAGCAAAGATATGTTAAGTTACTGTGGGTTAATTTAACTGACACATTCCTTTAGTAGCACTGGAGGTAAAGGGGGTCATTTATCTTTAGTCTGAACATTTGTGCCAGTCTTTTTCTGGGTTTTGGACTTGTTTCATTTATCTTAGAAGGTGATATCATGTGTGTCATGTGTGTCTTGATTTTTTGCACCTTTTTTAAATAAGTGGCACAAAGTTGCCAAATCTTCTGCAACCCTCTTCAAAACTTGCCTGCCCAGGATTGCAGTTTATTTGCACTATAATTGTCCCATTTTACCACAATTTGCACCAAAATTTCATTTTTTTTATACATCCACATCTGGATTTTAAAGCTACACCACGCACAACCCTGAAAAATTATTTTGTGTCTAACTTCAGTAGGAGAGCTGAAAAGTGGCAAATTTTGCCGCAAATATGCGCCAACAAGATAGAACAAGACAGATAAGAAAGAAACAAAAGAGAAAAGCCTCAGATAAGTGAACATCATCCTCACCGTCTTCCTTTCCCAACCTAAAAAACATATTTGCATATTCCTTACTAATTATCTTGTGGACACTATTTCTACTTATTGGAAATCGCCTTTTAGTACAAATAGGTGTTTTTCTAGTTCCACATCAATACGGTTAATTTGTTATGAACATGGTGTAATAGATCAGCACTAATATTCTTTGATCAGCACTAACATGGTTACATATTTGTGTCCTTCATAAGACCCCCATGTATGGACGGTATTTTTGACCATGTTGGACCATGATAGATGTTGTTTTCCTCCATTTATGACCAATGAAATCCATGAAATTTAAGGGTTGCCCATTGATGACAATGGAGGGTCATTTACTAAGGGCCCGAATCACTTTTTTTCGTCGGGTTTCCAGAAAATTACCGATTTGCGCCAAATTGCCCCGGGTTTTTGGCGCACGCGATCGGATTGTGGCGCATCGGCGCCGGCATGCACGAGACGGAAATCAGGGCCGTGGCCATCGGAAAACCCGACGGATTTGACACGCTTGACACGCACTTACCTGCACCCAGGCTAGCTTGGTGAACTCCAGTGAACTCCGACGGACTTCAGCGCAACAGCAACACCTGGTGGACATCGGGTGCACTACCTTAGTGAATTGCTGGAAGACCCGAATCAGCGTCGGAGAACCCGCCGCTGGATCGCGATTGGACCGGGTAAGTAAATCTGCCCCATTGTGTTACAAACATGGTGTAAGAGATCAGCACTAATATTCTTTGATCAGCACTAATATTCTTTGATCAGCACTAACATGGTTACATATTTGTGTCCTTCATATGACCCCCATGTATGGACGGTATTTTTGACCATGTTGGACCATGATAGATGTTGTTCTCCGCCATTGATGACATGAAATCCATGAAATTTAAGGGTTGCCCATTGATGACAATGGATCAAGGAGGATAGAACCAAAGTGATAGCGGGAGGAGAGGAATCTCAGCTCTTGGGTCCCAATTTAAAGTAAAACCCCCTATAAATGGTCCTACTCGTAGTAAACAGCCATTAATAAGAGATGTTGTCAGGGCGATGCATGAAATACAAATAATTCCCATTGAATCCGCGCTCTGAGATGAATGGGGCCGCGGCTTCAAGGGTAAAATGTGACATTTAAATGCAGAAGATTGATCAGGATAATTAATTTTGCTTATGATTAACTTTCCCCGGTCTTTACTCATTGACCTTTAAGTCAAACCGTTAGGTAATAGCCGGTAGACCGACGGATGGAATGAAAATAACGCGCCGACTCCTTCTCCTATAATGAGACGCAAGCGATAGATTCACGTTTAAAGGTCCGGCACAAATTACTGATGCAAATGGAACGGAGTTTACAAAGAAGCCGCTGCAATTGTTCTTATTAATGCTAAATAGGAATATATTACTCATTAATTTGCTCCACGTTGGATGCACTTTGGAGAAATGTTAGGGATTAATTAACATTTATGATGGGAGAAGGCTTAAGGACAATGCCATTTACTGTAAGATAAACAATGAACGGAAAGGGCAGCAGCCAAGATCCATCACCCGCGCTCCCCGAGAAAATCCTTTTCTTATTGAAATTCATATACAAATTATGGTGATGATGATGTGTACAGTACGAATACATTAAGGTAGAATTTTATATCCAATATCAATTAAAGGAAACCTACCATGTGATGTGATGCATTATGAAGCACACATACCTTGAGAATGCTGTAGCTACACTGATGCAGGATCATACCTTGGTTAATCCCTGAGCTGAATGGTTTTGCTGAAAAAACAATTATAACATTCAGGACCTTGGGAAAGCTGGGTCAGCATGTAACACATTACACACGGAAGCTTGGAATTACAAATGGCTGCTAAGTAAAGAATGACTAAGCATGACTAGCCAAGCACTAATCAACCTGAGGTGGATCACTCTTTGTAAGACCCGAGGCTTTATGGCATCTGCAAGGGGTTAAAACCTGCAATGGGTGCTAGCGCCGATAGGTGCTTGCTGCAATATGCAGCAAACCGCATGTCTGTATGGGGAGGGCTAAGCCCATGAGCCCTCTTCATACATCCTTAGCAGCTCCCTGGCGGATATATCCAGCAGTGAGCATTAAGGAGTTAATAAAACCCAAATCTAAGTACATTATCTATACAGATAGTACTATGGGCTCTTTAAAGGGGTTTTCCCCACAAAAGAAAATTCTCACATGTTTACTCAATAAAGATAATTTCAACCCCTTCCTATAAAATGTTACTCAGTTTTATTGCTGTGAGCGGGGACTCACATTATGATCCCTCTACTTCCATGGGGTGACAAGGTGGTTATATTATCAGGGTACAGGTGTAAATACACTTTCATCTGGCTTCTGTACTAACACATGAGATGATTACACAGAGGCTGATAGACCATTACACTGTTACACTGTGAGCTCTGCTACATCTCACAGACATGTACCTGCCTCCCCCTTCTGCAGGATCACTTATCTCCTTGTAGTTTGTAGTTTGCAGCCTCTCTCTCTGCTCACCATGTGCTTGCAGGATGTGATCAGTAAAAGTCTCTGAGCTCCGTGCAGGGGGCGGGGCTACAGACTCAGAGCAGAAAGACACAGCAATCTCTGCTCCACGATCTCACACAGGAATCCAAGATGGCGGCCACCTTGACCCTAAGTCAGAAGTTACAGGGTCGTGTCTAGGGGAAACTGAAATTGTGTATATCAGGACTGATAGAGACAGGATGGAATTATATCTGTGAAATGCTGGATTTTTGTTAATATCAGTGAATTATAGAATGTGTTATTTTGTCATCCTGAAACATATCAGAAACTTGTCTTTGTGGGAATATCCCTTTAAGCAAGAAAAAAAACATGTCTGTAATTTGAAAGCATGGTCCTGCTCCTAAATAATAAAAAAAATGTACTGTATATACCCGAGTATAAGCCGAGACCCCTAATTTTAACACAAAAAACTGGAAAAACCTATTGACTCGCGTATACGAGGGTGGGAAATGCATTGGTCACAGCCTCCCCAGTATACAGCCTGCCAGCCCCCTATTGTATACAGCCTGCCAGCCCCATGTTGTATACAGCCTGCCAGCCCCAGGTTGTATATAGCCTGCCAGCCCCATGTTGTATATAGCCTGCCAGCCCCATGTTGTATACAGCCTGCCAGCCCCTGTAGTATATAGCCTGCCAGCCCCATGTTGTATACAGCCTGCCAGCCCCATGTTGTATACAGCCTGCCAGCCCCATGTTGTATACAGCCTGCCAGCCCCTGTAGTATATAGCCTGCCAGCCCCATGTTGTATACAGCCTGCCAGCCCCATGTTGTATACAACCTGCCAGCCCCATGTTGTATACAGCTTGCCAGCCCCTGTAGTATATAGCCTGCCAGCCCCATGTTGTATACAGCCTGCCAGCCCCATGTATTATACAGCCTGCCAGCCCCATGTTGTATATAGCCTGCCAGCCCCATGTATTATACAGCCTGCCAGCCCCATGTTGTATACAGCCTGCCAGCCCCATGTAGTATACAGCCTGCCAGCCCCATGTTGTATACAGCCTGCCAGCCCCATGTTGTATACAGCCTGCCAGCCCCATGTTGTATACAGCCTGCCAGCCCCATGTTGTATAGAGCCTGCCAGCCCCATGTTGTATATAGCCTGCCAGCCCCATGTTGTATAGAGCCTGCCATCCCCATGTAGTATACAGCCTGCCAGCCCCCTGTTGTATACAGCCTGCCAGCCCCATGTTGTATACAGCCTGCCAGCCCCATGTTGTATACAGCCTGCCAGCCCCATGTAGTATACAGCCTGCCAGCCCCATGTTGTATACAGCCTGCCAGCCCCATGTAGTATACAGCCTGCTAGCCCCATGTTGTATACAGCCTGCCAGCCCCATGTTGTATATAGCCTGCCAGCCCCTCGTTGTATACAGCCTGCCAGCCCCATGTTGTATACAGCCTGCCAGCCCCATGTATTATACAGCCTGCCAGCCCCATGTTGTATACAGCCTGCCAGCCCCATGTAGTATACAGCCTGCCAGCCCCATGTTGTATACAGCCTGCCAGCCCCATGTTGTATACAGCCTGCCAGCCCCATGTTGTATACAGCCTGCCAGCCCCATGTTGTATAGAGTCTGCCAGCCCCATGTTGTATATAGCCTGCCAGCCCCATGTTGTATAGAGCCTGCCATCCCCATGTAGTATACAGCCTGCCAGCCCCCTGCTGTATACAGCCTGCCAGCCCCATGTTGTATACAGCCTGCCAGCCCCATGTTGTATACAGCCTGCCAGCCCCATGTAGTATACAGCCTGCCAGCCCCATGTTGTATACAGCCTGCCAGCCCCATGTAGTATACAGCCTGCCAGCCCCATGTTGTATACAGCCTGCCAGCCCCATGTTGTATATAGCCTGCCAGCCCCATGTTGTGTAGAGCCTGCCAGCCCCATGTAGTATACAGCCTGCCAGCCCCCTGTTGTATACAGCCTGCCAGCCCCATGTTGTATACAGCCTGCCAGCCCCATGTTGTATACAGCCTGCCAGCCCCATGTTGTATACAGCCTGCCAGCCCCATGTAGTATACAGCCTGCCAGCCCCATGTTGTATACAGCCTGCCAGCCCCATGTAGTATACAGCCTGCCAGCCCCATGTTGTATACAGCCTGCCAGCCCCATGTTGTATATAGCCTGCCAGCCCCATGTTGTGTAGAGCCTGCCAGCCCCATGTAGTATACAGCCTGCCAGCCCCCTGTTGTATACAGCCTGCCAGCCCCATGTTGTATACAGCCTGCCAGCCCCATGTAGTATACAGCCTGCCAGCCCCCTGTTGTATACAGCCTGCCAGCCCCATGTTGTATACAGCCTGCCAGCCCCATGTTGTGTAGAGCCTGCCAGCCCCATGTTGTATACAGCCTGCCAGCCCCCTGTTGTATACAGCCTGCCAGCCCCATGTTGTATACAGCCTGCCAGCCCCATGTTGTATACAGCCTGCCAGCCCCATGTTGTATACAGCCTGCCAGCCCCATGTTGTATACAGCCTGCCAGCCCCTAAAAATAATAAACTCAGTACTCACCATTCCGATGGCCCGGGCAGCTCCGCTTCCATCCTCATGTCCATGGCAGGTCCGCGGCAGCTCCGTCTGCTGCACCTCTTCTTCTTCAGGCCGGCGTTAGGACCGCGACATCTCCGTGCGCACGGCCTGGCTGGCACACAACTGTGACGTCAGCAACTGGAATGGTGAGTACTGAGTTTATTTTTTTATATACCCGAGTATAAGCCGAGTGGGGAATTTTCAGCACAAAAATTGTGCTGAAAAACTCGGCTTATACTCGAGTATATACGGTACTTGTTTTTCTCTACCAAAAGCTTCACAAGTATTCCCAGGTAATTTCACGCTATTTTCTATGCAGGTCTGTGATAACCTATTTAGATGTATGTAAATCAGGTCACAATCGGTAGCACAGGGAGGACGTAGTATAAGGAATCCCGCTCCTTATGTCTTACAAATGAAGTCTCCGTATTTAGCGCATACATATTCAGTGCACTCAGAGACGAGGTAATGGCTCCACTAAGATCCACGCCGGATCCGGAGCTTTGTAGGTGTCAGGAAGAGCAAGAGAAGTACATCGCTTCCCAGACATCCGGGATGTATAATTATGCTGTGAAATATGCAAATCTCATCACCTGATTCCACCGAGCACATTTATGGGTCAATGCATTTCTCAGACAAAGTGGCAGAACTTTAATCATCGTGGAAAAACTGGAAAATACCGGTGTAATATCGGATCATCTTCCACTTTCTGTTTGCCCTAAAATGATTCGCTGTATGTTTTATGTCATTATATAACAGCAGTAAATATCAGTATTTTAAGCTTATTACATAAATTGTTTATATTCTAAAGCACATATTAAAAATGTAAACTAGAGAATTGTAAAAGACACTGATCACTTTCAGATATTGGTATTAACCCCTTAACGCAAAAAGACGTTCCTGAACATCCTGTTGCGTAGAGGGGAGTATGAAGCGGGATCATGGGCTGAGCCCTCTTCATACTCACCGGGTGTTTGCTGCACAATGGAGCAAGCACCCGTTGCTAACCCTTTGATCGCCGCTGGGTTAACGAGTTCAGATCGTTCATCGGACGTCAACATTGAGTGGCGAACCATTGCCATGACAGCCTCAGGTCACACAAAGATACGAGGCTGTCATATTTTAGGCAATTTGCACATTATCATAGATGAAGTGCAAAATCCTCATATACTGCCATACTGCAGTATGGCAGTATATGGTAGGATCAGACAACCTAGAGTTAAAGTACCCTAGGGAGTCTGAAAAATAGTACAAATAAAAATAAAAAAAAGTTTATTAAAAATATACATATATAAAAAAAACCCTAAAAATTCAAATCACCCCCTTTCCCGAGAAGTCATATAAATATAAATAAACAGTAAAAATCATAAACACATTAGGTAACGCCGCGTCCAAAAATTCCCAATCTATGATAATATAATAACGTTTTTTTACTGTCTTTAACCCCGTAACGGAAAATAGCACCCAAAAAAGTGATAAGAAGTGATCAAAAGGTCACACATTCCTAAAAATGTTAGCATTGAAAACGTCATCAAAAGTTACAAAAAATGAAAATCCCTGGTGACAAAGTTATGACTAAGAAACCCACAACAGACACAGAACTGTGGATGAGACTGGAAGAAGAGTGAAGCAGATCCCTGCAGAGCCGTGTGAGAGACTAGTGATATCCTGTGGCCGGTGCGGAGGTCCTGTGGCCGGTGCGGAGGTCCTGTGGTCGATGCTGAGCTCCTGTGACCGGTGCTGAGGTCCTGTGCCCGGTGCTGAGGTCCTGTGGCCGGTGCGGAGGTCCTGTGGTCGGTGCGGAGGTCCTGTGGCCGGTGCTGAGGTCCTGTGCCCGGTGCTGAGGTCCTGTGGCCGGTGCTGAGGTCCTGTGGCCGGTGCGGAGGTCCTGTGGCCGGTGCGGAGGTCCTGTGGCCGGTGCGGAGGTCCTGTGGCCGGTGCTGAGGTCCTGTGGCCTGTGCTGAGGTCCTGTGGCCGGTGCTGAGGTCCTGTGGCCGGTGCGGAGGTCCTGTGGCCGGTGCGGAGGTCCTGTGGCCGGTGCTGAGGTCCTGTGGCCTGTGCTGAGGTCCTGTGGCCGACTAAGAAACCCACAACAGACACAGAACTGTGGATGAGACTGGAAGGAGAGTGAAGCAGATCCCTGCAGAGCCGTGTGAGAGACTAGTGATATCCTGTGGCCGGTGCGGAGGTCCTGTGGCCGGTGCGGAGGTCCTGTGGTCGATGCTGAGCTCCTGTGACCGGTGCTGAGGTCCTGTGCCCGGTGCTGAGGTCCTGTGGCCGGTGCGGAGGTCCTGTGGTCGGTGCGGAGGTCCTGTGGCCGGTGCTGAGGTCCTTTGCCCGGTGCTGAGGTCCTGTGGCCGGTGCGGAGGTCCTGTGGCCGGTGCGGAGGTCCTGTGGCCTGTGCTGAGGTCCTGTGGCCGGTGCTGAGGTCCTGTGGCCGGTGCTGAGGTCCTGTGGCCGGTGCGGAGGTCCTGTGGCCGGTGCTGAGGTCCTGTGGCCTGTGCTGAGGTCCTGTGGCCGGTGCTGAGGTCCTGTGGCCGGTGCGGAGGTCCTGTGGCCGGTGCTGAGGTCCTGTGGCCGGTGCGGAGGTCCTGTGGCCGGTGCGGAGGTCCTGTGGCCGGTGCGGAGGTCCTGTGGCCGGTGCTGAGGTCCTGTGGCCGGTGCGGAGGTCCTGTGGCCGGTGCTGAGGTCCTGTGGCCGGTGCGGAGGTCCTGTGGCCGGTGCTGAGGTCCTGTGGCCGGTGCGGAGGTCCTGTGGCCGGTGCGGAGGTCCTGTGGCCTGTGCTGAGGTCCTGTGGCCGGTGCTGAGGTCCTGTGCCCGGTGCTGAGGTCCTGTGGCCGGTGCGGAGGTCCTGTGGTCGGTGCGGAGGTCCTGTGGCCGGTGCTGAGGTCCTGTGCCCGGTGCTGAGGTCCTGTGGCCGGTGCTGAGGTCCTGTGGCCGGTGCGGAGGTCCTGTGGCCGGTGCTGAGGTCCTGTGGCCTGTGCTGAGGTCCTGTGGCCGTTGCGGAGGTCCTGTGGCCGTTGCGGAGGTCCTGTGGCCGTTGCGGAGGTCCTGTGGCCGATGCTGAGGTCCTGTGGCCGGTGCTGAGGTCCTGTGGCCGGTGCTGAGGTCCTGTGGCCGGTGCTGAGGTCCTGTGGCCGGTGCTGAGGTCCTGTGCTCTCACTATTGGTTGGTGGCTTCTAGAACCTGCAGAAAGTGTCAGTATAATCTTTCTCTGTGCTCCAGTCATCGCTGTTCTCTAATTATCTTCATCAGGTGTTCTGTACAGATCGAATAGGACCTCCTTTGGTCAACCCAAGGTACACCACAGCTACAATCCTGCCATCACCGTAGTCTCCTAAACATCCCTTTAAATGACAGCTTCCATATCCTCCAGAGTCAACTTCCACCATGAAGATGATTACCGTTTCCTCGTCAAGCATATGAATGAGTTAGTACTTAGGACCCTCCTCCACCCTCTAGGCAGATCCTTGTGACAATGTTGTCTCTGGTTAAGTTGTCTCGACATGTTTTTCATATTTTCCTTAAATGATTTTTCTGGATCCCTCCGCGCTTTATATAGCACCAATGAAGATAACAGCTGGGCCAAATTAGCAGGAAGTAATCCGGGCACAAGGGAAGCGGAGAGTCTGCCAGTTATTACACACCGCAAGTGCGGCTCATGCTGTGCCTGTCTCGGAAATCGCCCTCCTCGCTGTTGTTACATACATCATCTTTTGTCACCTCCAAGTTTGTGGATAATTATCGAGCCTTTTGTTTCTCACTAGGAATAGCATTGACATTTGTGAAGGAATTAGAAATTGCATCCACTAAGGCCATAAAAAGCCATTGTACCTGCGCCGCTGTAGCCGATTCACGTTTTCTCGTCTTTTTGCTCTTTCCTGTGATTACGTGTCCTTGTTTAGTAATTAAACCCGTACTTAATGCTGTTATTACGACAGAAGACGACTTACTGCCGGTAATGTCACCGTAGAGGGACGCACTTTACCACAACACATCTGTCGTCCCACATCAAGGCTTCTGATGGAGATTTGAAAAATTCTGTTTACCTACAGCGCTTGTGCAGTGGTTCCAAGGTATATTACTCCGGCTTCACTAGTGAAATCACAAAGACACTGGGGGTCAATTACTAAGGGCCTGAATCACGTTTTTTCATCGCGTTACCCGAATATTTCCGATTTGCGCTGATTTTCCCTGATTTGCTCTGGGATTTTGCCGCACGGAAATCAGGGGGCGTGCCCTTAACAAAACCTGACGGATTCGGAAAAATCCGCCGTATTAAAAAAAAAAAAGGGTCGGTTGACACGCACTTACCTGCACCCAGGGTAGAACAGTGAACTTCAGTGAACTCCGACGGAATTCAGTGCAGCAGCGACACCTAGTAGACATCGGGCGCACTACCTTAGTGAATCGACGGAAGACCCGAATGCTCCACTGAGAACGCGCCGCTGGATCGCGACAGGACCGGGTAAGTAAATCTTCCCCAGTGAGAGCCCCGGGACGATGCCACATATCATACGTTAAAGTTTACACATACAAACATACATCATGCACAAGGACATCACCAATAGCTGCAGCAGATAATAACACAGGGAAGGAAGGGGGAATAAAGTTTAGGGCTGTACAGACATCTGCTATTTACATGGTGTCTGCAGTATGCTACAAACTCTCCCCCACCAACATGTCCCAAAAGACAGGAAGTAGTGGGAAGATGATCGTCGATCATCTGAGTGACACTGGGAGCTTATGCTGTGAGTATGATCGCAGAAGATTGTGATGATATATCTGCCTGCTGCCGCTCTTACATAGCATCGACAGGCAGATTCTCTAAATGGTCAGTGACTTGGACTGCCACCGGCCCCTAGGTCTATGGGGCTCTGGGCGGTCGTCCATAGCACCCTAATGGAGATCCGCCATGGCAGGGTGGAGGGTAAGGCCCCTTCTACACTGGCGTTTTTCACGCGCGAGTTCTGCGCGTGCATTTGACGCGCAGAACTCGCATTGCACTCTGTCCCATTGTATTCAATGGGTCTTTCTCCATTTGCGTGGTTTTGAACGCGCGTGCTTGCGTTCGTTTGCACGCGCGTCAAAATCGCAGCATGCTCTATTTTTGCGAGTCACGCGCGTTTTTCACGCCCCATTCAAGTCTATGGAGATGCATCAAGAACGCATTGCACTCGCAATCATTGCAAGTGCAATGCGAGTGCAATGCGTTTTAAACGTAAGGGTTGCTAGGTGACCAGAATAACATTATTTCCCCTGCTCGCGAACGATCATTTAATTAATAAAACACAGTGAAGAACAGTGAAGAATAGAATAAAACCAGTGAACACAGTGAACACAGTGACCACAGGATCATTTAAGATAAAAACACAGTGCAGAACACAGTGCAGAATAGATTACAGATGTTCGGCACATCTGCTTACTTGTCGGGAGATACGCGCGGAACGGTGCGAACAAAATAGCATGTGAAGAACAATATATATGTGTGTAAAGAACACATTGCAGATGTTTCCATACATCTGCAATGTCTTCTGCACACATATATATTGTTCTTCACATGCTATTTTGTTCGCACCGCTCCGCGCGTATCTCCCGACAAGTAAGCAGATGTGCCGAACATCTGTAATCTATTCTGCACTGTGTTCTGCACTGTGTTTTTATCTTAAATGATCCTGTGGTCACTGTGTTCACTGTGTTCACTGGTTTTATTCTATTCTTCACTGTTCTTCACATCTGCTAAATTGTCGGGAGATAATATACGCGCGGAACAGTGAAGAATAGATCGCCGATGTTTGCAAATTATCAGAAGACATTATTTTTCAATTAAATAACACATTTTAATCCCAAATCATGGTCCCTTTGAAAACTGCTCGAGTCTCCCATTGAAACGCGCGTCAAAAATGCGCCGAAAACGCAAAAACAACGCTAACAACACGCGCGTGAAAAACGCAAAAACGCAAATTACTCCAAGGAAAAATGGAACAAAAACGCAGCCAAAACGTCAGTTTTTCACGCATTGCACCCGCACGTGAAACGCAACGCTAGTGTGCAAGAGGCCTAAGACATGCTGCTGCACAGTCTAACAACAGTCTGAAAAGAAAAAGGGACTAGGGTAGCCTTTCTAACCCACTGGCATAATTTTAAAAGTTGATTTTAGAAAGCAGGAGGTCATGGGTAACAAATATAAAAAATATAACAAATATAAGAAGATTATCACAGTCTGGTTTATCATGATGGTTTTTGATGGTAGATTTCCTTTAAGACAAATAGGACACAAAACACAACAAAAAATAGAACACAACAGTCAAAAAAAGAGAATATACTAAGATAAATGACCAATGTGTATGAAGGAAACTTAGATTTCAGTAATATCATAGCTCCCAACCGTCCCAGATTTAGCAGGAGAGTCCCGGTTTTCAGCTGCTGTCCCATTGTTTTGGGCAGTTGAGAGAATGTCCCATGCTCAAAGGTGTCATGTGAGGAGGTAGCACCTCGTCCGAGCCCGCCCTTTCCTCCGAGTCACGTTCAGAGCACCAGCATAATGGAGAAGAGAAAGTGGGACTGCTGCTGGGGTACAATGGAAGGTAAGTAACATTTTTTTTGTTTAATGCCCAAGATGGAGAGAGGGACCATAGTAAGAGGAGGCTGGAGAACAGGAGGCCACAGTAAGAAGAGGATGTAGCACAGGAAGCCATATTATGGGGAGATGGAGTACACAGGCTACAATTATGAGGAGGATGAAGGACAGGAAACCACAGTAAGAGGAGGATGGAAGACTGAAGACCACAGTAAGAGTAGGATGGAGGACAGGAAGCCACTGTAAGAGAAGGATGGAGGACAGGGGCCACAGAAAAATTAGGATAGAGGACAGGTTGCCATAGTAGGAGGGAGATGTAGGACAGGAGACCACAGTATGAAGAGGATGGAGGACAGGAGGCGACTGTAAAACGAGGATGGAGGGCAGGGTGCCATAGTAGCAGGAGGACGTAGGACAGGAGGCCACAGTAAGAGGCGAATGGAGGACAGGAGGCCACAATAAGAGAAGGATGGAGAACAGTGGGCTACGGTAAAACGAGGATGGCGGACAGGGGATCCCAATATGAGAAGGATGTAGGAAAGGACGCCACACTATGAGGAGTACCAAGGACATGGAGCCACAGTAAGAGGAGGATGGAGGACAGGGGGCCACAGTAAAATGAGGGTGGAGGACAGGGGGCCACAGTATGAGAAGGAGAAGCCAGTCACCCCCCCCCTAACATTAACTGATCCAAACAAAACTGGTGTCAAACGTTTGTGCTGGTTTGTGCAGAAACAAATTTCATTTGTGCCGCTATAATTTTTAAGGCATGTTTAGGTGTTTACATAAATCAAGGTTTTTAGGATGAACTGGTAAAAAACAAACCTAGTGACACTTCTCTGGTTTGATAACCAGGGGGAGCTAGCAAACACATTGAACTTTGAAAGGAAAAAATTCAGAATTTTGGAAAAAAAATTATCAATATATTAAATATTATAGCAGCACAAACAAAGATGTTTGCTGCACTAACCAGCACAAACATAGCACAAACGTTTGACACCAGTTTTGTTTGATTCTGTTAATGTGTGAGGGGTCTGGCTTACCTTTTGACCTTTAAAATTTTGTTAATATCTTTAAAACAAAAGCAGCACAAACACAAATTTGAGCAGCACAAACCAGAACAAATGTAGCACAATTGATTGGCACCTGTTTTGTTTGATTTGGGTAATGTGGGGGGGCTGGTTGACCTCTTATGACCTCTGGAAACTATTATTAATATCTTAAAAACTACAGTGGCACAAACAAAAACCTGCACAAACCAGCACAAAGGTTTGACACCAATTTTGTCAGATTTGAACAAGGTGGGGGGCCAACTTCACTCAGGTGGGTCCACAATATAAAGCGGAGAGGGAACGCCGCATGATTAGAAAAAGCTAATAAGTTTAGGGAGATAAGTAAAAGTGGGGGAACAAATTTTTCACGTAGAGAGCTGTGTGATGGCTTGTTTTCTGCGTAACAAATTGCACTTCATAGTGATGGTAATTAATATTCTATACCGTGTACTGGGAAGCGGGAAAAAAATTCTGAATACAGTGAAAATGCTGAAAAAACACATTTGCGCCATTTCTTGTGGGCTTGGATTTTACGTCTTTCACTGTGTGCCCCAAATGGCATGTCTTCTTCATTCTTTGGGTCAATACGACCACGTGGATACCAAATTTGTATAGGTTTTATAATGTTTTTATACATTTACAAAAATTAAAACCTCCTGTACAAAAAAAATAATTCTTCATTTTGCTGTCTTCTTGCGCTAATAACTTTTTCATACTTTGGTGTACAGAGCTGTGGGTGGTGCCATTTTTTGCTAATTTTTTTAGGATTGTATGAACTTTTGATCACTTTTTATAGATTTTTTTTATTTTTCAAAATGGCAAAAAATGCCATTTGAGAATTTGGGCACTATTTTCCATTTATTTTGATATATTGGGCATTTTCGGACGTGCCGATATGTTTATTTATATTTATATGACTTCTAGGGAAAGGGGGGTGATTTGAATTTTTAGGTTTTTTTAATATAATTTTTTATATTTTACTTTTTTTTTATTTGTATTAATTTTGTATTATTTTATTTCTTTTACTATTTTTCAGACCCCTAGGGTTCTTTAACCCTAGGTTGTCTGTTTGATCCTACCATACACTGCCATACTACAGTATGGCAGTATATGGGGATTTTGCACACCATCTATTATAATGTGCAAATCACACATTGGGGCTCATTTACTAAGGATCCGAATCGCGTCTTTCCGCCGGGTTTCCAGAATTTTTCCGATTTGCTCCAAATTGCCAAATTGCCCCGGGATTTTGGTGCACTCGATCGAATTGTGGCACATCGGTGCGGAATTTCACACGACAGAAATCAGGGGGTGTGGCCATTGGAAAACTAGACGGATTCGGAAAAACCCCAGAATTTAAAAAAGAATTTGTGTCGCAAGATCAAGCACTTGCATACACCGAGACAGAGGAGGTGAACTCCAGTGAACTCCGGCGGACTTCAGCGCAGCAGCACCACCTGGTGGACATCGAGCGCACAACCTTAGTGAATCCCAGCAGAACCCGAATTAGCGACGGAGAACGTGCCGCTGGATCGCGACTGGACCGGGTAAGTAAATCTGCCCCATTGTAATAGATAGCCTAAAAAATGACAGACTCGGATCTTTGTGTGACACAAGGCTGTCATGGCAAGAGATCGCCACTCCCCGATGAGGAATGGAGTGAGGAATGGAGCCAAGATGGCGGCGCCTATGCAGTTGGCAGCTTTGCCAGCGGTGATCAAAGGGTTAACACCCGCGATCGGTGCGTTTGCTTTATTTTGAAGCTCAGCCGTGAGCCCTCTTCATACTCGCCCATGCGCAATAAAATGTACAGGTACGGCTTATTGCGCAATGGGGTTAAGGATATTATGTTATGATTGTGGGTGTGGCAATGGGCGGGCAACGGGCATGGCTTAGAAAAAAAGGGGGAGGGCCTTTTTGTTCCTCTTCCTCTAGCCCCAAAATTTGGGAGGTGTGACAATATAACGCTCCAGCCACTATAAGAATATAGTAAGAAATGATTCAGGACAATTTAGTGTTTAATATAACTGAACAGTATTTTATGGATCTTCTCATTCTGCTGCTTCCCTTTAGGAGCCGGATACTACGAGAGCTGCAGCAGATTTTACTCCTGAACCCGATTCAACTTGGATGGTGTCCCTAGACCCAATCTGTCCCCACAGACGCAGCATTAGCAGGTCCTTAACTCCTCGCGGGACATTCAGCCCTCACCTAATGACTAAAGCACTTGCAGGTGTTCCTGCAGATCTATATTTGGCAGCGATTACCTATTAAAGATGACTGCGGCTAATTACTTTGATTTTATAGTGAGATGGGAAGGATTTCCCGCAGGCGGCTTATCTGGAGAGAGACGTTCACTGGAGACAAGATATACGGCATGGAAACAATTAGCTGCTAATTACAACCATATTCCGTTTACAGCTCAATTTGTATTAAAGTGAATTTGCAGAAAAAAAAAAAATTTATAGGTAATTTTTTTTTTCTCCATCATTTATTAATGTATTCCCTGCAGAGTGGTCATTCCGGAAACCTGCCTCCTCCCTGTAACAAACATGACTTGTGCTTTGTACCCTCATTGGCAAAACAAAGCCCACAAAAAGCAAAACCACACCGCGCCCCTAAATATACATGATGCATTACTGCAAACCTTTACACAGTTATGTCTCAGGCAGCTATGAATATGGTTCCTTCCAAAAGAGAACATTAAAGGAAACCTGTCAGTAGGAAAGTAATTTATAGCTGGTGATAGGTTCCAATAACCGATGTTATGCTGATTGTAAAGATGTCATCATTCTGAAGCATTTCAGTATTTTAGTGTATACATTTAAAGGGGTTTTCACGAGGGGATCCCATAGAGATCCTTACACAATAGTGCAATTTTTAACTCCTTGCGTTATAATGTAACTCAGTTGAATTGCTGTTTTAGCTCCTATCACTCAGTGATAGTCAGTGTAATAATCCAGAGTGTGAGCGGGGACTCTCTGAGCAGACACTTCATGATTCCTCTAGTGCTGTGATATGCTGTGAGCTGACAATGTGCTTAGATTATCAGGGTACAAGGTTTATCTACACTTTTATTTAGCTTCTGAACATTGTACTAGTATCTGACACATAGTGATCTTAACACAATACTACAATAAATTTTTAACTCCTTGCTTTATCTATGTTGTTGCTGTGTTAGCTCCTATCACTCAGTGATGGTCAGTGTAAGATTCCATTGTTATCTTCTGAACATTGTACATCTGACACATAGAAAGAGAGATGAGACAGATGAGAGATGATGAGATCCATGAGATGGATATAACAAACAATGACACTCAGTTATAGCTATTTCTCAGCTATAACACACAAAGGAGGACATGTACCTTTATTTCTGATAGTTTTGTTCTTTAGTTTTTGTAACTTTTCACTGCGACTTCTGCTGTTGTTTTTCAAGTACACCTTGGTCTGTACCTTGCACCTTATGTGTTTTTATTTTCTAGATGTTCTGTGCAAATTTTCACTCATGTAGTGAAATTTTGGGCTATTTTTTTTAATGTACTAATTTTTGCATTCACTTTTATTCAATTTTACTGGTTACTTTTAAGGGTTTTCAACATCACATCACAACAGTTGGGAAGAGCAGATTTATCTAATTATATTACTATCAACATAGCATTTACAAAAAATGCATAAGCTAACACAATGTTAACACCATGTTAACAATGTGTTAACATGGGTGTTTCCATCTTGTTAATACAAGCATTTTGTAGACACACAATGGGGCACATTTACTTACCTGGTCTAGTCGCGATCCCACGGCGCGTTGTCCGATGAGGATTAGGGTCTGCCGGGATTCACTAAGGTGGTGCGCCCAATATCCAGCAGGTGTTGCTGCTGCGTCGAGGTCCGCCGGAGTTACCCTTTTTCTTCACGGTGCATGTAAGTGCGTGACCTTGCGACACAAATAGTTTTTTAAAATTCCGCAGTTTGTCCGACGGCCACGCCCCGCGACTTCTGTCACATGCATGCTGGCGCCGAGGCGCCACAATCTGATCACGTGCGCCATAATCCTGGGGCAATTCGTTGCAAAACGGAAATATTCAGGAAACCCGACGAAAGTGCGGCGTTCGGACCCTTAGTAAATGAGCCCCCCAATGTTGACAGTATTGTAATTAGGCAAATCTCCTCTTCTCGGATGTTGTGATGAGATTGAAAACCCATGTGTTAACGCCACGTTTAACCCCAGCCTCATATGTCGTCATGTCCCTAGGCTGTGATTAAAAATGCAGCCCATGGCCTCAAATCCAAAATTTAGGGTAATGTCCACTATTGCATATAACCTGTCACATGGACTTCAACCATTTGCAAAAAAAGTCTAAAAAACCCCCCAAAAGTTGCACCTGCCAGGACAGGAAAAACTAAACATATATCACAAGAAAAAAGACAGGGTCATACATAATGTACAAAAAAGACCTTCCAAATGTCTCAATTTGACACCAAAGAAAATAAAACTAAGATACACGTCCCCCAAAGAGTGCCTCCCTCCACAGATAAAAACCTTATGATATCTGTAACTTGTAGAGTAAGTCTCTGCACACTGCTGCTTGCCGGCAGGAAGTGCCTGTGTCTGAGCTGGTCTTGTAATGCAGGAGGGAGGGGCAGGAGGCAGAGAGCACTGCAGTGTGCAGACAGGAGAAGCTATTCATGAGGAGAACCTGACCAAAGTCAGAAGATTTACGGTTGTATCTTGGGACAACCAAAATTGTATACACCAGGACTGATAGAGACAGGTTGTAGTTATATCTGTGAAATGCTGGATTTTTGTTAATAACAGTGAATTAGACAATGGGGGGATGTATTAACGCACTTGCGCCACAATTCTGGTGGTTTTGAGCCTAAAACACTGTCTAAAATGCCTTGCACCACAGTTATTAAGGGCGTGGCCTCGCGAGAAAGTTATCAAGGGCGTGGCTTATGGGAAATCTCCCATGTGCCCAAAATTCTGGTGCACAGTTTAGACCAACTAAAAGTCGGTCTAAAATAGGAACCGACACTCCTATCCTGCACCAGAATTCATCATCACAGTGATAAATCGGGCGCAGCAAAAGACCAGTGTTTTCCAGTTAGAAACTGGCGGAACCTAATTCACATTGTTACATCCCCCCCAATGTGTTAGACAATGTTTTTACTCTAAGCATACTTAAGAATCTTGTCTTCATGGGAATACCCCTTTAATTCAGATTACCTGGCTCCCAGCCAGCAGGGTGTGGTGAGTCCCCAGGTGAGGGGGCAGCTACAGCCTGTGTGTGCCTGTGTCTCAGTCTCCTCTCCTCCACACTCATCCAGCTCCCTCCCCCTCCCTCATACCTCCCAACATCTGTGAAAGGGAAAGAGGGACAAAATGGCGGCACGCGTAGCCGATCCCCCTAAGCCACACCCCCAATCACTCCCTGGCCACGCCCCAAATTTTAGCCATATTATAAAAATAAAAATCATCTCAATTAAAAAATAAAAAAAATTTTCCTCTTTGGGATTTGAACCTAGAACCTGCAGTGTCCATGAACAATAATAACACAGCGCCCCAACCCACTGAGCTATTAGCTCTGTGACTATCAAGGATTAGAATTTTGGTAACTAACTCCCGGGCTGAGTCCTCTTCATACAAGGGTGGGGGTTGTTGCATATTGCAGCAAACCCCCACCGCTAATAACCGCGGTCGTTGCTTGCACCGATCGCGGCTATTAACCGGTCCGTTGCCGCCGCCATCTTTATTCTGATCGCTGCGCCCCCGAACGTCATCGGGGGGGCGGCGATCGGTTGCCATGGTAGCCTCGGGTCTTCGTTTGACCCGAAGCTATCTGGCTTCTGCAGATTCGTTACAATGAGCCAGTGGCTCATTGTAATGAATGAGCTGCAAAAATGCCATATATTGCAATACAGAAGTATTGCAGTATATAATAGGAACGATCTGACCGTCTAGGGTTAATGTATCCTAGATGGTCTAAAAAAATAGTGAAAAAAAAAAGTTTATAAAAGAAAAAAAATTAATAAAATATTAAAAATTCAAATCACCCCCCTTTCGCTAGAACTGATATAAAACATAATAAACAGTAAAAATCACAGACACAATAGGTATCAAAATATAAAAACCGTTACGGCCGGCGGTGACCTCCGAGGCGGGAAATGGCGCCCAAATGTCCGAAATGCGACTTTTACACCTTTTTACATCACATAAAAAATGGAATAAAAAATTATCAATATGTCGCACAGACCTCAAAATGGTAGCCATGAAAACGTCGGCTCATTTCGCCAAAAATGACCCCTCATAAAACTCCGTGCACCAAAGTATGAAAAAGTTATTAGCTTCAGAAAATGGCACATTTTTTTTTTCTTTTTTGTACACATTTGTAAAATTTTTTTAAATGTATTAAAACACAATAAAACCTATATAAATTTGGTATCACCGCGATCGCACCGAACCAAAGAATAAAGCTGAGGTGTTATTTTGAGTGCACAGTCAAAGTCGTAAAAACTGCCCACAAGAACGTGACGCACGTGCGGTTTTTTTTCAATTTTTCTACATTTGGAATTTTTTTTCAGCTTCGCAGTACACGGCATGTTAAAATAAATAACATTACGGGAAAGTAAAATTTGTTACGCACAAAATAAGTCCTCACACAGGTCTGTACACGTAAAAATGAAAAAGTTATGGATTTTTGAAGTTGGAGAGCGAGAAATGAACGAAAAAACCCTGCGTCCATAAGGGGTTAATGCCTTGGTATATAGAGAGGGATCTTATCAGAGATTATTGTAATTATTGAGACTATTACTATTATTATGGAGATTATTATTATTATTATTGAAATGATTATTATTATTTTTTCTATTATTAATAATCGTCTCCATAATAATAAAAATAATAAAATTTATAATAATTATAATAATAATAGTCTCAATAATAACAATAATAATCTCTGAGAAGATCCCTCTCTATATATCAGTGCATTAGTCTGTGTCACAGTGTAACAGTGGCAGATAACATGTTTTAGTTACCAGAAATCCTCAGCTCTGTATCACTGGGCTTATAGCTCAGTTAGTTAAGCTCCTGTCTATGGTCCCGAGGGTCCCAGGTTCGAATCTCAGCCTGGCCAAAACTTTATGTAATTTAATTAAATACAGAGCTTGTGTCTGGGGAAGCCCTGGAGACCATATATGGACAGAAGCTGATCTGACCTGATGACGTGGTCCCTGCTCTCTCTGCTAAGCCCGACACTTCTCTGAAAAGGATTCCCTCCCGTTGTCTGTAGAAGCCATTCTGTACTGTGAGTTCTGGCTTTCAAAGTATTTACTATGGGGACACAGCGGGACCTGGAGGGAAAATCCGTGACAATCTCATAGCTGCCCGTGACGCGGGGCAGAGGTACGAAAAACGGGAAAGTCCTGTCAAAATCGGGACGGTTGGGAGCTATGCCCTCCCTACTTCCTGTCATGTGCACTGAGCAGGCAGGGGAGGGAGGAGTAGAGGAATAATTCATAAGGAAACACAGGCACATACAGACTGCAGCTCTGCACACCACATAAAACATAATTTTTTAAAATGTATTAAAACACAATAAAACCAATATAAATTTGGTAACCCATGTCATCGTACCAACCAAAAGAATAAAGTGGACGTCATTCGGAGAGCAAACTGAAAGCGGTACCAACCTAGCCCACAATGTTGCAAATGCGTTTTTTCACCAATTTCATCGCATTTGGAATTTTTTTCCTGCTTCCCAGTACACGGCATGAAATATTAAATACCGTCACTACACACAGAGCTCTCTACATAGAAAAATAAAAAAGTTATAGATTTTGACATTTTTTGTGAAAAATGGAAGCGTAGAAACAAAAATTTGGCCAAGTGGTTAAGGATTGAAGAGACATGAGGGTTTTTTAATAGAAATTTCCCGGGAATTTGAATAACTTTGGTTTTTCCCAATCAAAAAATTGCAGGTTCAATTCGGTTCCGGAAAATCGAAGTAAGTCAAGAAAAAAGTTTCCTCATCTCAATTCCATTCTATCTCTGGTCCATTTTTAAGGGATTGTTCCATACAGGACTAGAGTCTGATTGCTGAAGCTCGGATCACTGGGACTTCCATGAACACGAGGTCCCAGCAACCAGTCCCTAGGAATCAGACACTTGTCACCGGATCCTACGGGATGACCCTTTTGTATGAGATTTGGGCAGATCCGAGAGATGGGGCAGTTTTTGAGTCCTCAATTGTATCTGTTTCCCCTAACTGAATACAGACAGTCCCCGGGTTACGTACAAGATAGGGTCCATAGGTTTGTTCTTAAGTTGAATATTTATGTAAGTCGAAACTGTATATTTTATAATTGTAGATCCAGACAATTTTTTTTCTTGCCCAATGTGAGTTTCAAAATTTTTTGCTGTAATGGGACCAAGGATTATCAATAAAGCTTCATTACAGACACCTTACAGCTGATCATTGCAGTCTGGGACTATAGTAACATCCAGAGAGGTCACCAGAGGTCACAGTGTTCAGAGGGGTCCGTCTGTAACTAGGGGTCGTCTGTAAGTCGGGTGTCCTTAAGTAGGGGACTGCCTGTATTTCTAAAGATCAGTCTCCTATTTTAACGATGGGACAGAAGATGATGAGGAGGAGTAAGAGACGGGGAAATAAAATCTACGAGATGAGGAAAAGAACAACAAGAGAAAACTGAGGGTCAGAAATAAAGTGGATGAAAACGGCCGAGACTGCAAGACATAAACTATAACGAGGAAAGACAACAAAGTGCAGAGCGACTGCTTATTCATCAGCTGCAAAGTGCGGAGCATTATCCGTTATAAATCAGGAATCAGCGCGCCGCTCACCATCAATACAAAGTCCCGACACTGCTGCTCGTAATGGTCCTGAGCCTGGAAATGTAATAGCACCTTGTTTCCATGCCACCAGTCGCTTGTGACTAAAAGCTTCTAAGATTGATAGATTTATTTTCTTATCGAGAAGTAACCCCCCCCCCCCACACACTACTACCACTAAGTAATGGGAGAAGCTTCCAGAACCTGCATTTCCTTCTATAGGCTTCAAGACTTAGGGTGGTTTGGCTCCGTAACTGGAAATGGGTCTTTTTCTCAGGACTAGCTCTTATATAAAGCCTCGTCAGGTTCCTGTTGAATTTGTGATACAATTTTTCCAGTTTTCGAGATCTGATTGTTGTTACGGAACAAAATAACGTGTTTGTAGTAGATACATTCTAGACAACTGCAAACTATACAAGAAAACGTGGCTATGGACTGACTCCACCAAATATGTTTGACTTGTTTTCCAAGTGACCCCGTCAGGATTCACCATTCAACTCCTGTATAGGGATGTAGACTGTGACGGGACACAAGGTTACCTCTACGAGGGATCTCAGTACTGGTGACAACTGTGCATGTAGAGAAGAGTCTTTGACAGGCCGAGGTCAGGGCTGCCAGCAATCAGATAGATTATAAGGTCCAAGCCAAAAGCAGGAATGAATCTAAGTGCCTGAGGCGAAGTATAGCACGGCGCCCCCTCCTTCCCATGTTTTGTTCCCTGAGCCATTTAGTCATCACCTCTGCTTTATGGCAAGGTGCTCCATCATGCTGGAGAAGGCATTGTTCATCACCAAACTGCTCTTGGACGGTTGGGAGAAGTTGCTCTTGGAGGACATTCTGGTCCCATTCTTTATTCATGGAGGTGTTTTTAGGCAAGACTGTGAGAGAGCCGATTCCCTTGGCTGAGAAGCCGCCCCACACATGAATGGTTGCAGGAGGCTTTACAGGTGGCAGGAGACAAGACTGGTGGCATCGCTCACCTTGTCTTCTCCCAACAAGCTGTTATCCAGATGTTCCAAACAATCGGAAAGGGGATTCATCAGAGACAATGACTTTCCCCCAGTCCTCAGCAGTCACTCCCTGTACCTCCTGCAGAATATCAGTCTGTCCTGATGGTTCCTGGAGAGAAGCGGCTTCTTTGCTGCCCTCCTGGACAACAGGCCTTGCTCCAGGAGTCTCCGCAGTGTCACAGTGCGTGCAGATGCCTCACACCTGCTGCTGCCATTCCTGAGCAAGCTCTGCACTGCTGGGAGCCCCATCCCCAAGCTGAAACACTTGTAAGAGATGGTCCTGGTGCTTGCTGGTCCTTCTTGGGCGCCCTGGAGCCTTTTTGGTAACAATGGAACCTCTCTCCTTGAATTTCTTGATGATGCGATAGATTGGTGACGGAGGTGCAATCTTTCTAGCTGCGATACTCTTCCCTGTTAGGCCAGTTTTGTGCAGTGCAATGATGACTGCACGTGTTTCTTTAGAGATAACCATGGTTAACAGAAGAGAAACAATGATGCCAAGCACCAGCCTCCTTTTAAAGTGTCCAGTGGTGTGATTCTTACTTAATCATGACAGATTGATCTCCAGTCCTGTCCTCTTTACTGTGTTACCATCCATGATGAGCAATGGGAACTACTATTATTGAAGAATTTATGCAATTTTTTTATTGTGTGATTTTTTTTACATTGCAGTTTGTAGTCCGTTCGCTTTCAGATCTTTGATTCTTGTCTCTTCAGTTTTCATCCAAAAACAGGCAACGTCTTCTGCAATTATTTCCTCTCTGACCTTCACTGACCTTGTTTTAGCTTTGCCGGAACCTTTATTGATAATATTCTATATGCTCTTCTTTCTAATAGACTTTGTCTTTGTTTATTTGACCCCTAAAAATTAGTAGAAAGTTTTACCACAAACTACTAAAAGTTATTTTACACTATTATTTCCACCCGCCACATGTCAGGAGTCATAACAAATCATGATCCGATAAAAAAATATTCCATCCATAAGTCACCCCCTGACCCGCATCTGTAATAGTCGGCTGATTCCCGGAGCGGGATTTCTGATACAACCTGCGCTGGTTCTGTTTATTTCTTTGCGTTGCTTCATTGACTCCTTCCATTTACTCAGGAAATAACTTTGATTTAACGCTTTCTTGCGCTGCGTTATTATATTTTCTGTACAGTTTATTTTATTTTATTGCATGCAGGATTTATTGCCGAAAACTTTGAAATAATAATTCACATTTTTTGCTGTATTTTTATAATTTGTCCAAGGATGAAAATGTTGTCAGGTTCTCCTTTCTTACCCGACCTCAGATATTCTAATAGATCACATAGGCTGCTGAGTGAGCTCAAACAAAATCCCACCAAAACTGGAGTATGGTATAAAGATGTTCCTCAGGAGGGAGTGGTACCGACCAAAAGAGGAAGTAGTTCTGTACTTTATGGCTGACACATAACATTATATAGAAACTACTATGGGGAGGGGACTTCACAGTTAATAAAGAGGGACTACATTGATGGTTATACAAGAGAGAAAGAAGGATTCAGCTCACCACTTTTCGTAGTAGTTCATTCTAACATGTCAGGACTTTCTAAACATTTAAAAGAACAACACAAAGGAGATATCTCGCATTTATGCATCATTCCCATAGAAAAAGTCTTCCGCCCCAAAAGGGGAGGAGACTGGACCAAAACACTGAAATCACGTGAGGCATATTGGATATTAACGTTAAAAACACGATTTCCTCTAGGTCTCAATTACAGAAACGATCTATTATATATATATTAACATGTCAACTTACCGTGCAATAGCTTTCTGTTTTCAGTTATATATCTCAATATCATGTGACCACGTGTGAATCTGTTTCCGGTTGCCGGCAATGCTTAAATACCTTGAGTTAATAGCATACGAAAAGGCTACGACTAAGAACTATATACAGTCCGAAACGCGTCAGACTTCTTTTTGTCATGAGACGTCTCTACTGTTTTTAGATTATATATTTTTTCTAATAAAGTGGAAATTTTAACGATATACTACTAAACCATTTTTTCTTGCCTGGACGCCGGACAAACTTCTCTTCTCTGGTATCATACATTGATGGTTGGTTGTCTCAACATCACATGGTCATCACATGGTCATCACATGGTCATCACATGGTCATCACATGGTCATCACATGGTCATCACATGGTCACGTAGCACAGGAGCATCATTTCCCCGTAGTCCATATATTGCTGTGATAGTTACGATCATGGATCTGTGACGGTAGTGGCAGAACTTCTCTGTAATTTCCAGGAACTTCTGTGTAAAGACGCCCATCTATTCCAGGCAGTGCTGCCAGTATAAGGCACATACTGGGGTCCATCCACAGACAGGCACCAAATTGGTTCAAGCATTCAGCAAGCATGAAATATAACAGCATTTTTATGAATAAAACAGTAATAATCATACAGTATTAATGATACAGTAATAATGATACAGTAATAATCATACAGTAATAATCATACAGTAATAATCATATAGTAATAATCATACAGTAATAATAATACAGTAACAATCATACAGTAGTAATCATACAGTAATACTTCACACAATCTATAGTGCCTACATATGCATCAAATAATCCATATATAAAGGATACACTGGGGCATATATATCAAGCTTTTAGGTTTGTCTTGAATTTTTGAGACTTTTCAAGTATTTATATGTATTTGTCTATGTATATTCTAACACTAATGGGGACCAAAGCTCTAAGAAGAAGACAACCAGGGTCATTTTATGGATGGACCCAAGTGTCCTAGTTAGAAAATACAAAAATTCACATCAAAATCACTTGCCTACCATCAGACCTGCATGTATTGTAAAATTCGATTTTTTTTATTTTAACAATATTACTACTAACTACATATATATATATATATACTGAAGCTTTAGGTTCCCAAACTGAAAGTCATGTTTATGTTTGGGCCCCCTTCCCCCGCTGGTATCACCTACTAGCACGAATCATGGGTGTTAACTCTTTAATTTACTCTAGAATTGTCGCTCCCAATAATTTTATGGGGAACAACAATCTTCGGGAAAGCCAACAAATGCTTTGCTGGTGGCATTTAAAGGGTACCATCCATGGATCTCAGGTGTTACTGGTGAGGATGAGTATTCAAGTTCACTCATCCCTACTATTAACCATAACCTGGGCAGTACTGGCCCAAAAATCTATCCACTTATTATGATGGCTCCCTGCTAAACAACATCATTACAAATTCTCCAAATTCAAAAAAGATGTAAAAATGATTGGTATAGCTAAGTGCTGCAGGGTATGATGGTGCCCCCAGAACTCTCCGGATCGATCCGGAAGCTCCGGCCTCCTGATAAATCCCAGTAGCTGCTGTGATGCGCCACTTCTACGCCAGGTCTGACCTGCTGTAGGAATGGGCGCAGGCTATAGGCAGTACACCGGGCCACTGACCACGCACCGTCCACGTCCACTCGGCATGGAGGTGATGTAACCGGGAAATGGGTGCGATTTGCGGCTGCCATATTTCAGGCATACAAGCCCTAATAATTGTGTCCCTGTGTGCACTAGATATAACGATACAGTTGCGTTGTGTTCTATTATTTTTGTTTGATTTATTGCTTTGTGACAAATCCAATAAGATTTTGTATTTTAATATCGAATCTTGCAGTGAAACAAAAAAACCCCCCACTGCACTTCCCTTAATATATGAGCTGTTACACTGTTACCGATCCCCTGAGTAGGACCTGCTCTGCAACGTGTTAGGGTTACAATCTCATTGTCAGGGTTTCACAACTTTATTGTGACAAGTGATATTTTGTATGTTATTTATATCTCTTTTACTTTTGGTTTTCCACATGAGATACTTTACTCTTCTGTGAGCTCTAAAACCCCAATTATCAACTAATCTAACGAAGAATAAATTACCAGACGCCGATGTAACCCCCTGACAACTGCAGCTTTGTAGCTGAATTTCTAATCATCCTTTTAGATCTTCCTATTTTTACACAGGTAACTAAAATAGAACGACAACAAATTATATGATGTATTCTAGTAGAGGGGATGTCCCAGGGCAGTGACTATGATAAAAAAAATTTATCTGCTTTAAAGGGAACCTATCAAGAACAGGCACAATAACCTTACCAGCTCCTCCCACACGGGCTGGCGCCAGCACTGGGCATTCTAGGGCAAGTACTAGGGCCCAGACATGCTAGGGGGCCCACATAAGGCTGTACATAAGAAATCTGTGGGGTTGAGGGAGGCTGTATCTAATGAATCCATAGGGGGTGAGGAGGGCTTTATATAAAATAACCATGAGGGGCTGTATATAAAATAACCATGAGGGGGCTGTATATAAAATAACCATGAGGGGGCTGTATATAAAATAACCATGAGGGGGCTGTATATAAAATAACCATGAGGGGGCTGTATATAAAATAACCATGAGAGGGCTGTATATAAAATAACCATGAGAGGGCTGTATATAAAATAACCATGAGGGGGCTGTATATAAAATAACCATGAGGGGGCTGTATATAAAATAACCATGAGGGGTCTGTATATAAAATAACCATGAGAGGGCTGTATATAAAATAACCATGAGGGGCTGTATATAAAATAACCATGAGGGGCTGTATATAAAATAACCATGAGGGGGCTGTATATAAAATAACCATGAGGGGCTGTATATAGAATAACTATGAGGGGCTGTATATAAAATAACCATGAGGGGCTGTATATAAAATAACCATGAGGGGCTGTATATAAAATGACCATGAGGGGCTGTATATAAAATAACCATGAGAGGGCTGTATATAAAATAACCATGAGGGGTCTGTATATAAAATAACCATGAGGGAGCTGTATATAAAATAACCATGAGGGGGCTGTATATAAAATAACTATGAGAGGGCTGTATATAAAATAACCATGAGAGGGCTGTATATAAAATAACCATGAGGGGGCTGTATATAAAATAACCATGAGGGGGACTGTATATAAAATAACCATGAGGGGGCTGTATATAAAATAACCATGAGGGGCTGTATATAAAATAACCATGAGGGGGCTGTATATAAAATAACCATGAGGGGGCTGTATATAAAATAACTATGAGAGGGCTGTATATAAAATAACCATGAGAGGGCTGTATATAAAATAACCATGAGGGGGCTGTATATAAAATAACCATGAGGGGGACTGTATATAAAATAACCATGAGGGGGCTGTATATAAAATAACCATGAGGGGCTGTATATAAAATAACCATGAGGGGGCTGTATATAAAATAACCATGAGGGGGCTGTATATAAAATAACCATGAGGGGGACTGTATATAAAATAACCATGAGGGGGCTGTATATAAAATAACCATGAGGGGCTGTATATAAAATAACCATGAGGGGCTGTATATAAAATAACCATGAGGGGCTGTATATAAAATAACCATGAGGGGGCTGTATATAAAATAACCATGAGGGGCTGTATATAATATTACCATGAGGGGCTGTATATAAAATAACCATGAGGGGCTGTATATAAAATAACCATGAGGGGCTGTATATAAAATAACCATGAGGGGGCTGTATATAAAATAACCATGAGGGGCTGTATATAAAATAACCATGAGGGGGCTGTATATAAAATAACCATGAGGGGGCTGTATATAAAATAACCATGAGGGGGCTGTATATAAAATAACCATGAGGGGGCTGTATATAATATAACCATGAGGGGCTGTATATAATATAACCATGAGGGGCTGTATATAAAATAACCATGAGGGGCTGTATATAATATAACCATGAGGGGCTGTATATAAAATAACCATGAGAGGTTGTAAATGAGGGGTTGTTTGGGATGATAAAATAGTGAATATTTTAGGGAACAGGAGACTGTTTTAGTTTCTGAAAGAGAGAATACCAACAAAAAGCATATGAGACCATGTATCATACTGCAAGTACCAATAATTACAAAATATAAATCTTTATTGATGCATATAGACAATCAAAAATTGGACATTAAAACCATACACATTAAAACCACAAGACAAACAGCATGGTGGTGGTCAATGCATTAGCCATAGTATAGAATAATACATCAATATATATACATATTAGATAAAGCATCAGTTAAAAGGAAAAGATCGGACAAATCTGCTCATCAAAATTCATCCAAAATCATTTTAACTGTGCAAAAATGATAAAGTATAATGACAAAAACAGCACCAGAAAACAATAGTATAATTGGTGTCCAGTTTTTATTACTGTGATGTTGTTGGGGAGACCACACGGGTGCTCATCAATCTCTATTAGAGTCTCAGGGATTTATGGAAAAAGCTGAGCCAGCAGCAATCATCTGGTACTGAAAAGCAACAAGCGACTCCTGGTGACTACATTGTATCAGCAGATCGGTGATAATTTAACCCCTTATGCTATGTCCGGTGGATTTCCGGTGGAGTATTGGAGATGTGGCTTTTCTTCACCGGCCAATATCCTGCCTCACCATGAAGAATAGTAGATAGAACTGAAACCTTTAGCTGATTTGTCTAGTAGAAGCCATTGCATTTAAAGGCTTTAAAGGGGCTGTCCACAAATATCTCTATTGTGCCAGGCAGTGGGGGCTGATATAACCTAAGAACCACATGTACATTGTACTTACCTCCCCCCTAGTCCTGTTCCACCAATTGATGTCACGTCCACAGTTTACTCCTACGGCAATCTAATACTGTCCTCATCCAAAATGGCGATCACATATCAAGACGTTGAAGTCACCGATTTATCCTCTGATTAAACAGAAAACGGTGGTGATGGGAGGAGCCAAAGAGGACCAAAGCATTCAGTGCAGCGGAGCCTATTACGGTGCAAAGGGTTGGTAGAGGTGGTGAAAGGTCATCTTTAAATGACATCTACCACCAGGATGAAGGATTGTAAACCAAGCACTGACATACTGGTGTGTTCCACCTCTAGCAGGAAGTACTCTTCATTAAGCTTGTTATACCCTTGTGTTAAGAATAAAAGGCTTTAAAAGCTATGCAAAAGATCCTGAAAGGCTCCAGTCTCCATTAAAGCCTATGGATCCCAGAGCCCCTCAGGCTCATTTGCATAATTTTTCATTCCCTTTTTTCAAATAAAAAACAGGGCATAAGAAGCTAAAAGAAGAGCAGATCCAGCCAGAGGGGGCGCACATCAGTATGTCAGTGTGCTTGTTTTACAATCTTTCATCCTGGTGGTGGATGTCATTTAAAGGAAAATCCATTATGATAAACCAGGGGCATTACTCATAGATCCAGGCACTGGGACTGTGGTATCTTCTTATACTTGGCATCCATGGCCTCCTTCCTTCTAAAATCAACTTGTAAAATGATGCTAATGAGCCAAAAGGGCCCTGTGGGGCCAGGAATGAACCTAAAATCCCTACTGCCTGAGACAAGCCATTGAACTGAGCCCCCTCGCCTCATCCAGAAGTAAAACTGTGTCAGGTTATTTCTTTAGTAACTGGGCTCTCCATGCAGTGTCTTACACCTGAGCTGACACTGGGTGTGAAGAGACACTATTTTTAGGTATCAGGTCCTGCTTTATAGAGTGGTGACTGTGCCCCAGATACTGCGCCCAACTTGCTGCAGGGGTGCCTCCTGAGGCTAAATTCTCAACTGGCCTCATGGATGGTGCACCCCTATTTGGGGCATTACCAGTACACCTTTATGCTATAGCTTCACAGGCTGTTACACTGTGCAGGAAGGGCACCATGGATGACACATATAAGAAGATTACCATAGTCCCTATGAGTAAGGGTTTATCAGGATGGATTTTTATGCTAGATGTCGTTTAATGGCCTTACTTGATTTGTGGGGGTTTTAGCACTTTTCTGAAATTAATTGTAAATCTAATGTTGCACAGGTTACTATATGTACATCAAAGATAATTACCGAGTGGACATGATGGGATGTGTAGGAGCTTGCGTCCAGCAGTGCAGTGGGCCGGTGCAGGGTGTTCCTGCCCCGCATCTGCATACACTCTATAGTCTGTGACTGTTCAGGCCAGGCAGGGCCTAAGCCTCCTGATGTATCTGGTGCGGGGGAGGGGCAGGTTTACATCATACACCGTTCTAGCATTGCCTCCATTCCCCTTCTTTGCTACTTACTTTCTGACTTACATATACAAGTCAGAGAGACCACAGACATTGGCATTAAAGGGATATTCCCACGGAGACGAGATTTTTAAATAGACTGAGGATAAGAAAATAACACATTCTCTAATTCACTGTTATTAACAAAAATGCAGGATTTTACAGATATAACTCCAACCTGTCTCTATCAGTCCTAGTGTACACAATTTCGGTTGCTCCAGGATCCAACCGTAAATCTTCTGATATTAATGGTCAGGCAGGACAGATTCTTTTCATAAAATGTTTCTCCTGTCTGCTCTCTGCCCCTCCCCCTGCTTTACAAGACCAGCTCAGGCACAGGCACTTCCTGCCGGCAAGCAGTCTGCACAGACTTACTCTACATGCCACAGATAAGATAAGGTCTTTATAGCATATATCAGAGCTGCTCGTTGGTTTTAGTTCCATCTCATGGATCTCATCATCTCTGATCTGTATCATCTCTCTTTCTATGTGTCAAATACTAGTGAATGTTCAGAAGCTAAACGAAAGTGTAGATAACGCCTGTACCCTGCTAATCTAAGCACATTGTCAGCACACAGCATCTCACAGCACAGAGGAATCATGAAGTGTCTGCTCAGAGAGTCCCCGCTCACACTCTGGTATCTTACACTGACCATCACTGAGTGATAGGAGCGAAAACACCAATAACACTGAGTAACATTATAAAGTAAGATTGTGTAAACATCACTAGTTATAATTTAAAAACTTTCTTTTACTGACAAACTCCTTTAGGTTAATCCAATGTAGAATATTGACATAATATTTCCAGTAGGAATAACTGTCTCAGAAATTCTACATAAAGATGTTTCATACAGAGAACCTTGAGAAACATCTCATTCCTTTGTTCTATCAGACTTTGTACTTTACAGTAATGCGCCAGTTTTCCTTTATTAAGACCTATTGATAAGTGGAGATATATATATATATATATATATATATACAGGTGAAGGGAAGAATTTTGTTGAACATCTTTATAGAGGGCAGATGTAGTGACAGTAAGTACAGTATAGACAATGATAACGCTGCTGACTAAGAGCTTCAACAGACCTAGAAAGTTTCTAGTAGGGAAATTTATTAGCGCTATGAAAACTTCTGATCCGATCCAATTTGCAAAAATAAATATATCTCTAGAGTTTTACTTTTCTGGGTCATTTTAAAGGGTATTTTAACCTACATCTAGTTTTTGTTGCGGTAAGTCTTCTGTTCCTGTACCAGACATGTTGGAAATTAAGTCAACTAATAGGAGGTGCAACATTCAAAGTAGTAGCATAGTAGAGAGGGTTAAATAAAGATACAGATCCATCGAACCCAACTTAAATGTTTCTGCGTTGTTGATCCAGAGGAAGGTAAAAACAAAGAAAAACAAAACCTATATGGCTGATGGCATTTGGCCCATGGTGGTAAAGTGTATTCCTGACTTCAAAAATGGCAGCCGGGGTTGTTCCATCAAAGATACATTGGGGCAAATTTACTAGGGTTCCGAAACGCTCACTTTCGTCGGGTTTCCCGACGATTTCCGATTTGCGCCAAATTGCCCTGGAATTTTGGCGCACACGATTGGATTTTGCCGCATCGGCGCCGGCTATCACGCGACAGAAATCGGGAGGCGTGGCCGTCGGACAACCCAAAACTGCGGAATTTAAAAAAGAATTTGTGTTGCAAGATCAAGCACTTACATGCACCGGGACGAAGCAGGTGAACTCCGGCGGACCTCAGCACAGCATCGACACCTGGTGGATATCGGGCGCATGGACCTTAGTGAATCCCAGCAGACCCGACAAGTAAATGTGCCCCATTATCTCCTATCTACAGTATCCGATTGCTGGAGGTCTAACTAGAAGGAACCCTAGGAATCAGGAGAATGAGGGACCCAAATTTTCCCAAATCATAATGCCATTCATAGTAGATTACATAATGAGACAGGTCCATCAAGTTCAAGGTTTGATCTCACAATATTGATCAGAAAGGTCAAAACACCCTACAAGACTAATGCTATTCACCCATAGTAGGTGGTTAATTCCTTCTCAATTCTCAATATGGAAATCCTAGCTGCCCCACCAAAGATACTTAGCACCTATCCACAGTCATTAGGTCACTAGGGACCCAACCACCGGGACCAAAAGCCATTGGGGTGACCAAGAGACCAAAATCCTCATGAATCATAGTAATGTAGTAGATTGAATTAAGATGCTGATGATAAATGCCCTATAGTAGGGATAAAAAGTTACATAAAAATAGTAAGCATTTCTCTCCAACGCTAAATATTGCAGTAAGGGTTGACCCATACAAGTGATTTATACTATACACAAGGTGGCAGAATGCTGGGAGCCCCAACAATCATAGTAGATCGATCCTATACTCCTGCAGTGTTGATCCCGAGGAAAGCAAAAAGCCCCAAAGGCTAATGCTATTGGCCCAAAAAGGAAAAAAAATCCTTCCTTTCTGACTCTAAATATTGCCAAACCAAAAACACTTATCTCCTATCGACAGGGTTAGATTTTTGGGGTTTTCACCACTGCAAGACCTAGTAATTTGGAGACTGATGGACCAAAATGCCCATAATCATAGTATTATACAAGATAAGGTTGAAAAAAGACCTAGGACCTTTAAGTCCAACCTATAGCAGTGTTCATCTATTGGAAAGCAAAAAAACCAAAACCCTATAAAGCCGATGCCAACTGGACCATAGTGGGAACAAGATCCTTCCTCACTCCACCTATGGAAGTCAGGGTTGCCCTATCGAAAATGGTTATCCCACAGTGTAAGGTCACTGGGGGTTTGACCATGGAATCCTCATCGATGGAGAGAAGGAGGCATAATATGGTGGATAAGGTTGAAAAAAGATGCATTGAAGTCCAACCAAAATTCCTACAATTGGCCTATCTGCTTCCCAAAAACTGCAGAATAACCCCACAAATACTTAGTATTCGGGTTCTGCCGGGATTCTCTAAGGTCCCTGCGCCCGATGTCCACCAGGTGTCGCTGCTGCGCTGAGGTCCGATGGAGTTCACCTTCTTCTCTTCGGTGCATGTAAGTGCATGTCAAGCGACACAAATTCTTTTTTAAATACCACGTTTTTTCCGAATCCGTCGGGTTTTCCCCCATTATCGCCGTGCGCAAGCCGGCACCGATGCAACACAATCCGATTGCGTGTACCAAAAACCCGGGGGAATTCAGGGAAAAATGGCGCAAATCGGTAATATTCGGGAAACCCGGCGATTCGGCCCCTTAGTAAATGAGGCCCATTGTATTTTTTTTCCTTTATAAACCTAAGAAATTCTTAACCATTTGAGATTGAAAAAACACACAAACGAAGTCACGCTCGTGCGCCCGAGTTCCTGCATCCGTCACTTCCCCGCTGAGGTCCACCGGAGTTCACCTTATTTTTCCCGGTGCTTGTAAGTGCGTGAATTGCGACACAATTCTAAACGTTAAATCCCGCGCATAGTCAGAATCCGTCGGGTTGTTCGACGGCCCGCCCCCCGGGTTGTGTAACGTGCAAGCTGGCGCCGATGCGCCAAAATCCAGTCGTGTGCGCCAAAATCACCTGTTAAATGCGGCGTAAAATAGAAATTGTCGTGAAACCCGACAAAAATGCGCTCCACGGACTGTTAGTAAATGAGCCCCAATAACTTGAAGTCCATGTTGGCTGCGCTGTGATGTATTGACGTTGGTTGGTCATTATCTATAGACGGTGGAGTAAAACAATCCAGCACGTTTACACTACGAAGATAATTCCCGAGAACCTGTATATGACCCGTGAAATTGTCATCTTTGAACTGTCTATTACTTTCCTAATGGACGGTTACATTCCTGCCAAGGAGCCAGTCATGAATATTCATTGTGTATTTTCTGTATTTTTCCTTCTCTATTGAGTGATTCCCGTCCTTTCTGATGAGTTTATGATGGTGTAAATAATATTGTGTGAAGTCGGATTTTCTTAGTAGTTGATGCCAACGAATTTTGTGTCTACAGGGATCTGTCAGTGTTTTTCTCAGTTTGACCCAGTGTCGTAAAACTTGAGGAAACGATAATCTTAATTGATATTTACTCGGCGGTCATGGTGATAGACTTCATAATATCTAATGGGGGAAGACAAACATCAATTTCCAACCACTGTGAGACACCCGTGGATAGAACAGTGGGGGCCGTGTCACAATTAGCCTTCCAGCCTAGATGAGATTCAGCTCGCGGCACTAACTCTACTCTTGACCTACAGTCTATTACAAAGGATAAATCAAAAGACCAAAACTTGATAGGTGGATGAAAGTCATGGGAGACAATGAGATATTCAGCCCTGAACTGGGATCTTCTTGGTACTGTAATATTTCACATAGAATCCAAAAATGTTTCATGTTTTGTTCTATTTGCAGAAAATTGGAAAACGAGTAAGAATTGGGCACGATGAGAGCGATTGATCAAGCTCTTTCTCCAGAATTCTGGCTTCAAAAAGTTGCGAAAGAGGGCATTTGCTATATGGAGAGTAATTCAATATTTATGAATAACTTTGACATTTTTGTCCCGCGTTATTCCATGTTTTGTGGAATCATAATAAATTGGATGTAACTCCTCCTCTTAATCCGGCTCTGCAGCTGTTCTCTGCATGGGCGTCAGGGGACTGCTGCAGCCAATCAGAGGTGAGGGGCGACATACCGGATTCGAGCTGTACTGGTACGTGCTGCCTGGTACGTACAGTATATGGTGTGTAAAGCCAATGGTATCCCCCAAAGGGGGAAGGGAGGGAAGACTCTAACAGCAAAAATTAATAGAAACACAATAAATCTTTATTAATGAAATGTATAAAAACATGATGTAGGTGAATTTAACCCCCTTTAGGGGATACCATTGGCTTTATAAGTATTATTGAGATTTGACCCCCATGCGTAGATTAAAGGAGTGCCACTAGGCATTTAGGTGGGGTTTCGGGTACCTATACCTGCACGGTATCCATCTTGTTCCCCCCCCCCCCCCCTCCTTGGTTCTCCTTCCATACTGCTCCTTTTTGTTTGTTTTAATTAGTATATGGTGTGTCAACGCTCAGCTTCTGATTGGCTGTAGTGGTCATATGCCACCCACAAAAGAACAGAGACCAGGGGCCATGCAGGAGGTGCAGTGACTGTTAGGCAGGAGAAAAGGTAAGTCCAGTTTATTATGTCCCTAATCTGCATTTGGGTGGTCACATGCTTCCAGCTGCTGACCACTGATTCCAGGTTCCGTAGGTCCACAGACTTGTCAGGTCTAGAGATTTCAAAGCCCAATACTCAATACTAACGTGTCCCCTGCCAATCAGTACACAACCCTTGTTACAAAAATCACCTTCCCACTTCCCCCCTTCCGTGGTTCTCTGTCTTCCCCGTAAAAGTATGCTGTGACTGAGATATCTGGATATCTGTGTTGTCTCCTTATTTCCATTCTAAGAGTTTATGATTCTGAACTCTGTTCTGGTGATGACTTTAGCTACAGCTGACGGGTCCATACCTGCCTCCCCTGGTCTTTCATCTGTAGCATGGATTCTATCTGACTATTACCTGCTCCGATTTATGGCTTGTATTGTGGATTTTATATATCTACTGCCTGACCCAAACTCAGACTGTCACTGACTACCAGCTACGTGACCCCTGGACCTACCGGAGTATTGTGACCCTACTAGGCCAGATGTCACCTACTGTGATAGTCTTCATCGCAGTCTAGATCCATGTTTAAGGGTATAAGTTTTGGACCCTTGATAATTGCCCAATGATAACAGAGTGAACCACTGTCCGTTATAATTTTGTTTCCTTTTTAGGATGTTAAAGGTTCTGGTCCCAGAAAAGTTGAATGATGTTGATAGGATCTGGTAGAACGATGACCAGAATGGTAGTTGGTAATTACATTGATGAGGAACATCTCTGGATTCTCCGTCCATACGTTCTGCTCTATTTACTTCCTAAAAATGTATAAATTGTATCAATAAACACAGAATAGCGAGGATTGAGCCCAAGCACAGCCATGTCCATACATGACCTTGATTGGCTGCCAGCTTCTCCTTATCGGAAAATGCAGCCCTAATGATTTGCTGGGAAAAAAAAAGAAAAACATGAAGGATGATTTATTACTTCCCTCTCTTTTTTTCTAAGGAGAAGTCTAATTCAGCATTTTCTGACTTTCTTGGCACCTTCTAGTCTTAGGTTTAGTATTTAGTTTTAAAATAATGTATCATGGTATCTTGTTTATTCAGCCATCATCCAGTAACACCTATAGAGAGTAAACTTAAAGTGTTCCCGCATATTTCTATATGGAAGTAAGCAAAAGTCAGGAGATTAAGGAAAACACTGAATATAAAGATGTAACTCACAATCTCTTCAGCATCTAGGATGAGGCTAAATGCAGAAATAAATGCCATGGCATCAGAGGGGTCACTATTGGTTCTCTGAGGAAGGTTCTGTCATGTTGAATGCACTTGGTTAAGGATATCACAAAGATCCGCTACTGGAAGCTCCCTTTGGAATGGCCAATCAACGACTTCCTAGATGTGGGCAATAGGAGACAAGTCTAGAGACACTTCAGGCTATGGGTGAAGTCTATGCTAACAGTAACACAAACAAAATTCAGCCTGGTATGTCATCTTGTAGGAATGACCCCATCACTGGTTCCACAATCGAATCTAGGTACCAGGAACTGGAGGAGTCTGACTACCACAATGACAGGAGAAGAGCTGGTTTGATCATCCGTCATGAGGGCCTTTTCATGATGTTGATCATATGGTCCCCAGGCAAATCTTCATCAATCAGTGTGTCCGAGACCAAAAACATGACTTATTCCTTAAGAGGATAGACCACTATTCCATCCCCCAATGTCGCCTTGTTTTACACTATGGGGGTCATTTACTAAGGGCCCGATTCGCGTTTTCCCGACGTGTTTCCGATTTCCCCTGAATTGCCCCAGGATTTTGTCGCACGCGATTGGATTGTGGCGCATCGGCGCTGGCATGCATACGATGGAAATAGGGGGGCATGAGCGAACGAAAACCCGACGGATTCGGAAAAACCGCCGCATTTTTAAAAAAAAAAAGTGTTGCGGGACTCGCGCTTACCTTCACTAGGTCCGGCTTGGTGAAGATCAGTGCATTCCGGAAAACTTCAGCGCAGCAGCGCCTCCTGGTGGACATTGGAGGAACTTCCTTAGTGAATCACGGCCAGACCCGAATCCACCGCGGAGAACGCGCCGCTGGATCAGGAATGGACCGGGTAAGTAAATCTGCCCCAATGTCTTTTACAGAGGTGGTATGAGGTTGATGGAATAACTTTATCTAGGCATCTCGCTTTTAGCTAAATGTCATGCTAAGACCTTCTGATGACTCTGGGGGTAGATCCTGTATAATACTGTTAGAGTAATGCTCAACAAGTAGATTAAGTTATGCAATGGCCAACAATAACGACACAGACATGATTTGTTGCATCTTATGGAAGATCTCCAAAGACCTTACCCAAACATCTTTATTAATACACGTCCATTTGATGGGAGTTTCTGAGGTGAATACAAGGAGGAATTATGGGTGTTAATGGGTGGTACAACTTATATAATGGTACGTGGCTGATTACATAATTACACGTGATAGCATATTGGCAATATCTTGTGTTTTGGACATCTGGAATTATTCAGTTCTCAAATTAGTCCTAAACAGGAAACATTTGGGCCTTATCGACATCATGAAATGTCCTTGGCCTTTTACATGTATTCTGAGGCCAAGATAATTGACTGGGGTAAGATGATAACACACTTCTTTAGCAGACAATATGAAAGCTTAGCTGTGTTCATGTATATATGCATGAACACACATCAAAATGTTCACATCACACATCAAGATGTTTATCATCTTTCCACAGGTTGCATAGATAGTTCCTAACTCCCTAAAACACCAAAGATAGCTGTAGAGGATCATCCTACTTACACAAAGTATAAGAATTCTTATTCTCATAGATTGTGGGATAACCAGTATCCATCCATATGAACCCACTTCAGTAACCATCTTCCACTATCTTGGCCTTTCATCACCTATACAACATGTGGAATCTAACTTATAGTGGAGATATAATATACGTTTACTGCTAGAACAGAGAAATCATAATCTTTCCTTTGAGTCCTTTGAACAGTCATTTAGTCCAATGGGTTCTTCTAAAATTCTTTGTACAAATAGACGTAGTCTTCAAAATTTCTATTGCGTCCTGGCCACAGGCCTCATTTTGGCTTCTCTGGTTTTGGTTAAAATCAAGGTCTAACGTCTTTCTCCTAGGCTAGGTATGTGAGAACCACTGTCACTTACTGTAAAGACTGAAGCACTTCACAATTTTTTGATCCCATTTCTTGTCATTTCAGTTCATTGTTGTTCTTCCGAATACTTTTGCACACATTGCTGACCGGTGTTGACATCTTGGCCTTGGTTAGGTCTACATCATACATCATCCAACCAAGAGTGAAGGTCATAACTGCTAAAGAGTCTCACAATGTCACTAAGGTCTACTTTAATTAGAACACCGTTTTGCCCCAGTTCTGAAACTGTCGGAACTGCTGCAAGAGCTAGCTCTGAAGATTAAGACCATAGGAAACATTACAAATCTATATATCTGATTGACATTAAAGGGAAACTTTCAGTTAAACTAACCCACACTGTCTAAACATTTTTACATTTCTATAATACAACAGTACAACTATCCCTATATTGTTCCTCCACATGCCTGTACCTTTTCAAAATCTGTCTGTGAAGTTGACTATCCATGCATATGCATGTTCTTCCAGCTCAGCTGCGCTTTTAGCTTCCTGATTGACTAGGGGTCTACTTCCTCTTCGGTCACTGTGCAACTTGGCTCATGTACCTAATTTCCTCTTCCTCAGGAATGAGAAAGATACTGGCGTGTGTGACTCACTGAAGAGAATCCCTGAAAGAGGGGGTAATGAGGGAGTTGAAAGTGACATTGGCTGAGTGTGACTCACTGAATAGAAATAAGCTTCCTCAATCCCCTCTCCTTGAGAAAATCTCTTCAATGATCGAAACAGAGCCTACGTCTCTCTCATTCCTGAGTGGCGGGGGGGGGGGGGGGGGGATGAGGTAGCTGAGATGAGTCACTTGGCTGAAAAGAAAATGGTGATGTGGTGGAGCTAAAAGAACATGAATATGCCGGAATAGGTTCAAAGGAAAAACTATAATTGGTCAATTAAATAGATGGGGAGTCAACTTTATAAATGGACTGTGGAGGTTTGCAGGCATGGGATGGAACAATATAGGGATAGTTGTACTGCTGTATAGCAGCAGTTAGCAAAGATATTTTTGTTAGTGTGTGTTAGTTTCATGAAATGGGTCAGGTCCATGAAATTGGTTCATGGCTTCACTGTCTTGACAGAAACACTTCACAAGTCTCCATTATTCATTCGTATATATATATATATATATATATATATATATATATATATAGGTTTAATAAAAAGTAGAAAACCACTAGTTTTCATTTTCATATACAACAAGAGAAACAGTATAGTGCAGGCTAAAGAGTTGATGATATCTTTTAGGCATTTGTATCTTTGGACACCTGTCACATATCCATCTGTGGATTTATTAGCCTGCAGGAAGGTCACCTCATAATCGGAGGTCACAGATCTCAATACGCATCTCCACATATTAGCATTCTTCTGGAGGGACGGAAATCCTCGAGAATCTGTGGAAATGTTCTCCTGCAAATATCATTAAGTACATTTGTATTTTGGCTCAGTCCTGCAGGTCTACACATGGAGGTCACGGTGACTCCCATAAGGTTGACCCATAATGGTAAAAAGTTCAAATTTCTCTTATTTTTATTTTTAACTTTTTCAACCTATACTCTTGGTCATAAAGTGTGATGCTGAAAATGTCCCTAGAAGTTCATATTTATATAAACTGCCAATGAGTGACGGCCTCTCTTCATTATCAGCTCTTGGGCCGATCCAAGAATCAAGGTAAAATCTTGCCCACTGATGTTTTAAGGGCACAGGCTATTTTAATTTTTTAGTCCTCACCTTCTACGTTTTTAATTTTTTCATTTACAGAGCCATATGAGGGCTTGTTATTTGTGAGAAACTGTAGTTCCTAGGGGCAGCATTGTATATTCCATGCTTTGTCTTTGTAATGCCGTGGAATTTACAACAATAGTTTTTTGTAATGTAACATTTTCTAATGGGTTTTATTTTTACAACTTTCACTTTGCACATCGTCTTTATTCTTTTGGTCAGTTTGATAAGGGAGAAACCAAAATGATACAGCTTGGTTTTATTTCCTTAAAGAGTAACTGTATTATCTTTGTTGCCTAAATCCAGCAGTTTCCTTGCTATTTTTGGAAAAGAATGCCAAACAAGGGGTATAAACAGGGGGTACGGAAAGTATTAAGACCCCTTTAAAAATCTGACTCTGTTTCATTGCAGCCAATCGGTAAGATCGTATCAATTTTCAAGTTAAAAGCTAATTACCGTATATACTGGAGTATATAAGCTGACCCAAGTATAAGCCAAGGCCCCTAATTTTACCACAAAAACCCGGGAAAACCTATTGACTTGTGTATAAGCCGAGGGTGGGAAATGCATTGGTCACAGCCTCCCCAGTATATAGCCTGCCGGACCCTGCCCCATAGTATATAGCCAGCACCTGCCTCCCAGTATATAGCCTGCCAGCCCATATCCCCCAGTATATAGCCTGCCACCCCATATCCCCCAGTATATAGCCAGCCTCCTGCCCCAGTATATAGCCAGCCTCCTGCCCCAGTATATAGCCAGCCCCCTGCCCCAGTATATAGCCAGCAGCGGGGGAAGCTGGAAAGGTGAGTTTTGATATATTTTTTACTTGTGTATAAGCCGAGTTTGGGTTTTCAGCACATTTTTTTGTGCTGCAAAACTAGGCTTATACTCGAGTATATGTGGTACATAAAAAGTTACCTATTTTTTTCCCCGTGAAAAGAGAAAAAACCTCCAACGGTTAAATTTTTTTTAATGAACCCATTTTGTACTCTGTACTTTTGCTGAGTGCGGCAGGATATTTGGTATCGGAGGCTGGGAGGACTTGTCTCTTTAGGACAGTCCATAATTTCTCTATCAGCGTTTTCAGTAAATTCTCATTAGTGACTGTACTGTGCTGCTGAACCGTCCAGACGCAGAGAAGGAATTGGGGAGATGGAGAGAAATAAGAACGAGCCGTCAGCATGAATGTGTATGTCAAATGTTTCAAAAATTCACATAATATCAAAAATTCAGAAAGTCATTCAATTACCTCGGCGTAGGAAATGAATAAATCAGCTTTCTGTAGGTGAAGGTTTCATGATTCTGCTGCCAGATATGTACAGAAAGAATATATAACATGGTATACTGTATGTTATGTAGATGAATATTTCTCAGAAAATATTAAATCCCTTAAAGTGCAACTGCACCCAAAATTCCATTTTTCCATAGTAAGCGCTGTGTGAGGACTTGCTCTTCATAGCGACGGTATGTAATATTCCGTGCCGTGTACTAGGAAGCAGGAAAAACGCATTTGTAACATTTTCTAATGGGCTCGGTTTTTATGGCTTTCACTGTGTGCCACAAATGACACGTCTTCTTTCTTCTTTGGGTCGGTGCGATCACGTGGATATCCGCATATGGATACAATATATGGATGCATGCATATGACCCAGTAACCCATGGGACACTGCTTTCAACTTTTATTGTTATTTTTTGTTCTGCCCGAAATGAATGTAATGTAATATTGTTTGGGAATATACACCGGTCAATTTTTGGATCGATGAGAACTCGTAGTACTGATGCATATATGTGTTTGTAACTATAAGTGTCTCACTTTAAAGTCACTTGTAGCCTTATAATTCAAGGTGGCACCCAAGTCAGATAGAGGGATGTGCAGTTTTCAATGCACACCGATCGAGCAACATTGAGACGCAGGCGCAGTAGACACAGAGTTGATTGATCTGCTGTGTCCTGCAGTCCTCTTTAGTAATGCTAGCTGTGCACAAAAATAGGAGAACCGTCATTGATATCATTTAAAGGGAACCTACCACCACAAATCTACCTATAAAGGTAGATCGGGTGGTAGGTGGATCAATGGGACATGAGGATAGCCCGTTTAAGGGCTAATCCTCACGTCCCCGCACTTCTTTAGTAACTTTTATTTGACTTTTATGGTAATTTTATTATGCGGCTACTGGGGCGTGGAGTGGAGTAGCCGCATCTGAGGTTACACGAGGCGGCTACTCCATGCCCCGATAGCCACCTTACCCCTCCTACTCACCATCTTCGGCACGTAGCTGCTCGTAGCTGCGCGCCCTCGTCCCACGATCCTGCAGTCTGCACATGCGCAGAACAGCAGGCTCGCGCCTGCGTGGTCACTGCTCTGAAGCCGGGGCTGCACAGGCGCGGGCCTGCTGTACTGCGCATGCGCAGACTGCAGGATCGTCGGGCGAGGGTGCGCAGCTACGAGCAGCTGCGCGCCGAAGATGGTGAGTAGAAGGGGTAAAGTGGCTATCGGGGCATAGAGTAGCCGCCTCGTGTAACCTCAGATGCGGCTACTCCATGCCCCAGTAGCCGCATAATAAAATTACCATAAAAGTCAAATAACAGTTACTAAAGAAGTGCGGGGACGTGAGGATTAGCCCTTAAAAGGGCTATCCTCACGTCCCATTGATCCACCTACCACCTGATCTACCTTTATAGGTAGATTTGTGGTGGTAGGTTCCCTTTAACTTTCTTGCAAATTCCAACTATATACCTTATGATTTCGAGCCATTTACAATCTATCATATAGTGGGTATGTTTTTCTAATCTATGTATTCATTCATTATGATGTTTTTAGGGTTAAGGTGCCGACACTGGATGTACGTGTTTTGCGTCACTCGGTGATCGACATATTAGACCCACATTTTATGGTCATTTAGTATGTCATGACTAATAGTGTAGTACAATAAATAACAGGAATTTCACAGCACTCCTTGTGTAGTAGATGGTGCCAAACTAGGGTCCCAGCCCCGTTCATGCATAGATAATGGAAGATGGCACTCAATCAAATTTGAATAATAATTGCTTTTTATTTTTGTACAAATCCACAGAATAGCATGACATTTCGGTCAAAATGACCTTCTTCAGATGCGGATTGTACTTGTAAAAAGTGCTTGTTAGGTAGGAGGAGAGGAGCGGTGTCCGCCGCTCTGGACCTCAGCTGTATGGCAGCCACGTCCTGGTCTCAGTCTGAGACTGTCTGGGACCCGAAACTGCAAAGTTTGATACAACACAGACTTTGCAGTTCAGGTCTTTTCAACACTAATCATCAACCAATGGGTTCAATGGATTTTCAACCAGCAAACTCATCAAGCAGGGATAATATACTGGTCCAGTCGCGATCCAGTGGCGTGTTCTCCGATGCTGATTCGGGTTCTGACGGGATTCACTAAGGTCGTGCGCTCAATGTCCACTAGGTGTCGCTGCTGCGCTGAAGTCCGCTGGAGTTCACCTCCTCCGACACAATTTCTTTTAAAATTCTGCGGCTTTTCCGAATCCGTCGGGTTTTCTGACGGCCACGCCCCCCACGGCCACGTCCCTCCAGAATTCTGGTGCAGACACCTTGATAAACCTGAGAAAGGGAACCATTTACCTTCAACACCTGCTGTAATTTGGTACCCTCAAATGGGAACACTACATTAATAGTGCTATAGTTGGCATTGTTCCTCTAACCACTTTTTGGAGCTATCATCTTGACTATTTTTATAGTCGGGATGGAATTATTTCTATGGGCTCCACTAGGGGTGTTGCTAGGGTTGTAAAAGATCCGGGGCAAGGGCCCCAATGTAATGCAACTCCTGTACATAACCCCCTCACATGTGGCTGTGCCAATAACTTTACTTCTGGTATATACAGCTAGAGAAACACAGGAGAAATCCCTACTTGTTAGGTATCACCACATCTTATGTTCCTCATTGTCCCTAAATCTTGGTTCCCTGACAGTGTTATCCCCTGCTGGTCATGTGATCATGACATCATAACAGGTCCTGCAGCCTCACAGGTACTGCAGTATTATTCTCCTGGAGGTTAGGACCTGCAGGGGAAAGTAATGCACTTGTTCTCGTTACAATCTGTGGACACGGATCCTGATAAGAGAGGGGGAATGCCCAACACCAGGGCAGATGTCCTGCTAACCTGGGGAGATCCTAGTGACGACCTTGGGCTTCACCATTCCTGAGCAATCAATGTAGTGACTCTTTTATCTCTATCGTCAGATGGGCTGGGTCATTCCGGCTGCCCCAAACCAGGACCCCAATCTGAAGAGGGCCTATATATAGCATATTGGTTACTGAAACACTATGCTAGTTGGGAGGTCATGGGTTGGAGACAGACTGACCCCACCAATCTGAGAGTAGAAATTAGAAATTATTAAAGGGTGGGGGCTAGAGAATTGTCATAATAGTGTCTATTATAGGAGAATTAGGAATAGTGATGAGTGGACTCAGGAGGGTTTGGTGGAACCTGGAACAAAAGTTCGGTTCAGGTACACGAACCCACCGATAACACTCACGATTGGTGCTGGATCATTGGTGTCAACACTTTAAATGTCACCAGCATTACAGGTGGAGGTAAGCCTGAATGTCAAACCCAAATTTCTGGCTGAACCCATAGGGGGCAATTAACTAAGGGCCCGATTCGCGTTTTCCCAACGTGTTACTCGAATATTTCCGATTTGCGCCGATTTTCCCTGTATTGCCCCAGGATTTTGGCGTACGCGATCGGATTGTGGCGCATCGGCGTCGGCATGCACGTGACGGAAGTCGGGGGGCGTGGCTAAATGAAAACCCGACGGATTCGGAGAAACCGCCGCATTTAAAAAAAAAAACTTTGCCAAGTATAGGATATTGAACTCCGGCGGACCTCGGCGGACTTCAGCGCAGCAGCGTTACCTGGTGGACGTCGGAGGAACTGCCTTAGTGAATCACCGGAAGACCCGAATCCACCGCAGAGAACGCGCCGCTGGATCGTGAATGGACCGGGTAAGTAAATCTGCCCCATAATGTTCGAGAAAGACCTGAACATTGCGATTTGAGTCTTCTCGTTGTTAGGAGCGTGTGAAGGTGGTGAAAGTTCCTCTTTAAGAACTTTCCGAATATCCATAAAGGAAGATATACAATCTTTATATATAAGGTTCTGTATCTTGTACCTGGGATGAGTATTGCCACCATGAAATACACTAATGGAGTAGAATCCATAAACCGCAGATCCCGTACAAGACGCGGATACACTGCATTAATATATAGAAAAAAACTACATCCTACAAATAGGACAATAAACATAATTAGTTACAATACGGCGTCGGAGAGCGGCGCCATTCCTTCCTCTCCGTCCCTATGAATCAGGGTAACAGATTAGCCGCGATGATGGCTGGTGATTATGTGTATTTTGGCAAATGTTATTGCTGATAGAATTATTCATAAGCTCCATTTTGTATGTTTATCCGATATTCATTTTACGCACTAATAAAAGAATTTCCAAATCCACAGCCTATAATACATTAACTTTGCATCATCTCATTAAAATTTTAATATGCTGTTAAAACACAGATAATATACTCCAAGAATATGCAAACCAACAACAACGCGCTAAATAATACATCTTTTTATCCTTGTAGACAAAGTTGTTGCTCGATAACCATGAAAAATGAACTTTTTTTTTTGGTTTTCTGCTTTGAAAAATAATAAAGAAATAAAGGGAAAAAAAAACGGATCTAGATGAATGTGTATTACAGCCTAAAACCAAGTAACTACAACCCAACATATGGCTAATAATTAATATTCATTACAAAACACAACGGGGCATATTTACTTACCCGGTCCATTCGTGGTCCAGCGGCGCATTCTCTGCACTGGATTCGGGTCCGGCTGGGATTTATTAAGGTAGTTCCTCCACCGTCCACCAGGTGGCGCTGCTGCGCTGAAGAGCATCGGAACGCAGTGGAATACACCGAGCCATCCTGGGTGAAGGTAAGTGCAATTTTCGCAACACATTTTTTTAAAAAAATGCGGCGGTTTTTCTGAATCCGTTGGGTTTTCTTTCGGCCAGCCCCCCCGATTTCCGTTGCGTACATGCCGGCGCCGATGCGCCACAATCCGATCGCTTGTGCCAAAATCCCGGGGCAATTCAGGGAAAATCGGCGCAAATCGGAAATATTCGGGTAACACGTCGGGAAAACGCGAATCGGTCCCTTATTAAATGACCCCCAACATTTCGACACCCAGAACTTTTCTAATTTATCTGTGTACAGGGCTGAGTAGACATTTAGATTTTTTCCTGCCATGGCCATATGGAATGATCATTTTTATTTTTTTCAATCAAGAAATTTTCATTTTATTTTATTTATGATTTTTTTTTAAACACCTTTTTTTTACTAGACCTCTGGGTGAATCTGAACCAACATGTGTCATATAAAGGCAGGTCCCGGGTTACACACAAGAGGTTCCATAGGTTTGTTGACTTTGTATGTAAGTTGAAACTGTATATTTTATCACTGTAGATCCAGACAAAAATTTTTTTTTGCTGTAATTGGACCAAGGATTTTAAATAAAGCTTTATTACAGAGACTTCACAGCTGATCATTGCAGTCTGGGTCTATAGTAACATCCAGAGAGGTCACCAGAGGTCACAGTGGGTAGAGGGGCCCGTCCAGCAGTAAAAAGGTGAATCTTCTGGTGGGCTCCTAGGTTGGTGGGACCCAAATCTCCAACATGAGTGGCATAGCGGAGAACATTCAATGTTCATATACAGATATGTAGTCTGCAGTGTTATTACTGTGCATTTCTAAAACAAACATTGCTCACAGAGCTAAGAGGGTCTAAGTTCATGGCAAGAGTCGGTCCACAGGTTACACAAAGGGAATCCCAGAGTCATAACAGTCCAAGGCAAGAGCTAGACAAACTACTACTCAAAGAAATGTGTCTATGTTTAAAATGTAATCGTTATTTGAAATTATTTTATATTTTGTGTGTATGTGTGGGTGGCAGGGTAAATATTTTTTTTAATATAATTCATGAATAAATTCTGCTAAAAAAAAATCAAGCCCCCCCTGCCCATAGAGAAGCAAATTCAAGCTTGTACAGTTTGTGTCTATGCAGTCTGCACAAGCTCACATCTATTTTCCCTGTGTTTGGTTACACAGCTCTGAGAAGGAAGGATTCATATTTTTATCTACTACTCTATACTACTACTACTACTCTTTTATCTATACTACTCATAGCATACTACAGCCAGGGAGAGAACGGGTTACCACTCACAGCTGTGTAACAAATAGGAGAGGAGAGAGAGACCTGTCTTCAGTTTCACAGCTATGGAACGTGTGCAGCACCGTACAGCTCCAAACGGCACCGCTCGACCATTGCTGGCCTATGGGGGACATATATACGTCGCCGTATATACGTCCCCCATACAGAAGTCTGAATGTAGCCTAAGGGGAAGATTGCAACCTCTTTTTTTGCAAAAAAAAGTAGAATTTCTTAATGAAGTATCATACAAAAATGTTCACAACACTCCCCACACACAATATAAAAACAAACTGAAACAATGGCTACTCTTTTGCAAAGGGCTGTCAGATAATATTTACATGTGAATTTACAGTGGTGAGTCCCAAAAACTGGATTTTATTGGTAATTCCTTTGCCCCAAAAATTCTATAAATCAAAAAATATTTTTTTTTAATTTTAACAAAGATAATTAAATGTGTAAAAATATCAATTTTAATTACATTTTATATTTTTTTGTATTTTTACCCCCAGAATAAACTTTCATATTCTTTTGAAAATAAGTAGTCAATTAAAATGACAAGGAGCAAAATGTCAAACATTTACCACGAGATTCGCCGCAATGAACGTCTAATATTTATAGACCTCCAGTATGTTTTTTTTTTTTTGTTGTTGTTTTCAATTATTACTTTCTTTCCAATTTAATTTTATTGACCTTCTGATTCCAAGTTTCAAAGCCAATACTAATACGGCCATCTGTTATTTTTCTATAGTCCGCGTGACACGACAAACTCCTGAGGTATAGTGCGCCATAAATTCTCTACTTTTGCCGACGCGAACACAATTACTTTATATGACATTTTGAAGAATTTACATTTATAGTTTGGATTCCGTCTGGAAGATGACCCGGAATAACCCAGCAGTATGGAATTTCATTAAAAGGAAAGAAAAAGCAGAATAACAACCAACATAGAAAACTTATCTTTTATCGATTTTTTTTTAGTTTTTTGTTTTTTTTTGCATTTGAGATACAGGAGAGTAAATGTTAGAGAAGTAAAGAAAAGGGAAAAAAAAACCCTTCAATATGTGGAACATATGTAATATTCCCATCAAGGTTAAGTATATATTATGTTATTAATATGTTCACCACCTCAAATTTGACTTGGAGACACCAGTTTTCTTATACAATACAAATTCAATAGATATTTTTGAAATGTGTCAGCAAAATCCTTGACCGGTTGTCACATGAACGACATTTATGGGTTGCTGTTGCTACATACTGTAGATCGGTGTTGTTGAGGTCTTCCAGCGACACATTAATAAATTCCCCGCACACGCACACATGCCTTAGGACCCAGGGGTCAGTGGAGGCTGGGGAAGAAGAGGAACTATATAAATAAGACTGATCACATTTATCCAAATTGCAAATCTATCTATAGATATTTATACAAAACAAGTTATCCACTGGATAGGGCCTATATTGCTGATTGGTGGGGGTCTCAGTGATAAGACCCCACAGATTACGAGAACGATGGGTCCGTTGCGGTCCTAGGTACCTCAGTTGGACCCCTCGTCTCACCCATGAATGGAGCAGAACAGTTTCATAATCTCGGGGAGCAACGAGGTACCTGGGACCCCATTGGACTCCTTTTTCTCGTAATCTGTGGGGGGGGGGGTCTCATCAGGGAGACCCCCACCAATCAGCAAGTGGATAGAGCCTAACTTGTTCAGTGGGAAAACCCCTTTAAAGACACCCAACTTGTAGACAACCCCTAGTTAGAGATGGTCCTCTTTACCCCCCGGTGACCCCTCGTGAAGCTCTCTGGATGCTACTTTAGTCCCAGGCTGCAATGATCAGCTGTAAGATGTCTGTAATGAAGTTTTATTGATAATCCTTGTTCCTATTACAGCAAAAAATTCTGAAATTGTCACTGGGACAAAAAATGTTTTTTTCTGGAGCTTTAATTATAAAATATACAGTTCCGACTTACATACAAACTTAAAGAACCAATCTTGTACATAACCCAGGGACTGCCTGTACAGCGTTACATATGTACTGTACCATAATCCATGGTACAATGCTACAACCTCCATTGTGGCGCCCTCCATAACTCGGAAATTACTCGGGTTCAGCGCGATTCACTAAGATCGTGCGACCAAGATCCTGCATCAGTCACTTCTGCGCCGAGGTCCGCCGGAGTTCATCCTGCTTCTTCCCGTTGCATGTGAGTGCTTGATCTTGCGACACATTTCTAATTGTTAAATCCAGCGCGTTGTCGGAATCCGTCGGGTTGTCTGACAGCAAGCCCCCCGATTTCTGTCGCGTGCAAGCCCGTGCCGATGCGTCAAAATCCGATCGCGTGCACCAAACTCCTGGGGCAATTTGGCGCAAAACTTAAATCTTTGGGAACCCGGCGAAAATGCATCCGATGGACCCTTAGTAAATGAGCCCCATTGGATCCATGATTTTTTTTTAAAGAATAGAATATACAATATACAGCTTGTCTCCCCGATGGCCCATTTTGGTCATTCTGATGTGTGAGGGTTTACTGCTACTTGTCAGGGCTCGGGGTCAGTGAACCCCCTGGACCACTGCGGGAGATGGTACTAGCCGACACCTGGGAAATCTAAGTCTTCACCTGGTCTTCACCAGAGCCCCCGCAAAGCGGGATGGACTTGCTGCGGCAGGACTTGCTGCGGTCCAGGCTCGATGACAGGCACAGGCAGGTAGTCAGGCAGGCGGCAGAGATGCAAGGTCAGCATACAGGGAATCAGGCGTACAAGAACAGGAACACAGGGAACTCACAAGGAAGATTTCACAATGGCTAATGAGCGCAAAGATCTGGCAGGGAGTTAAGGGAGCCGCCGGTCTTTATGGGAAACCCAGAAGTGCCAGCGCCAATCAGTGGTACGCTGGCCCGGTAAATCTTTGAGTGCCAGGGCTCACGAGCCTTAGGGAGCGGGGATGTCCACGTGACCTAGCCGGGACAGGAGCGTGGAAAGGTAAGACCCGTGACACTGCTCCAGTGACATCTCAATGCAAAGGAAGTCCCTGCTCAGTCAATCACTGGCCACAGGTATGGTTAACCTAAGCCAATGATTGGCTAAGTGGGCAAACTCAGTGGGGCTTATTTACTAAGGTTTGGGCACTGCACTATCGTAGGCCGATGATCAGGATTTAGCTGACCACCATAGAGATTCACCTTTTTGGAAAACTCTCCTCCTTTGAACCCAATTTGAGGCCTATCAAGGAAACAAAAAAGAAACATGTCCAATATTCTGTGAAGAATCCTGGAAAGTGCTGCTTTAAAAATAATGGGGCTCATTTACTAAGGGTCCGAACGCCGCACTTTCGTCCGGTTTCCCGAATATTTCCATTTTGCGCGGAATTGCCCCAGGTTTTTGGCGCACGCGATCGGATTGTGGCGCATGACAGAAATCAGGGGGTGTGGGTGTCGGACAACCTGACGGATTTGGAAAAACCGTGGAATTTAAAAAACCATTTGTGTCGCAAGACACGCACTCACATACACCGGGAAGAAGAAGGTGAACTCCGACGGACCTCGCCGCAGAAGCGACACATGCTAGATATCAGGCACATGACCTTAGTGAATCCCCCCAGACCTGAATCCTCGTCGGACAACACGCCGGGGAACACGACTGGAATGGGTAAGTAAATGTGCCCCATTGGGGCACATTTACTTACCCGGTCTATTCGCGATCCAGCGGCGCGTTCTCCGCTGTGGATTCGGGTCTTCCGGTGATTCACTAAGGCAGTTCCTCCGATGTCCACCAGGTGTCGCTGCTGCGCTGAAGTCCGCCGAGCTCTGCCGGAGTTCACGGTCATATTCCTGGTGAAGGTAAGCGTGTGTCACTTTTTTTTTTTAAATGTGGCAGTTTCTCTGAATCCATCAGGTTTTTGTTCGGCCACGCCCCCCGATTTCCGTCACGTGCATGCCGGTGCCGAAGCGCCACAATCCGATCGCATGCGCCAAAAACCCGGGGCAATTCAGGGGAAATCGGCGCAAATCGGAAATATTCGGGTAACACGTCGGGAAAATGCGAATCGGGCCCTTAGTAAATGACCCCTATTGTGTTTGCAAGCCCCAATGAAGGAGCAGTGTTGCATTGGCATGTGGTTGCTTGAGAGGCCTTTGGATTGTGTCTCGGGACATGAACGGGATGCATGTGACCGTAGCTTGCTGGCTGATTTGGAGTTGTTTGTACCATGTCCTTATCCTCCTGCAGTATGCAACTGTTAACTGTTGGGTCTGACATAGCTCTTTTCCAATCAGCTGGAGCAGAGGTTTCTATAAGTTTTTGGTTCACATTCAGTCCAGTGCCGGTTTGAGTTTTGCTTGACCTACTTATTCCCTGTGAGATTTCTCCGTTTGCTGCTGTTTCTATACTTATGAATTTTTGGTTATCTGATCCTGGCTTACGTTTAGTGACTATCCCTTTGGACACTGATTTTGTGTTGTTTCTGCTATCTCCGTTGCTCCTCGGAGGATCCTACACCCCTTGCTCTTACATCAAACCACGGAAAACATCTGAAAATAATCTGCACATGTTCTTTTCTGATTTATACTAGAATGGGGTCATTAACCACTGTAACTGCAACAACAGGGGATCAATGAGGTTACTAATACATATTTTTCTATTTTCTTGTTTCCGGATTCTGGTAGTAACTTCTTATCTTCATTTTCTAGCATCTCTCATCTGTATAGTCTCTGTCTGGGAACTTGCAATCTTCCCTGTGTTGCTAGGGGGAACCTAGCTTCTATGACTCTCTCCCTTTTAAATAGACATCTATGTAATCTGACACCTTAGTTATGTCCTGCTGATCTTACTAGCAAGACAGAATTCAGCAGAAATTGGAATAGAAAGGCAGGAGGATGATAAGAGACAAAATAAGTGGAAAATGAATCACTTTAATTTTATATTAATTACCGTACAAAGCTTCTAGGTGCAAGATCCACTTCCTATTGGCAGAACTTGGCAATACAAGTCCTTCTGAGCTTCCCTATAGAACCTGGAACTGGTCCACTGCTCCATTGAATTATATTGGACTTCTGTGAATGATAACCTGATTCTGGAAGTCTTTTGTAGTCTTGGGCGATCCCCTGTTCTGCTGAATGTGGGGGGCTACAAAGAAACTAGTGAATACGGGATGAATGACTAGTAAGATAAAACCCATTTAAAGAATCCAGAAGGAAGAAAAGGGAGATGGAGGAGGATAAATGAAGGTAGAGACAGAGGAGAAAAATTAGTAGCAGGAGAACGGGAGAGCTTTAAACTTACTCTGTGTAATTATACTGAAAAATTGATTCCTATAGTGAACAAGAATAAACCTCCTGAATTAAACCCTGCATGGCTCCCAGCCACCAGTAAAAGGGTAATAAATGGCAAAAGAAGGGCTTTTAAAAAGTATAAATCTGAAAGGTGAGCTAAAGCCGTTGAAACTTACAAAGCACTTAATAAAATCTGTAAATAGGAAATAAAATCAAGGAAAATACAAAGTGAACGGCTGGTGGCCAGTGAAATAATGCAAATACCAAGAAATATCACATAAAAGTATAAAGAATGAGGACCCCTAAAATGGTAAGGGAGAAGGAATAGATCAATGGGATCAAGAACTGGATAAACTATTGTAATTATGTACAGATAGAGTAGCTAAAACAGGTGGGTCCAGTACTAATATAGGTAGGACCAATGCGGATGTGGTTGTGCCTAGTGCTGAGAAGCTTCTGAATATGGGGTCAAGAACAGATGATGTTTGTGGAATCAGTGGAAAGGAACTAATATTGAAGGGGCCTTCTCTAATAATATGATGTAGGTGGTGGTGGTGCCAGTGCTGAGGAGCTCATGTACTTGGTGCCATTACTGAGGAGCTCATGTAGTTGGTGTCAGTGCTGAGGAGATCATGTAGTTGGTGCCAGTGCTGAGGAGCTCATGTACTTGGTGCCATTACTGAGGAGCTCATGTAGGAGGTGTCAGTGCTGAGGAGCTCATGTTGTTGGTGCCAGTGCTGAGGAGCTCATGTTGTTGGTGCCAGTGCTGAGGAGCTCATGTAGTTGGTGTCAGTGCTGAGGAGCTCATGCAGTTGGTGCCAGTGCTGAGGAGCTCATGTAGTTGGTGCCAGTGCTGAGGAGCTCATGTAGTTGGTGCCAGTGCTAAGGAGCTCATGCAGTTGGTGCCATTACTGAGGAGATCATGTAGTTGGTGCCAGTGCTAAGGAGCTCATGCAGTTGGTGCCAGTGCTGAGGAGCTCATGTAGTTGGTGCCAGTGCTGAGGAGCTCATGTAGTTGGTGCCAGTGCTAAGGAGCTCATGTAGTTGGTGCCATTACTGAGGAGATCATGTAGTTGGTGCCAGTGCTAAGGAGCTCATGCAGTTGGTGCCAGTGCTGAGGAGCTCATGTAGTTGGTGCCAGTGCTGAGGAGCTCATGTAGTTGGTGCCAGTGCTGAGGAGCTTGTGTAGTTGGTGCCAGTGCTGAGGAGCTCGTGTAGTTGGTGCCAGTGCTGAGTAGTTGGTGCCAGTGCTGAGGAGCTCATGTAGTTGGTGCCAGTGCTGAGGAGCTCATGCTGTTGGTGCCAGTGCTGAGGAGATCATGTAGTTGGTGCCAGTGCTGAGGAGCTCATGCTGTTGGTGCCAGTGCTGAGGAGATCATGTAGTTGATGCCAGTGCAGAGGAGCTTGTGTAGTTGGTGCCAGTGCTGAGGAGATCATGTAGTTGGTGCCAGTGCTGAGGAGCTTGTGTAGTTGGTGCCAGTGCTGAGGAGATCATGTAGTTGGTGCCAGTGCTAAGGAGATCATGTAGTTGGTGCCAGTGCTGAGGAGCTTGTGTAGTTGGTGCCAGTGCTGAGGAGATCATGTAGTTGGTGCCAGTGCTGAGGAGATCATGTAGTTGGTGCCAGTGCTGAGGAGCTCATGTAGTTGGTGCCAGTGCTGAGGAGCTCATGTAGTTGGTGCCAGTGCTGAGGAGCTCATGTAGTTGGTGCCAGTGCTGTAGAGGTCATGTAGTTGGTGCCAGTGCTGAGGAGCTCATGTAGTTGGTGCCAGTACTGAGGAGCTTGTGTAATTGGTGCCAGTGCTGAGGAGCTCATGTTGTTGGTGCCAGTGCTGAGGAGCTTGTGTCGTTGGTTCCAGTGCTGAGGAGTTTATGTAGTTGGTGCCAGTGCTAAGGAGCTCATGTAGTTGGTGCCAGTGCTGAGGAGTTTATGTAGTTGGTGCCAGTGCTAAGGAGCTCATGTAGTTGGTTCCAGTACTGAGGAGCTCATGTAGTTGGTGCCAGTGCTAAGGAGCTCATGTAGTTGGTGCCAGTGCTGAGGAGTTTATGTAGTTGGTGCCAGTGCTGAGGAGCTCATGTAGTTGGTTCCAGTGCTGAGGAGCTCATGTAGTTGGTGCCAGTGCTGAGGAGCTCATGTAGTTGGTGCCAGTGCTGAGGAGCTCATGTAGTTGGTGCCAGTGCTGAGGAGCTCATGTAGTTGGTTCCAGTACTGAGGAGCTCATGCAGTTGGTTCCAGTGCTGAGGAGATCATGTAGTTGGTGCCAGTGCTGAGAAGCTCATGTAGTTGGTGCCAGTGCTGAGGAGCTCATGTAGTTGGTGCCAGTGCTGAAGAGTTTATGTAGTTGATGCCAGTGCTGAGGAGCTCATGTAGTTGGTGCCAGTGCTGAGGAGCTCATGCTGTTGGTGCCGCTGCTGAGGAGATCATGTAGTTGATGCCAGTGCTGAGGAGCTCATGCAGTTGGTGCCAGTGCTGAGGAGCTCATGTAGTTGGAGCCAGTGCTGAGCAGCTCATGCTGTTGGTGCCAGTGCTGAGGAGATCATGTAGTTGATGCCAGTGCTGAGGAGCTCATGTAGTTGGTGCCAGTGCTGAGGAGCTCGTGTCATTGGTTCCAGTGCTGAGGAGTTTATGTAGTTGATGCCAGTGCTGAGGAGCTCGTGTAGTTGGTGCCAGTGCTGAGTTTATATAGACAAAGTCAGTTTGTATTGGAGTTCATTGATGATGTAGGTGGTGTAAATACTGTTCATACAACCTAGTCACTTCTACCTTCTATGGCCATTACTGTAGTAGTGCATCCTTATATCATTATGAGTTTAGATAAATAGCCTTATCTGCTTTGCAATGTATGATTATAAAAACAAAGAGGGATGAGGACCTGCTGTAGCATCTAACTCATTTTGATATGGGCTAATTTCAAGGGGGATTCTCATTGATAATCCATAATCCCTAAAGAGGAGTCTGGACTTCTCTGACATGTGGACACCTGTGTGAGGCAACAGGCGTCTTGCAGAGAATATTTTTTCAACAGTGGAAATCAATTGACATCATATTTGTCAGGATTGGTGGTAGTGGATCCTCTGTACCATCGCGGACGATGACGTAAGACGACACCTGCGACCGGAGTGTAAGTGGTACCCGGTTTTCACCAAAGCCCGCCGCAATGCAGGTTGGATTCGTTCCACAGGTGCGACTTTGTCCGCAGTGGCGGCCAAGGCGTAGTACAGAATCATCAGGCAAACTCATGGTCTCGGACAGGCAGGAGGTCGAGACAGGCATCACGGGATTGGAGTCAGGAACATAGCAGTAGGTTAGGACAGGCATCACGGGATCGGAGTCGGGAACAGAATCGAGGTCACAACGGGAAATCAGGATAATTGCAGAGGGCTTGGAAAACAGCTTTCTCTCAGGCATGGAATCACAAAGATCCAGCAGGGGACATAGAAAGGGGCTGGAATTTATAATGAGAAGCGGTGTGCTGGCCCTTAAAATTTTCCAGAGCCGGCGTGCACGCCCTGGGACACGGGAGAGTGTGCGCTGCAGCGTGGGCATCGCAAGGATCGCTGCTGGAGCTGGGAGAGGTGAGTGAGTGGCTGGGACACACGGAGGTACACGGGTGCACCTGCGACCTGGGACATGGGTCGGAAGTGACAATATTTAACTGCATCTCATCTGCTGATGTTTATGTAGATGTAGATTTGACCTTTTGAAGGCCACAAGCAAAGTTATGTCTTGGGGTCCCCCTATTGCTAAACCCTGCCACTTGGCATGCTGGGACAGTACCTGGTGCCGCTTTTCACTTTTGGTTTGGTGAACTTGGATCCCAACTTTTTATGAGCCAGACCAGTCTCATTCCCTTTATTGGGGCAGATTTACTTACCCGGTCCATTCGCGATCCAGCGGCGCGTTCTCTGCGGTGGATTCGGGTCTTCCGGCGATTCACTAAGGTAGTTCCTTCGACGTCCACCAGGTGTCGCTGCTGCACTGAATGCACTGAACTTAACCAGCCGGGCAGAGTACAGGTAAGCGCGTGTCCAGCGACACTTTTTTTTTTTTAAATGCAGCGGTTTTTCCGAATCCGTCGAGTTTTCGTACGGCCACGTCCTCCGATTTCCGTCGTGTGCATGCCGGGGCCGATGTGACACAATCCGATCGTGTGCGCCAAAATGCTGGGGTAATACAGGGAAAATCGGCGCAAAACAGTAAAATTCGGGTATCCCTCCGTAAAAACACAATTCGGGCCCTTAGTAAATGACCCCCATTGTGTCTCCATTGGCCTACAAGGCCGTTCCTCATAGAACTCGGTCTTCTTCCAGCGCTAGATTGCATTATGTAAAAAAATAACTTTCTTGTCCTGTTATGGTAAACTTTTTGGTTCTTTGATATACAAGTCCCCGTTGACTTCAGCTCCAGTATAGATCTCCGAGCAGGGACATCTACATAGAAGCCGAATGAACACCATGGGAGTCGAAACTCAAGAACAACCATCCAGTGACAAGAAAAGAAGAGTTTCTTAATGTTTTTCTCCGGAGAAAGTGACACTTTTTAGTTACTTATTTGGTTACTGTATATCAATGGTATCGATATTCTCCAAAGCCCCGGGAGCTGTGAGGTTGTCTGGATCAATAGTAAAAATTATTCACACGACGCCATCCAATTCTCTTTAGCCGGAAAACATCTTGTGCTTGTAGAAGTGATTTAAAGACTCTGGCGTTTGCCCATATCATTTCCTAATCCCGGGGAAGAGCATCATTCTTTTAATTTAATCAACCTAAATTGCTTGCTGACCATTTTATTTTATAGGACTTTGCCTCTCGCTAGGAACGAGACGCATTCAACGCCGCAGATAAATAACCAAAATTTGCAGCGACAAAAAAAGTTTTATGGCTAAATACACTCAACGGTTTCTTTACCCTGAACTACGGGGCATGATTCACGGGCGCGCATTGTTGTCACCGGGACTGGATGCTCACGAAATAACAATGATATTCTCCATTGTGAGGACGAGTCGTAGGAAGAGGAACGCGTCGGCTCTGTTTACGAAAAAACTCTGGAGAAATCGCTAAAGACATTTGTCAAGGGGTCCGGCGGCCATTCTTCTTCCCGACAACGTTCTCATTTTCTCCTTGTTACTTTTTGAGCAGTTTTATATATCTTGGGCTATTAGCAGGGATATTGATCTTGCACTAATACATGCGGCTCGCTGCAGTATATGTCGCACTGTGCTCCGCAGAGGTTATTAACTGTACAGGCCTCCGGGAGAGGAAGCCAATGGTGTCCGAGCCGGAAGCTTGGGTGTAACTACCAGGGTATCGGGCAGAGGAGCCAAATGGGGTCCATTCACCAAGGGGGGAGGGGAGGCTCAGGCAAAGGGGGCAATTAATGATGAAAGTGGCATAGAAAATTGTGAACCTGACCTAGTGTGGCTGTTAGTACTGTAATACTGATTAGATTATCCCTGTACTGTGACATCACTGTGTGTACCTGTACTGTGACATCACTGTGTATTATCCCTGTACTGTGATATCACTGTGTGTATTATCTCTGTACTGTGACATCGCTGTGTGTATTATCTCTGTACTGTGACATCACTGTGTGTATTATCCCTGTACTGTGATATCACTGTGTGTATTATCCATGTACTGTGACATCACTGTGTGTATTATTCCTGTACTGTGACATCACTGTGTGTATTATCCCTGTACTGTGACATCACTGTGTGTATTATACCCTGTACTGTGACATTACTGTGTGTATTATCCCTGTACTGTAACATCACTGTGTGTATTATCCCTGTACTGTGACATCACTGTGTGTATTATCCCTGTACTATGACATCACTATGTGTATTATCCCTGTACTGTGACATCACTGTGTGTATTATCCCTGTAGTGTGACATCACTGTGTGTATTATCTCTGTACTGTGACCATCACTATGTGTATTATCCCTGTAGTGTGACATCACTGTGTGTATTATCTCTGTACTGTGACATCAATGTGTGTATTATCCCTGTACTGTGACATCACTGTGTGTATTATCCCTGTACTGTGACATCACTGTGTGTATTATCCCTGTACTGTGACATCACTGTGTGTATTATTCCTGTACTGTGACATCACTGTGTGTATTATCCCTGTACTGTGACATCACTATGTGTATTATCCCTGCACTGTGACATCACTGTGTGTATTATCCCTGTACTGTGACATCACTGTGTATTATCCCTGTACTGTGACATCACTGTGTGTATTATCCCTGTACTGTGACATCTCTGTGTGTATTATCCCTGTACTGTGACATCACTGTTTGTATTATCCCTGTACTGTGACATCACTGTGTGTATTATCCCTGTACTGTGACATCACTGTGTGTACCTGTACTGTGACATCACTGTGTATTATCCCTGTACTGTGATATCACTGTGTGTATTATCTCTGTACTGTGACATCGCTGTGTGTATTATCTCTGTACTGTGACATCACTGTGTGTATTATCCCTGTACTGTGATATCACTGTGTGTATTATCCCTGTACTGTGACATCACTGTGTGTATTATCTCTGTACTGTGACATCGCTGTGTGTATTATCTCTGTACTGTGACATCACTGTGTGTATTATCCCTGTACTGTGATATCACTGTGTGTATTATCCCTGTACTGTGACATCACTGTGTGTATTATTCCTGTACTGTGACATCACTGTGTGTATTATTCCTGTACTGTGACATCACTGTGTGTATTATCCCTGTACTTTGGCATCACTGTGTGTATTATCCTGTACTGTGACATCACTGTGTGTATTATCCCTGTACTTTGGCATCACTGTGTGTATTATCTCTGTACTGTGACATCACTGTGTGTATTATCCCTGTACTGTGACATCACTGTGTGTATTATCCCTGTACTGTGACATCACTGTGTGTATTATCCCTGTACTGTGACATCACTGTGTGTATTATCCCCTGTACTGTGACATTACTGTGTGTATTATCCCTGTACTGTGACATCACTGTGTGTATTATCCCTGTACTGTGACATCACTGTGTGTATTATCCCTGTACTGTGACATCACTGTGTGTATTATCCTGTACTGTGACATCACTGTGTGTATTATCTCAGTACTGTGACATCACTGTGTGTATTATCACTGTACTGTGACATCACTGTGTGTATTATCTCAGTACTGTGACATCACTGTGTGTATTATCCCTGTACTGTAACATCACTGGGTGTATTATCCCTGTACTGTGACATCACTGTGTGTATTATCCCTGTACTGTGACATCACTGTGTGTATTATCTCTGTACTGTGACATCACTGTGTGTATTATCCCTGTACTGTGACATCACTGTGTGTATTATCTCTGTACTGTGACATTACTGTGTGTATTATCCCTGTACTGTGACATCACTGTGTGTATTAGCCCTGTACTGTGACATCACTGTGTGTATTATCCCTGTACTGTGACATCACTGTGTGTATTATCTCATTACTGTGACATCACTGTGTGTATTATCCCTGTACTGTGATATCACTGTCAATAAGGCAATAAAGCATTAAAAAGAGAACCTCAGTCACTGGAGGTGATGCAAACAACAAATAGTCTCTACAAAGAGAACAAAAACATTACCAAAAACCGTAGCAGTGACCATAAACCAACGCGTTTCAGAGAGCGATGGTCACTTTGAGGATTTCTCGATCATTTCATGATATAATTGGTGGAGGAAACTCAGGATTGAATTTGCTTTCAGTCCACAAAGGGAGAAATGAGAGAGAAGAGCGATAGATTTGAGGGCTTTTTTGCTCCGCCTGTGACTGTGCGATGTCATCTCCTGGCGGAGGTTATCCATGTGCTGCCGGCATGAGAGGTATGATTCATGTGCTCTCACAATGGTTCAGGTCGCTTTGAAATGTAAATGTGTGTCCCTATATAATATGCGTCTGGCGGCCGTTAAAGGGGTTTAAGCCTTAGTGGCTGGTACAGGAATAATGCTGACAGGGAGGTGAGATGATGAGTGGGACGGAGGGGCTCCATGATGACCACATAACTGGGTCTAGACATAGAATGGCACAAGCTTTACAAAAGTGACTATAAGGGTGTTTTATTAAATAGGGGTTTTCAATACGAATGGTGCTGGCAATATGACCATGTGTGGACATGAAAATACTGTGTGGTAGGGATCGCTACACAGATTCATTGGAACTTTTAATTTTTTTTATAACCCCCATGGTTACTGAGATATCAGTCCAGATATCTGACCATTGTAATCTTCTCCTCTGGAGCAGAGGAGGGGCATGTGTTGTGATAATCTTCTACTTGTCAGATAAGATTATCATAATACACGCCCACTCCCAGCTCCTCCTCTCTGATAGTGGAGAGGATTATAGTGGTCAGATACTGGGACTGATATCTCAGCAACCCATGGAGGCTAAAAAGAAAATTCTAAGTTCCCCTGAACCTGTGTAGTAGCCACTACATGCATCTTTATGTGTGAGGTGGTAAAAGGTCCCCTTTAAAGTGGGTCATCAATCACTACTCAACTCTCTGATATCCCACCAATCCTTTTCCGATGCTGGTCAAGAAATGCCCACTTACGACTACTGGCTGTGTTGGTGACCAACCTCTGACAGTTACTGGATAAGCCGGAATTTCCCATGTGTTGAGATGGGAACTAAGAAGCTGAGAGAGTGGACATGTGGACACTAAAGGAATGGGGCGTCTGAAGTAATGGTTGGCTGCCACTCGGAACCTGCTGCCCCCTATCTGCAGATAGCAGAGTTATATATCAGTACCACTGATGGGTCTATACTGTAGCTCTATTTGTCTCTGATTTCATAGAAAGCAGATGGAGGGAATTTTTTCACATATCCGGACACATTACCCTCTATTACCCACAGAGATGACCAAATCACCCAAAATTCGATTTGTAGGAGCTTCTCTGAATTTCTCAAAAGATTCCTTCCAAGTCTGACTCTTTTCAGTCAGATCCAATGTTCCTCACATTTTCATGGAAATTGGTACTCTGGACCCCATTGTTTCATTTTCCCACACCCGTCCCCCCTCTGGGATAAATGAAAGAAAAAAATTCTGATTTGATTCATTGCCAAATCTCTAATTACAAGGCATCAGCTCCCAGAAGCAGCAGTTTTAAAGGAAAAGGAAAACAATGAAAATGCGTCCTGCTCCTCCCTCCAGGCCCCGCCCCATGTATTATTATTCACCGAATCAGCTGTGACTGGAGAGTCAGCAGAAGTGGTTGTGATGAAGTCCCCTTAGATAGGATCTCTTGGCCCCAGGGGTGTAACTAGCCTCCCTGCTAGGGGAATTATAGAAAGAGCTCCTCCTTAATGTGATGTCCACAGCAAAGCCACTGTTTAATGAAGTGTTCACAGCAGAGCCCCCCCTCTAATGTAATGTCGACACCAGAGCCCCCCTTTAATGACATTTTACACCAGAGTCCCCCCCTTGCTAATAAAATGTCGACAGCAGAGCCCCCTCTAATGAAATGATCACAACAGAGTCCCCCCCTCGCTAATGAAATGTCCACAACAGAGCTATGCCCCCCCACATTAATAAAATGTCCAGAGCACAACCTCCTTAAAAAACCACTCTATACTTACCCCCAGCTTCCTCTCCCCACGGTTGCGTCTTCTTCCTTTCCTGGCAGTGCAGGTAGAAGCACATCAACGTGCCCTACAGGCATGCACAAGCTTTGATCCATGCCCTTTGCGATTATCCTGATTTCCCATTGTAACCCCGGTTCCATTCCTGACTCCGATCCCGTGCTGCCTATCCCGACCTACCGCTACGTCCCTGACTCTGATCCTGTGTTGCCTGTCTCGACCTCATGCCTGTACCCGACCACCAGTTTGCCTGATGATTTTGTTCTACTCCTTGGCAGCCAGTGTGGACAAAGTCGCGCCTGTGAAATAACCTGGCGGTACCATGCCTCAACAAGTCCAACTTGCTTTGCAGCAGGCTCTGGTGAAGACCGGGTACCACTTAGACTCTGGTCCCAGGTATCGGCTTATGTCATTGTCCACTACTACCAATCCTGACATATCCTCTATGATGAATGTCTACATAAGACTCCTTTAAGAACGTCCTGAAACCTTGAAGGCCATGAGAGGGTTAAGGTATTTTTGCGCGGTAAGATTTTAATTGGTGGTTTATGCTAATCTGCGTAGACCCGTGATGAATGTGTTTGGAGGAGGCTTTGAATACATTTGACATCATGACATTAGTCTACCGGCTCTATGTGTTTCCTCCTTGGTAAATGACTGCGCCGTCCCCTTAATACCGGATATTTAGCATAACGCGGGGCTCATTGTTGTGTCTGTCTTATGTCTCCCACTTTCAGTAATTGGAGGAAAATTATCAGTTTGACAAAGACATTTCCTCCAGGAGAATAAAGTGCTTTTTTTTTTGCTATTGTTTATGTCTTGAATCGGAGTTAGATAATTGGAAAGAATAAAAATGATTAGTTTTTGGCTGATTTTATTTTCTAAATATAAAATCCATTTCCGTTCGTGTTCTCGCACGTATTGATGGAAATATAATTTTACGTTAAATGAATAGCGAACTTCTCTTTTTCGGATGAGTTGGCACCATGGTGCAATAAATGCTGATTAAAAGGTGCTTGCTCCACCCCCCCCTTGACTTACCTTCATCAATGATCGCCAGTTTAAAGAGTTAATTAAAAAAACAGGTGGTTTTAAACCAAGTCATATGCCTTTTGTATGCTTAAAGGGGTTGGCCAATTTTCAATAAATCTCTTCCATTGCACATGTATTTATATGTTTCCGTGTATTTACATCCTTTGAGAGCTTCAGCCTTTTCCATTTCTCACCATGCTGCCCTCAGTATATATTCACAGATTACGATCTCTCAGAGCTCCAACCCATTCTCACGGCATCACCCGCTTTGCCTTCTACTCATAGTCTGTCCTCACTGAGATAGACAGAAAGAGGAGAGGGGGGGGGGGGGCAGGATGAGTCATAACCTCCTACTGCAGCTTCTCCTATTCAGCAAACTCAGACATGTAAACAAAGAAGCACAAGAGTCTGCACACCGTACAGAAGTAAGTAGCAGGACTGCTGAATCACTTGATGAAAATTCAAGTGGTTTGCCCATGTAAGAAAGGGGGGACTGGAGGCAGAGAGGAGCTCAGTGCAGCATCAGACTGGAGAAAAATATATCCTCCTGACCCTAAACTCAGAAGTTACAGGGTCGGGTCCGGGGCAACCAAAATTGTACACACCAGGACTGATAGAGACAGGTTTGAATTATATCTGTGAAATCCTGTATTTTTGGTAATAACAGTGAATTAGGTAATGCATTTTTTTTTGTTATCCTGAGTATATTTAAAAAACTTTAATGGATTTTGCACAAGGCAGTAAAGGCTCATGGACAACTAATGTAAAAGAGTCGCCATTTAAGCTATTCATAAAACCAATATCCAGTAGTGAATACTACCTATTTGAGGGGTTTGTCCATGAAAGAAGGTTCTCACATTTTTAACCCCTTACTTTGCAATTTTACTCAGTTGTATTGCTGTTTTAGATCCTATCACTCAGTGGTGGTCAGTGTAAGATTCTAGAGTATGGGCAGGGACTCTCTTAGTAGACACTTCATGATCCCTCTGTGCTATGAGATGATGAGAGCTGACAATGTGCTTAGGTTATCAGGGTCCAGGATTATCTACACTTTCATTTAGCTCCTATATGTTCTACTAGTATATGACACATAAAAAAAGAGAGATAAGAGTCATAAGATGGATATAAGACACAATAACACTTTTAGCTCTTCTGCGTCATCTAATCAATACAACTGAGTCATCACTGCTATGTGGCCTCCTCCTCTGGGATCCGGCGCTTATCTTGCTTGTTGAGCAGCTGCTGCTGTGTCCTCGCCACACTGCTCTAGAAGCAGGGCTGGACTAGGAAGTGCCTGTGTCTGTAGTTTGCTGTCACCTACCCCTTCGCCTTCTGCAATGCAAGATGAGCTAAAGGGAATTGTCCGACCATAGAAGAATCTCGTCTTCGTGGGAATACCCCTTTAGTTTCCTGACAAACTGAGGTTGACTTATAGCTGATTAAGTTGCAAAGCAACCTAGAGGAAAAAACAGAGGGTAATAATCCAAGTATTTTAGTTCTCTTTGGCCCTCCCTTGTCTATAATACCCAATATCCACCATAGTTCACCAGTGAACTCTACCCACTTCTAACCCTCAACTTAGCAAGGGGAAACAGGCCGTGCTAAGTTGCGCAGGCGTGCGTGTGCCGGACAGCTCGGTGACGTCACCGGCTCTCCAGCACTTCAGAATCCGGCGCAAGCACTTATATCCTAGTGCGGTGCACCGGGATATAAGTTAATATAACTTAGAAATCGGCGATAGGGACTTTATTCTAGTAACAAAAATATGCTCCGGCACCAGCTCACACTGAGCTGGTGCCATGTATATGTATGTAAAAACTACCACTTTTAAGTGGTAGGTTTCCTTTAAACCTAAGGTCTTGCATCTGACATTACAGTGCGGGTCTCTGTGGTGGCCCGGTATGGGAGCCCCTTGTGGTTTTAGTTGGTGCTCTCTATGTAAAGGGTACTCTCTTTGAATTGTACTACATATGGTCACTCAATGTAATAGATACTCACTATTGGTACTGCTATATATAAGGAACTTAATAGAGTGGATGCTTTCTGTAGGTAGGACATTATACTGGATATTTTTTCTTACTATCACAGTATATTGGATCTATCATGGCAAATCTGAGCTGTTCTTTGTTAAAGACACACATACAATTGATTTTATTCTCCTTCATAGCCGCCACAATCTGTCGAATGGAGAATGCGGGCCCCTTCCTCTTCCAGACCCGGTCGCAGTCGCACACTCTGTGACCACGATCACTACACCCCTGGCCATGCCCCCTCAATGACATCAAATTCAGTGCAAGCAATAGACTACAGCCAATCATATGGATGAATGATGCTCAGGCAGGTGCAGGACATGTGATGTGGACATGTGACCAGCGGCCATCTTCAGTCCTGTGTCAGCTCCACTTGGAAAAAAAAATCAACGGAGTGATTAAAGGGTTAGTAGCATTTTAACTCTCCATCATAGTGTATGTCCACAACATTTCGGGAAGCAGAATTTTAAAGAACAACTAAGTACATATTAGCTTAGATTTTAATGACCCAATTGAATATTAATTTTCCTTACTCCTAGCACACCCCTTTAATGAGGCTTCTATGGTGTGAATGTAATCATGTAACCAGCTCCTGTCTCCATCTCTCCTGATTCTCTATTATTCTTTATCCTTTTCATCGCCGGGACCTTGAGACTTGAGCAGTAGAGACACTGAAGCGGTGGATGAATGGAGAGATGTTACTCTTCTCCTACCTGTGTATTACAGGTCACATGATCTATGAATGGCTAGGCAGGTTATACACACGGGCTGGAGACACAATGGGGAGAAGCCACCCAGCGCCGTGTTCTTTCATATTTGTTGCTCGAGGCCATTGCTGCCATTATTTACTAGAAAATGTTGAAAATGAAGTAAATTTGTTACATCTTTAACTCTTTAAGGAGAGGGACATTTTTTTTTCAGTTTTTGAAGCTGCTGCAGAACCTCATTATATACACCTTAGCTGCTGGAGAACACCATATTACACACCTCAACTGCTGCAGAACCTCATAATACACACCTCAGCTGCTGCAGAACACCATATTACACACCTCAACTGCTGCAGAACCTCATAATACACACCTCAGCTGCTGCAGAACACCATATTACACACCTCAACTGCTGCAGAACCTCATAATACACACCTCACCTTATCTGCTACAAAACATCACAAAAGACACATCAGCTTCTGAACGACTTCATTATAAGCAACTCAGCTGCTGCATAACTTAAAAATACACACCTCAGCTGCTGCAGAACTTTGTAATACATACCTCAACTGCTGCATAACCTAAGAGTACACACCTCAACTGCTGCAAAACATCATATTACACACCTCTCCTCATCTTATCTGCTGCAGAACATCACAAAACACACATCAGCTGCTAAACTACATCATTATGCACACCTCAGCTACTGCAGAACCTCATAATCCACAATTCAGCGGCTGTATAACCTTATAAGAAACACCTCCGATTCCGCAGAGCTTTTATAATATACACATCAGCTGCTATAGATACTCATATTACACACCTCAGCAGCTGCTGAAGAACATCATAATACACACATCAGCTGCTGAACTATTTCATTATACACACCTCAGCTGCTGCATAACTTTGTAATACGCACCTCAGCTGCTGCAGAACTTCGCAATACACACCTCAGCATTATGAAGGCTACAATGAGGGCTCTTCCACGTATAGTCCCTCCTCTGCCATAGGGAGCAATGCCTTCACCTACCTGGAGATGTCTCATGACCCAATCATTATTCAGGGAGGGAAATATCAAGGCTCGTAGGGACAGAGGCATCTGGTGTAATGATATATATTCTGCAGCAGTGACTAATGTGGTGACCTTTCTCAGCAGAGAAATTACCGGATTGTTAATTGTATCGTTTTCTTTGTTTCTCTCCCTTCATGGGAATCACAATCCCCGGCTCTATAGATCCTCAGTAGAGATGAGCGAGCACTAAAATGCTCGGGTGCTCGTTACTCGAGTCAAACTTTTCCCGTTGCTCGAGTGCTCGTCTCGAATAACGAGCCCCATTGAGGTCAATGGGAGACTCCAGCATTTTTCACTGAAAGAACACAGTGAAGAACACTGAAGAACACATTGCAGATGTTTGCAGATGTTTTCACTGAAAGAACACAGTGAAGAACACATTGCAGATGTTTCCGTACATCTGCTAACTTATCCGAAGACACGCATGCCGAACGGTGTTCTTCACAATAGTATGTCTGCAATGTGTTCTTCACACATATTGGGGGTCATTTACTAAGGGCCCGATTCGCGTTTTCCCGACGTGTTACCCGAATATTTCCGATTTGCGGCGATATCCCCTGAATTGCCCCGGGATTGTGGCGCATTGGCGCTGGCATGCACGCAACGGAAATCGGGGGGCATGGCCAAACCAAAAACCGACGGATTCGGAAAAACCACCGCATTTAAAATAAAAAATGTGTCGCGGAGCTTGCACTTACCTTCACTCAGCCCGGCTCGGTGTATTCCAGTTCGTTCCGGGGAACTTCAGCGCAGCAGCTTAATAAATCCCTGCCGGACCCGAATCCAGCGCAGAGAACGCGTTGCTTGATCGCGAATGGACCGGGTAAGTAAATCTTCCCCAATGTTCTTCACATACTATTGTGAAGAACACCGTTCGGCACTTGTGTCTTCGGATAAGTTAGCAGATGTACAGAAACATCTGCAATGTGTTCTTCACTTAAATGATCCTGTGTTCGCTGTGTTTTCTTAAGTAAATGCTCGATCTTGAGCCGGCGGAAAACTCGTCCGAGCAACGACCCGTTTCGAGTACTCTAATACTCAAACGAGCATCAAGCTTGGATGAGTATGCTCGCTCATCTCTTATCCTCAGACTTCAGGAGCTTTGTTCCTATTCAGTCAATAAATAGTTTTATAATTTAAATGATATCAACATCGATCATTTCTGAAGAGGGGGAGGGGTGTGAATGTAAGATGAGACAAGCCTTTGTGAATGGAGAAAGCTGGAAGAGCAAAGAGAAGCTTTAAAGGGATCCTGTCAGCAGCTGTGACCATAGAGACTGCAGCCAGTGTTATGTGGTGTCCCTGGAGAGATGTGTAATTATTTCGGTGTGTATGTTGTTAGTAGCAGCAGGACTGTGAAATATGGATTTATATTGCAGGATTGTAACTTCTCCAAATGTACTAAGGGTGTGTCCTCACACTGCTGTGCTCTGTGCTCTCTGCAGGCAGTTTATGTATTGTCCCTGGAGAGATGTGTAATGAGACCTTTGTGTATGTTGTTAGAAGTTGTTTTAGAACCATCTCCATCCCTAATGGTTATGTTTGGAATTGCAGCTCAACTCCATTCATTTCAATGGGCTGAAGTTCAATATCAAACACCCTGTAAACCGGTGCGGCGCCATCTTGGGCTTTTTTATAATCCACAAAAAACATCACAATCAATATGGAATAATAAGTAAAAAATAAATTGACCATCGTAGTAAAATTAGGAGCAGTTGAAGGGGAATATTCAGAGGCTCAATTACGTCAATGCGGGAGGAAGACGACCAATCTCCAGAGCTATTAGACCGCGATCAGTGATTACATTTGGCACAAGTTGCCTGTTGGCGTCATGAATATTTATGAAATCAAATATGAGGAGATGAGGAAATAATGGGCCGATTGTGTTTTACGCTTGTGATTGACAACTGATTAGGATCAAGAATGCAATAAACAGAAGTAAATTTTGTATAACAAATCACCTCGTGTGTTGCCAAGCGATAGAGGGAACGCTCCAACGTGAGGCACATCTCATACACAATACAATGTGCTGGGGTCAATGACACTCCCCTCTTGTGTCTTTAGAAAGTATCCCCTTTATTGTCTTGGAGCTCCCCTCACTCCCCAGTATATAGGCAGCCCCCCCCTGTAGCTTATATGTAGCCTCCCCCCTCCCAGTATATAGGCAGCCCCCCCTCTGTGGCTTATATGCAGCCTCCCCCCTTCCAATACATAGGCAGCCCCATAACCCCTCAGTAAATAAGAACTCCCCCACTTCCCAGTATATAGGCACCCCCCGTTCCCAACGACATATACACAGCTTCCTTTCCTCCCAGTATATAGGCAGCTCCCCCCACTCCCCAGTATATAGAGAGCCCCACACTTCCCAGTATATAGGCAGTCGCCTCAACCCTCATTAAATAGGCAGGCCCCACTCTCTGGTATATAGGGGCAACATCCCTGCCAATGCGCATGGAAGAGGAGTAGTTGCAAATAAGCCCTTTTACTACCCAGTACATATAGAGGTAATTGAGCAGCGGTAGATACTGCCTAGATAGGCAAGGGTTAAGAATGTTAATGTTATCATCCAATGATATGCCTCAATGCACTTAATTGTGATCTGGAGTGTGATTGGAGGAGGAGAACACCTGACCAGGGATGAACTAAACCCTTTAGGAAAGGGGTTAGAGTTCCAGAAACTTCTGATGAGAGCAGATCTCTTCAGGCCCAGCTCTGCTAGTGAGCAGATGTCTTGGAATCCAGCTCCTGTCTGAGAAGCAGCACCTCTGAGCACAAGCTCTGTCCACAGGCCTCCTAGGCCTCAGCAACTACACACAGAGTGACACAGGACAAACAGGACAAAGCTGCAGCTTCCAGGATTGGACACAGCTACATCCCAGCCTGCCCCTGCATCCAGGCTGATGAGACAGCTAGTGAGGTTCCTCTCCAAGATCACTCCAGTACTGCACTTGTACAGAACCGTTTGGCGTGTTGTTACCGTTGGTTCGAATAAAGAACTGTAAGTTACTTTTATGCACAACATTGCCTCCGTCTGGTCCCTGCTACGGCTGTATCACCACCAAGGGCGGCCATCCATCTACCAGGGACACATACTACAGACACTCAGGGGTTGCCCCAGGGAGAACCAGCACCACAGCCTCTCCCTCCATATCATTTCTTGCCAACACCACCTGCTGGAGACCTGCCAGGCTGTAGGAAAGCCCTCCGGTCCCCGTACCAAGCACCGTGACACTAGCGTGCCTAGGCCGCAACCGCCAGCCACTCCGGTATTCTGGGCCCCGGCTGTCTCCAGGCCTAAGGAAAGGCTAGGCCCCGGTGGGGGATGTGCCACTCTGCAGTATATAGGCATCTCCCCCACTCCCCAGTAAATAGGCACCCTCCCACTCCCCAGTATATAGGGAGCCCCCCACTCCCCAGTGTATAGGCTTTCCCCTCAACCCCCAGTAAATAGGCATCTCCCCCCCACTCCCTAGTAAACAGGCATCCTCCCAATCCCCAGCATAAAGGCAGCTCACCCTCAACCCCCAGTAAATAAGCATCTTTCCTCCCTCCAACATATAGGCAGCTCCCCCCAAGTAAATAGGCATCTTCCCCCAATTCGCTGGGTATAGGCAGCACCCCCTCACTACCCAGTGTATAGACAGCTCCCTCACCCCCCAGTTATATTGGAAGCCCCAGCGCGGCTCCTACCCTTATCCCCTGTTGTGTCTTTAGCAAGTATCCCGACCCAGCTCCGTGTGCACACTATGACATCATAGCGTAGCAGGCTCACACTACTGCTGTATAAGAGGGGAGAAGAGGAGCCGTGGGGGCACCGGGAGGTGAGTACTTTGTGCCAGGGCAGTGGGAGGCTTCTGGTGTCCCTACCTGGTGTCACCTGCCTATAACCAGGCCTGGTCTTCCACCGGGCGAAGAAACGGGACTAGTTATAGGCAGTGCATGGGCGCGGGGTAGGAACACTCTGCCCACCGCTCATCCCACAACATTCCCCTCCCCATCCATAGATCCAAGAATAAGGAATCTCTATTATATCATCCAGGATCATCTGGGATGATTTGCAGTCACTTTATTGAATAGATAGAGTATTTTGGACAGAGTTTTACCATAATAATAGCATTTTTTTAAAATGCAAACAGATAGAGGGAAATTCCTAAAATTCTGCACAGAGCAATGTTTAACTTTCTCCCTTAAGATGCAAATCAAATATTAAATTAGAATTTTTTGAAGCGAGGTCTGACAAGTGCGGGTGATACCGGTGCCCGATTCTGCAGCTAATGACCACTAACATATTCATATGTCACAGCTCATACACCAATGGTTAATAATCCAGAGGTCTGACAGACGCCTTCCTATAGGGAACCTGGCCGCAAAATACCTGTCAATGTGTGCCGATGCCCCCCCATCCATACCGATAGCGTCACCTGTCCCCTTAACTGGCTGACAGCTCACATATGTCTACAACTTGTCACCCCACAGTAATTGGCTCGTTGTAAAATACATTGCTGACATGGAGAAAAAAATCTAATAAAATATAAAAAAAATAACTACATTTTGATGCAAAAGTAAAGGAGGAGATTTCTGCAGAATTGAGTCGGTGCATCTATAAATCGCTGATAAAGCAAAAAAAACAAAACGATGTCACAATAAATAATAAACTAAAGAATAATTAGAAGAAATTAAAAGAAGTTTAAAAAAAATTTAACTTAAAAGACTGAGGTTAAAAAATTGTGTGACCTGTTTCTACCCCGTTAACAAAGCAATCTACAATAAAAAATAGTGTAAACTGTAAAGTGTAGATAAAAAATGTGTTTACTAGTTTACTAAAACAATAAAAAAGGTTCTAATGAAAAATTTGAGAGAACACCTACTGTATGAGAAGGAATACTTCATTAAAAAATGTATCAATGCCCTTGTTTTTGATTAAAAAAAAGGCTTAAAAATTATGTAAATGATCTTGAGGTACCCCGGGTTCCATTAACAACTTTGGAGCCCGGAGCCCCTCAGGCTCATTTGCATAATTTGAAAAGCCTTTAAAAAAAACAAACAAACAGGTCACAGGGAGCTTAAAGAAGAGCGGATCCTGTCAGAGGGGGCACACACCAGTATGTCAGAGGTCTTGGTTTACAATCCTTCATCCTGGTGGTAGATGTTCTTTAGAGAGAAATAAACATAAACCACACACAGAACCTTCTAGATGTCTTTATACATCTTACACTGAGGCCTCTATCCATGGGATTAGAGCCACTATTACACTTTATAGACTTTGATAGTGATATCCTCTGTTACCATCTCCAGAATACAGTCAGGCTAACAAGCCTCCTCACTGAAAAATAGAAAAATACACAGGCGGCGCCCCTAGTGCGATATGGTAATCGAGAGGGTTATGATGTGACTGTGATATCTGCTCACCTTGACACACTTTTGGGCAGATTTACTTACCCGGTCCTGTCGTGATCCCGCGGTGCGTTGTCCGACAAGGATTCGGGTCTGCCGGGATTCACTAAGATCGTGCGCTGAGTTCCTTCCTGTGTTGCTTCTGCACTGAGGTCCGCCGGAGTTCACCTTCTTCTTCCTGGTGCATGTGAGTGCTTGATATTGCGACACAAATTCTTTTTTAAATTCCGCGGTTTGTCCGAATCCGTCGGGTTGTCCGACGGGCCGCCCCCCCCCCCCCCGATTTCTTTCGCGTGCAAGCCAATGCCGAAAATCTGATCGTGTGCGCCAAAATCCCGGGGCAATTCTGCACAAAACTGAAACGAAAATGCGTCCAACAGACCCTTAGTAAATGAGCCCCTTTGTGTCTTATACATTAAAGCAGATATCAAAGGTCCAGTCTTCCCTTGGTTACGTGGATCGAGTGTGCTGCGTCTTCCCAGGATCTACTACTAGGTTGTGCCGAATAGGGAAATCACCTGGATAACGTAACGGAAAAAAAAACGGGTGCTGCCCATAGGTAGGTTGATGCGACACAAATTGCTTAGGTTGAAAATGTATTCATATAGATAATGGACTACGCGGTTCAGGGGTGTTTCGGGGGTTTCATCAGGTCCATAAGTGGTTCTAGACAAAATAATAGAATATATATATATACACATGTATCTGTGAGAATATACAAATAAAAATAATAATATAAAAAATAGAAATAAAGAAATACAGAAAAACAATCTATATGAATTGCATTGGTGGTTGTATAATACATATCTTATAGGGTTAGTTATATGGGTAAAATACATATGACATAGTAATACATATTAAATATGCAAATACACATGAATAGTAATAGAATATATATACAAAAAATATATATATATAGAAAAAATATATAAAAAAAGTAAATAGATAATTGATTACATAAATGGTTGCTTTGGTGGATGGGGAACTAAATGGGTGTATATAGGGAAGTTGGTGGATTGATATTGGGTGAGTAATGGAGTGGCTGAATGTATATGGATGAGTGGGTGGATAGAAATAAAGGGGCAGATTTATTTACCAGCTGATTCGGGTCTTCCGGCGATTCACTAAGGTAGTGTGCCCGATGTCCTCCAGGTGTTGCTGCTGCACTGAAGTCCGTCGGAGTTCACTGGAGTACACCAAGCCAGGCCGAGGGCAGGTAAGTGCGTGTCGCTTTTTTTAAATAAAATACGGTGGGTTTTCCAAATCCGTCGGGTTTTCGGACGGCCAATCCCCCCGATTTTCGTCCCGTGCATCCCGGCGCCGTTCCGCCACAATCCGATCCCGTGCGCCAAACACCCGGGGCAATTCAGGGAAAAAACGGTAATATTCGGGAAAAACGTGATTCGGGCCCTTAGTAAATGACCCCCAATGTAATTGTTATATAATTCATGGGTCACCTCTGGAGGAAAGTAGTTAAGGACCAGCAGGAAGCCGTTTAGCTCTCCAGAGAAATAACTGGTGCAGAAAAGAGGAAAAGTCCAAATAAGAGATAGTCGGTAATAAGACGTGAAAGTAGTTGATCTAAGTGGTCGGAGCTTACTTGGTCTGGACATACATTACCGATGTATCACTTTTCTTTGCTTATTTTTGTGACTTTTTTGACGCAATTCTGCACCTGGTCCAAGGCAGGTACAAAGGAAGGATTGTTTTTCATTGACCCCGTTTTAACATATAAATTGGAATTATTTCACAGGCTTTAAATGTTTAAAATTTTGTACTTTAAGCTGTTTATTTAAATTCCTAAATTTACTTTTTTTTGAGGAGCAGAGAAGGGAGAAGCGGTGACGTACTCTGACACCCAGAGACCGGGTCCTTCTTCCGCTGGTGGCGTGGGAGCAGTAGAAACCTGCAGCGATGTAAAGACGTTGCTCCAGACCTGCGCGGTCCGAGAAGTGTTCGAGCAGACCTGTGACCAGGACAGGCTAGTACACGCCCCCATAGCCTCTGCCGATAATTCGCAAAAATCAAAGATAAAGTTTGTTTCAGATTTAGCCATATTAAACGCTCAGAGAAGGAAACTTTAAGGATGAGGACCGAAAAAGACACCTACATCGGATCCACCTTAATAGTGTTACGGTAAACCTAGCTGATCAAATCCTGTCATTTCTACTTGTCTTATTTTCCTGAAAAGTACTGTAATAGAAAAAATTAACTCAAGATGGCGCCGAGTTCTTAAACCGCTCCAAAAACACTGAGGCTGAAGAAATTCACTATCATGATGTCAACGTGCAACAGCAAAAAAAATGTCTGATATTGTTATGCTTTATATGCTCCTCCCTGTCTACCTTTTTCCTATTTTTCTATATAGACTGGTAGAACAAATAAAGCTTGCGCAGTGCTGATTTTGCCCCGGGCAATGGCATGAGTGAGACTTGAATCAGCAGTTGCAGTTGTCATTCCTTACAATATGCTTTTAATTCATTTGGATACACACAGCCAATGCACACTAAAAGAGGATGGGGCAGAGGATTCGGGTTCTGCTGGGATTCACTAAGGCAGTTCCTCCGACGTCCACCAGGTGTCGCTGCTGCGCTGAAGTTCCCCGGAATGCACTGAAGTTCACCAAGCTGGGCGGGGGGCAGGTAAGCGCGTGTCCAGCGACACTTAAATTTTTTAAAATTCGGCGTTTTTTCCGAATCCGACGGGTTTTCGTACAGCCACGCCCCCGATTTCCGTTGCGGGAATGCCCGGCACCGATGCGCCAAAATCCGATCGCGTGCGCCAAAATCCGGGGCAATACAGGGGAAATCGGCGCAAATCGGAAATTTTCGGTTAACCCGTCGGAAAAACGCGATTCGGGCCCTTAGTAAATGACCCCCGATATCTTAAATCCTACCCTAACAATAGGTCCATTCCTTATGGCCGGTTTCCTTTAGAACATTCCAAAGTTATTAATATGTAACGTCACACACGTCACATTTCCAAAAATAGGCACAAAGTCCAAAACAGACTGGTCAAAGGGGTTAAATGAAGATTAAAATAACAAAAGTAAATACAAGGTATTTTTTATGTTTATTTTTTGTGTTTTGTATTTCAATCTTTTGTAATTTTTTTTCTTAAAAAACGTACGTTGTAAAATATAATCCACCACGGAGGGCGATTATTCACCCTCTAAATGAAGTGACGGGTTATTTTTCTTTGCAGTGTTTTTACCATCTAAAGCAGTGGTTCTCAACCTTTCTGATGCTGTGACCCCGCAATACAGTTCCTTATGTTGCGGTGACCCCAAAGCATGTACAAGACTATAACGACTATACTGCCCCGTATGTACAAGAATATAACTACTATAATACTGCCCCGTATGTACAAGAATATAACTACTGTAATACTGCCCCCTATGTACAAGAATATAACTACTGTAATACTGCCCCCTATGTACAAGAATATAACTACTGTAATACTGCCCCCTATGTACAGGAATATAACTACTGTAATACTGCCCTCTATGTACATGAATATAACTACTATAATACTGCCCCCTATGTACAAGAATATAACTACTATAATACTGCCCCCTATATACAAGAATATAACGACTATAATACTGCCCCCTATATACAAGAATATAACGACTATAATACTGCCCCTATGTACAAGAATATATCTACTATAATACTCCCCCTATGTACAAGAATATAACTACTATAATACTGCCCCTATGTACAAGAATATAACTACTATAATACTGCCCCTATGTACAAGAATATAACTACTATAATACTGCCCCCTATGTACAAGAATATTACTATAATACTGCCCCCTATGTACAAGAATATAACTACTATAATACTGCCCCTATGTACAAGAATATAACTACTATAATACTGCTTCCTATGTACAAGAATATAACTACTATAATACTGCTCCCTATGTACAAGAATATAACTACTATAATACTGCCCCTATGTACAAGAATATAACTACTATAATACTGCCCCTTATGTACAAGAATATAACTACTATAATACTGCCCCCTATGTACAGGAATATAACTACTATAATACTGCCCCTATGTACAGGAATATAACTACTATAATACTGCCCCTATGTACAGGAATATAACTACTATAATACTGCCCCCTATGTACAGGAATATAACTACTATAATACTGCCCCCTATGTACAAGACTATAACTACTATAATACTGTCACCCCTCCCCCAGTTTTGGTTCCTCCATTTGCTGCCCCAGTTGTAGTGCCCCCCCCCTTCCTGTCTCCAGTTTTGCCCCTTCTCCTGCCCCCAGTTCTAGTGCTTCCCCTCTTGCCCCCAATTTTGGTGTCCCCCCCCCCCTGCTGCCTCCAGTTTTGCCCCTTCTTCTGCCTCCAGTTCTAGTGCTTCCCCTCCTGCCCCCAGTTTGGGTGCCCCTCCCTCCTGTCTCCAGTTTTTCCCCTTCTCCTGCCCCCAGTTCTGGTGATTCCCCTCCTGCTGCTTCAGGTTCTACTCACTGTGAGCAGAGCAGTCTGTTCCGCGGGAGTCTGTATAGAGGAGGAGCCCGAGGGTCATGTGATGATGACATCACCACAGGTCCTCAAGCTTCCCCTGTATACAGCAGGAAGGTCCTGAAGCAGTGAGTTATCACATGTTATACTCCGTTTTTGCCGCGAATCGCGGCAAAAACGTAATAGGATCGCGACCCCTGTGTTTTGGTCGTGCGACCCCCCCTGGGGTCGCGACCCACAGGTTGAGAAACGCTGATCTAAAGGCTCCGGTTATTTTTCTGCCCCATTTACTGACATTTAGTAAATTACATTGATCAAAACACTAATTTAGCTTCTACCATCAATCAGTCGCAGGTAACAATTAATAATATAACAATTGAAATCACAACATGGAGCATTCACCCGGGCGGCGCAGATGGCAGAGCCGGATCTACATTCTGCAGCCCAGTTATCCAAACACTGACTGCGACATCAGGATTATTGGCGACTTCTGGATTATTTTTCCTTTTTTTTGGTCAATATTAAATTGACAATGATAAATGTAGAAAACAGCTGAATGGATGAATGAACAATTGATTGATATTGGTAAGAAAAAACAATAATAAGGAGAAGAAAATAATGTAGCCAGATAAAAAAAAGTCAGAACTCTATGAATTGATTTTTTTTGCAGTGTTGTGACCACACCCAGGGCTACGCTGGAGGCCGTCATCCCAACCAATCAGTGTCATTCATACCCTGTACGGATATTCACCCGCGTTCATCCAGGGCCTGATATTGATTCTTCTGGCACAGATGAATTCTCTGACAATCCGTCACCCCCAGCAGTGATAGGAGGACACACTGCCCCCTGCTGGTGTGATGATGTTGGGATCATGGTTTAGGACAGTCTGTCACCCCTAGTAGTGATAGGAGGACACACTGCCCCCTGCTGGTGTGATGATGTTGGGATCATGGTTTAGGACAGTCTGTCACCCCTAGTAGTGATAGGAGGACACACTGCCCCCTGCTGGTGTGATGATGTGGGGAGCTTGGACATAAGACAGTCAATCACCCCTAAAAGTGATAGGAGGACACACTGCCCCCTGCACGTGTAATGATGTGGGGATCATGGTTTAGGACAGTCTGTCACCCCTAGTAGTAATAGGAGGACACACTGCCCCCTGCTGGTGTGATGATGTGGGGGCCATGATATAGCACAGTCCGTTACCCCTAGAAGTGATAGGAGGACACACTGCCCCCTGCTGGTGTGATGATGTGAGGCCCGTGGCATAGGACAGTCAGTCAACCCAGCAGTGATAGGAGGACACACTGCCCCCCGCTGGTGTGATGATGTGGGGATCATGGTTTAGGACAGTCTGTCACCCCTAGTAGTGATAGGAGGACACACTGCCCCCTGCTGGTGTGATGATGTGGGGAGCTTGGGCATAAGACAGTCAATCACCCCTAGTAGTGATAGGAGGACACACTGCCCCCTGCTGGTGTGATGATGTGGGGAGCTTGGGCATAAGACAGTCAATCACCCCTAAAAGTGACAGGAGGACACACTGCCCCCTGCACGTGTAATGATGTGGGGATCATGGTTTAGGACAGTCTGTCACCCCTATTAGTAATAGGAGGACACACTGCCCCCTGCTGGTGTGATGATGTGGGGGCCATGGTATAGCACAGTCCGTTACCCCTAGTAGTAATAGGAGGACACACTGCCCCCTGCTGGTGTGATGTTGTGAGGCCCGTGGCATAGGACAGTCAGTCAACCCAGCAGTGATAGGAGGACACACTGCCCCCCGCTGGTGTGATGATGTGGGGCGCCTTTGTATAGGACAGTCAGTCACCCCTAGAAGCCAAAGGAGGACACACTGCCCCCTGCTGGTTTAATAATGTGGGGGTCATGGTATAGGACAGTCAGTCATCCCTAGAAGTGATAGAAGGACACACTGTCCCCCTGCAGGTGTAATGATGTGGGGCCCGTGGCATAGGACAGTCAGTCACCCCTTACAGTGATAGGAGGACACAGTGCCCCCTGCTGGTGTAATGATGTGGAGGCCATGGTATAGCACAGTCAGTCACCCCTAGTAGTGATAGGAGGACACACTGCCCCCTTCTAGTGTGATGATTTGGGCTCTTCCCAGGAATATCTCCTCCAGATTACAATGGTGTTGTACTGGCCAAACAAAGTATAGCACCAATATACCGTTAGATAATACAGAAATGGGAATACAGAATTCCAGGAGACAACAACCTATTTCGGAAGAAATTCCTATTAATTCCCAATAATTAACATATCTGTTAAACCTCGGACCCGGACTACAATGTCGGCCATATCAGACTCCTATAATGGAGGGGTACAGTTTGCAGTAGACGCCCTCAACTTTGGCAAAATCTGATGGATATTGTCGTCATATTCTCAATGGGGAAGTGACCCCATTGCTACATTATCAGCTGAAGTGTTATAAAGTTACAATCTTAAATCCTTCACCGACAAAGGCGGCGCTCGGCCGTGGGGGGGGGGGGGGGGGGGGAGCGCGACATTTGTGTTTAGTGTAAGCAGTCAGACGTTTCATTAGTCTTAAGTCTTTTATAATGTGTAGGTGTCGCTCCCGAGACATTCTGACACAAACGTATAGTTATTGAACAACTTCCCATTATAATAAGAGCGGTGGAATAGAACCGCTTTGTAGCCGCGCTATTCTTTCTATATAAACACTGAGAAACGCCTAATGTGTCATGTACATGGAAATATAATGGAATAAGTTACAGAACAATAGAAGAATCTGAGCTCAGTATAACCAGGACTTAGGGCTCGGAGGAGAGGAAAGTTGATGTGAAGTTTGTGATATACTATAAACGACATGATCTACCACTAGCTCTGGTCAGTGGTCACATCACATCATTGACTTTTTTAGCATCCGATGCAGATTTTTTTTTCATTAATTGCTTTATTTGATGGAAAAAGCTAAAGAAGCATCGGGACAGCCCATCCTTGGCTCTGTGTTACCTGACCCGGTTGGAATGGCGGCTGCTGTCCTCCTGTCCATGCTACTCTTACATCTGGTTTCGGGGCGAAACTAAGAGAGGCAGAGCCCCATGGGTGACTTCTGAATGGGGTCCCCAATCCCACTTAAAAAAAATATACACTCACCGGCCACTTTATTAGGTACACCTGTCCAACTGCTCGTTAACACTTAATTTCTAATCAGTCAATCACATGGCGGCAACTCAGTGCATTTAGGCATGTAGACATGGTCAAGACAATCTCCTGCAGTTCTCCCGAGCATCAGTATGGGGAAGAAAGGTGATTTGAGGCCTTTGAACGTGGCATGGTTGTTGGTGCCAGAAGGGCTGGTCTGAGTATTTCTACTGGGATTTTCACGCACAACCATCTCTAGGGTTTACAGAGAATGGTCCGAAAAAGAAAAAACATCCAGTGAGCGGCAGTTCTGTGGGCGGAAATGCCTTTTTGATGCCAGAGGTCAAAGGAGAATGGGCAGACTGGTTTGAACTGATAGAAAGGCAACAGTGACTCAAATCACCACCCGTTACAACCAAGGTAGGCAGAAGAGCATCTCTGAACGCACAGTACGTCCAACTTTGAGGCTACAATTTGCACAAGCTCATCGAAATTGGACAGTAGAAGATTGGAAAAACGTTGCCTGGTCTGATGAGTCTCGATTTCTGCTGCGACATTCGGATGGTAGGGTCAGAATTTGGCGTCAACAACATGAAAGCATGGATCCATCCTGCCTTGTATCAGCGGCTCAGGCTGGTGGTGGTGGTGTCATGGTGTGGGGAATATTTTCTTGGCACTCTTTGGGCCCCTTGGTACAACGCCACAGCCTACCTGAGTATTGTTGCTGACCATGTCCATCCCTTTATGAGCACAATGTACCCTGTAACATCTGATGGCTACTTTCAGCAGGATAATGCGCCAGGTCATAAAGCTGGAATCATCTCAGACTGGTTTCTTGAACATGACAATGAGGTCACTGGACACAAATGGCCTCCACAGTCACCAGATCTCAATCCAATAGAGCATCTTTGGGATGTGGTGGAACGGGAGATTCGCATCATGGATGTGCAGCCGACAAATCTGCGGCAACTGTGTGATGCCATCATGTCAATATGGAGCAAAATCTCTGAGGAGCTTCCAGCACCTTGTTGTATCTATGCCACGAAGAATTGAGGCAGTTCTGAAGGCAAAAGGGGGTCCAACCCGTTACTAGCATGGTGTACCTAATAAAGTGACGGTGAGTGTATATATTTGTATACTTACACAAGTGAGTTACAATCACACACATTTATATACACACAGGATATGAACACCATATACACAAATACAACATAAATATATAGAAAGTATATACACACACACCATATATACATACAGCAAATACACACATACATACAATACCTTATATACCCATTCAGCATATACAAAGACATATAGCATATACACATCACCTATCTATACACATATAAAGCATATACACAACACCATATATACAGACGTACAACATATACACACACCACACTTACACACACACACAAAAAGAGCACACACCCGATACTCCAGGTGCTGGGCCCCCTAACAATGAGGACCCCATAGCAGCTGCTATCCCTGTAGTTATGCCTCTGATCTCGTTTTGGCTATAAACATTCCACTTCTGAGTGCTGGTCGGCAACTAATAGTCCTTATAGTCATAACTCTGTAAATATAGCATATTGTACTCTGTCTAAATGGGGGACATGTATCAAAAGTCCGGCTTTGTCCGAATGTTTTTTGGGACTTTTCTTGGCTTTTCTTCAGATGTATCTAAGTGGGTTTTTTTTCCTTTTTGAATTTTTCCTTTTGGTCTTTAGTGAACTTGCGACTTTTTAAAACAAAAGTTGTAAAATCACAATCGGCTCTAAGCTTACACCTGGTGAGCCTGGTGAGCAAAAAGTGTCACGTGCGCCACAATCCCAGCGCATGCACTTATTAAATATCCGTGCAAGCGATTTTAGCCATGAAGAAAGGGCACAAAAAGTGAAGACAAAAGTGCGTTGCAAAGCCCTTAGCAGATGCCCCCAATGTTGTTACTTTTTTCTGCGCATAAATAGTCACAAATAAGCACAAACACCATGAAAAGTCTTAAAAATTAAAGAAAAAGGCAAACCAAAAGTCTGATACATGTGCCCCATTGGGGCACATTTACTAAGGGTCCGAATGATTCTTTTTCGTCAGGTTTCCCGGAAAAAACCCGGGGCAATTCAGCGCATGCAATCGGATTGTGGCACACCGCCACTGGCATGCAAATCTGGGGGCGTGGCTGTCGGAAAACCCGACGGATTCGGAAAAACTGCAGATTTTTTTTTTTTAAAAAGTGTCACTTGACAAGCACATACATGCACCAGGCATAGGTTGGTGAACCCCGGCAGACCTCGGCGGACCTCAGCGCAGCAGCGACGCCTGGTGGACATCGGGCGCACAACCTTATTGAATCGCAGGGAGACCTGAATCCTCGACGGAGAATGCGCCGCTGGATCGCGACAGGACCGGGTAAGTAAATCTCCCCCAATGTGTCCCAGGGTACACAACTAGTGATGAGCAAACCCGTTAAAATTTGGGTTTGTTTATCTGGACGACAAGTTGGACCACTGCCCCAATGCTATTATGCTAATGTGGATATGCTAATAGATCTTTTAGTTACATGGAGGAATTCTAAACTGGGTTGGGATCCAAAAATGTCAACATTCATTCTCTTCGGCATTAATTCTCATCTGTGGAGGTTCAAGGTGTTGAGTCCCAACCAATCCAATATGGTTACCTATCCGTGGGAAAGGTTATCAATATTTTGAGCTTGGAAAACTCCGTGAAGGTTGTTCTGGCCATGAGAAGACCCTCCCATGAAGAAGGAAAGCAGGTCCAGCCGATGAGGAACGAGATGTGTGGGTTCACTGATATCAACTATACATTTAGGTCTGAATAAGAGGACACTCTTGAGAAAAGCTAGAAAATGATAAACCATCTGCAACACCCCTGCCAACGTATAGGCAAGGGGGCAGTTGCTAATAAGACCCTCTACCTGTCAGGATCCATCTGGTGAGCCTGCGCAACTCACCCAGGGGATAATGCAGGGAAAACTCAGGTAATTTGCAGCTGTAGCCTCGAAAGGAAATAGTCAAATGAGTGTAAGATGTTATCCAATCAGTTGGCTTTATTGTAAACTGGAGTGTGATTGGAGAGGTGCTACCACCTGACCAGGGGGAGTATAAAACCCATGTGCAGTGGGATCACAGGCCTCTTACCACAAGGTCTTTCCACACAGCAGAGAGTCCAGACCACATGGTCTAAGTGAAGAGAAAATTAGAGTGTGCAGCACACCTTCATTCCCAGGATCTGAGTCAGGAGACTCCAATCCAAAGCTGCAGCTTCCACAGTTTGGACACATCTCCATTGTCCCAGCCTGCATCTACTACCAGGCTGGTGCTTTATTCTTGAGGACCTCTCTCCATAAACACTCCAGTTCCAGAATCCAAATCTGCTGTTTAGGCCCGTTGCCTGCTACCTGTTGTTCAATAAAGAGCCTTGAGTTGATTTGAACAACGTTGCCTCTGTCAGATCCCTGGGTATGGCTGTTACCACCACGGGCTTCCCCATCCATTACCCAGGGACCTATCTTACAGACACTCAGGGGTTGCCCCAGGGAGAACCAGTGCATCAGCCTCTCCCTCCATATTTCTTGCACGCACCACTTGTACCAAGAACCGGGACATCAGCGCGCCCTAGGCTGCAACTGCCAGCCACTCCGGTATTCTGGGCCACGGCTGCCTCCAGACCCCAAGACAAGGCTAGGCCCCGGTGGGGGAATGTTGCACATCCATCAGTATCAGGTTGATGTTTTTTCATTTCTTAACATTATTGATGTTAGAAGGGTCACATTTTTGTCATCTGAATTTTGCAGATTTTAAAAAAATGAAAATTCCAGTAATCCAGGCGTCTCCTGGTTTCATGTAACTTTTCCCTTGTTCGGCTGAAGTTGATGTGACTTTCCATCTTCCCACATCTTCTTAACTTATGCTAGAATATAGTCTATTCTTGTTTTGTTCAATGTTCCACAAACAAATCGCGCTAATATGCTCCATGGTAACTAAAACCGCCTGAGCTGGAAATTTTGTCTTTAAAATTATGCCTTATTACGGATCACTGCCATATGAAGGAGCCTTGACGGACTCTGACAGCGCCAAGTAACGAAGGGGGGGGGGTGCAGGATATCTACAGCAGTGTCTGCCACACTCAGTAAACAGAACACATTTCACAGTCTGAATCTTCATATAATAGCGTACTGGGCTTTCTTAAAGGAAACCGGTCGTGAGTTTTGACCATGACCATAATTCTTGGTTACAATTTTAGCAGCATTAACTATGCAGTTCTGCAGCCAGTGTTAGTTATTATCCCAGTAGGGCTGTGTGACAGACCTTTAGGAATGTGGTTAGTAGCAGCAGGACTGTGATATATGGATTGACATTCAAGGATTGTAGCTTCTCCAAGTGCACTAAGCGAGTGTCCACACACTGTTGTACTCTCTTCAGCCAATATTAAATATTGTCCCTGGAGATATGTGTAATAAGACCTTCGGTAGGTTGTTAGTAGCAGCAGAACTGTGAAATATGGATTCCATGTGCACTGGGGTCATGACCTCTCACTGCTGTCCTCTACCCAGGCAGTAAATACTAGCAGGGGGTGGGAGTTGCAGTACTAGAATTTTAGGGAGCAGTAAGTTACATTATTATGTTTTTAGCCCCCTGGAGACACTTTTAATTGTAAGGCGCAACTCCCAAAAAATTGCCACAGCTTGTAATAGGCAGCTGCTTGTACTGTAGAGCCACTGGGGGTCATTTACTAAGGGCCCGATTCACGTTTTCCCGACGTGTTACCCGAATATTTCCGATTTGCGCTGATTTTCCCTGTATTGCCCCGGGTTTTTGGCGCACGCGATCGGATTGTGGCGCATCGGAGCCGGCATGCACGGAACGGAAATCGGGGGGCGTGGCCGAACGATAACCCGACGGATTCGGAAAAACATTTAAAAAAAAAAAGTGTCGTGGGACTCGCGCTTACCTTCACCAGGTATTCCAGCGACCTCGGGGAACTCCAGCGCAGCAGAGACATCTGGTGGACGTTGGAGGAACTGCCTAAGTAAAACGCTGGAAGACCCGAATCCACCGCAGAGAGAGCGCCGCTGGATCACGAATGGACCGGGTAAGTAAATCTGCCCCTGTGTGTGACCTAATCAGACTGAGCACATTTGTGTAATGGAGGCTTGATTTGGGGTGAATCCGATGGGCACTGACTGCATCGGATTGCAGATTTTAATGGCGGTTCAGGTTGGCCAAACTTGACCTTTATCAGGTCGCTCTTCATTAGGTCTGCTCATCCCTATCCATTAACCATAACACAGGTATCCGAGACTCGTTCTTACAATTCTCTGCAGAGTTTCTTCCATTTGTTCGAGAAGATAGATAAAGCAAAACCAAAAATGAAAGGTTTCAACGGCAGGAAACCAAACAAGAGAAGAAATCAGAAAGTAAATTCAGATTTGGTTTCACCATATGGAAATCATTCAGATCTGATGGAGACCCCGGTACGGTGCAGTAACGTGTAGCACATCTATTACATCTTGCACCCCAAGTCCTTGTTATTTCTTACTTTACTGTAATCTCCTGTGTGGTATCACATGTTCCCTACATAATGATATCTCGGGAAACTTCACTTCTTTCCTTCTCTTTGTCAACAGCCGTTGTTTGTACCTGCGGAGCGGAATAATTCCGGATAACAAGAAAATATACATTTTCTGACACGTTACACCTTCACGTCTTTCAGATGTTTAAAGAATTGGCAAGTGACAAGCGGTGAATTTCAGAAAACCTGCTAATTCGAAAACTATTAATTAATAGCCTGGATTTGTAAGCCGCAGCCCCCCCACCGCACTTCCGCGTAACATTAGAAGCTATTTAAAAACGTTCACAATAGTCTTTTGTGTCGAAATCTAAAGAGCATAAATTAAAGCAAAGGAAATATTCGGCATCAATTTCAGAAGTCAAAGTACAATTACCGGGAGAATTTCTTATCTTTTTTTCCCCCCTCTTTTTCTGCATTTTTAAACATCTAGGGCGCCGTTCTACTTTTCAGCCTTTGACTAATTTGAATCAGTCCAATTTGTAGGATATTGTTCCTTTATGCCCTCCCACCACTCATCAGGAACGCGCCGTTTCAAGGAAGTGACTACAGTAATTTATCATCCGAGTGATAAGTTCCCCTGGTCAGTAAAATGTGTTTCTTTATGTAGCTCAAAAATTTGCACACGAATTTTAACACAAATTTTGGTAAAAAAAACATTTATAAGGAAGACAATTATACTGTATATAAAGTGCTGGGAGCAGCAGTAAAAATAAGAGACGTAATAAAGATACAAAATATGTTCTACAAGGAACGATAAGAAGGAGGGGTCTACAAAGGGTGCCGTAGGGAAAACAATTATATTTGTGATTTCTGTAGATTTAAAGAGGTTTTAACATGAATAATGGGGGGAAGTTATATAATAAAACAGTACTTATAACGACATGCAAACTAAAGGTAGAATCCAAATAAGAGCCATAAATAATGTGTTATAAAAACAAATATAAAAAAAAAATATAATATTTGTGGGGTTTTATTTGTAGTGTTTTCATAAGACTAAAAATTATGTTTAAGGCCTAAACATTCTTTATTGTTTACCCCTGCTCTGATTCACTTCTGCACTGGTGTAGCTGCTCTGAATCCCTGCTGCACTGGTGTAGCTGCTCTTATTCCCTGCTGAATCAGTATAGCTGCTTTGATTTCTCACTGCTTTGACTTTTTACTGCTCAGGTGTAGCTGCTCTGATTCCCTGCTTCTCCAATGTAGCTGCTCTGATTCCTTACTGCTCTGGTGTAGGTGCTCTGATTCCCTACTGCACCGGGTTACCTTCTCTGATTTTTTGCTTAGCAGGTGTAGCTGCTCTTATTCCTTTCTGCACTGGTGTAGCTGCTCTTATTCCTTTCTGCACTGGTGTAGCTGCTCTTATTCCTTTCTGCACTGGTGTAGCTGCTCTTATTCCTTTCTGCACTGGTGTAGCTGCTCTTATTCCTTTCTGCACTGGTGTAGCTGCTCTTATTCCTTTCTGCACTGGTGTAGGTGCTCTTATTCCTTTCTGCACTGGTGTAGGTGCTCTTATTCCTTTCTGCACTGGTGTAGCTGCTCTTATTCCTTTCTGCACTGGTGTAGCTGCTCTTATTCCTTTCTGCACTGGTGTAGCTGCTCTTATTCCTTTCTGCACTGGTGTAGCTGCTCTTATTCCTTTCTGCACTGGTGTAGCTGCTCTTATTCCCTTCTGCATCAGTGTAGCTGTTCAGATTACTTGTTGCTCTGATGTAGCTGCTCTGATTCTTTATTGCTCCAGCGTAGCTGCTCTAATTTCGAGCTGCTTTTATGTAGCTGCTCTAATTCTTTGCTGCACCAGTATATCTGCTCTGATTCCTCACTGCACTGCCTTAGCCGCTGTGATTTCTCTTTGCTGCGATGTATTAGCTCTGACTTTTTTTCTGCTCAGGTGTAGCTGTTCTGATTACCTGCTGCTCCAATGTAGCTGTTCTTATTTTTTTCTGCACTGATGTAACTGTTTTGATTACTTGCTGTTCCGTTATAGCTGCTCTGATTCCTTTCTGCACTGCTGTAGCTGCACTGATTTCTCACTGCTCCGGTGTATCTGCTCTGTCTTTTTACTGCTCCGATGTAGCTGCTTTTATTGTTTTCTGCACTGGTGTAGCTGCTCCAATATCTTTCTGCACTGGTGTAGCTGCTCTTATTCCTTTCTGCACTGGTGTAGCTGCTTTTATTGTTTTCTGCACTGGTGTAGCTGCTCCAATTCCTTTCTGCACTGGTGTAGCTGCTTTTATTGTTTTCTGCACTGGTGTAGCTGCTCCAATATCTTTCTGCACTGGTGTAGCTGCTCTTATTCCTTTCTGCACTGGTGTAGCTGCTTTTATTGTTTTCTGCACTGGTGTAGCTGCTCCAATTCCTTTCTGCACTGGTGTAGCTGCTCCAATATCTTTCTGCACTGGTGTAGCTGCTCTTATTCCTTTCTGCACTAGTGTAGGTGCTCTTATTCCTTTCTGCACTGGTGTAGCTGCTCTTATTCCTTTCTGCACTGGTGTAGCTGCTCTTATTCCTTTCTGCACTGGTGTAGCTGCTCTTATTCCTTTCTGCACTGGTGTAGCTGCTCTTATTCCTTTCTGCACTGGTGTAGGTGCTCTTATTCCTTTCTGCACTGGTGTAGCTGCTCTTATTCCCTTCTGCACTGGTGTAGCTGCTCTTATTCCTTTCTGCACCGGTGTAGGTGCTCTGATTCCCTACTGCACCGGTTTACCGTCTCTGATTTTTTGCTTAGCAGGTGTAGCTGCTCTTATTCCTTTCTGCACTGGTGTAGCTGCTCCAATTCCTTTCTGCACTGGTGTAGCTGCTCTTATTCCTTTCTTCACTGGTTTAGCTGCTCTTATTCCTTGCTGCATCAGTGTAGGTTATCTGGTTCTAAGTTGCTCCAACATGGCTGCTCTGGTGTAACTGTTCTGATTACTAGCTGCTTCGATGTATCTGCTCTGATTTTTTTTTACTGCACTGGTGTAGCTGCTCTTATTCCTTGCTGTTCCTGTCTGCCTGTTCTGACTCTTTACTGCCCCAATGTAGCTTCTCAAAAACCTTGTTAAAACAGTGTAGTTGCTCTCATTCCTCACTGCTCCAGCATAGCTGCTCTGACTTTTTACTGCTCAGGTGTAGCTGCTCTGTTTCCCTGCTGCTCCGATGTATTCCTTCCTCCAATTGTGTAATTGCTCTTATTCCTTGCTGCAGCAGTGTAGCTGCTCTTATTCCTTGCTCCAGCAGTGTAGCTGCTCTTATTCCTTGCTCCAGAAGTGTAGCTGCTCTTATTCTTTGCTCCAGCAGTGTAGCTGCTCTAATTCCTTGCTGTATCACTGCACCTGCTCTTATTCCTTGCTGCAGCAGTGTAGCTGCTCTTATTCCTTGCTCCAGCAGTGTAGCTGTTCTTATTCCTTACTCCAGCAGTGTAGCTGCTCTTATTCCTTGCTCCAGAAGTGTAGCTGCTCTTATTCCTTGCTGCAGCAGTGTAGCTGCTCTTATTCCTTGCTGCAGCAGTACAGCTGCTCTTATTTCTTGCTGCAGCAGTGTAGCTGCACTTATCCCTTGCTGCAGCAGTGCAGCTGCTCTTATCCCTTGCTGCAGCAGTCCAGCTGCTCTTATTCCTTGCTGCAGCAGTGTAGCTGCTCTTATTCCTTGCTGCAGCAGTGTAGCTGTTCTTATTCCTTGCTCCGGCAGTGTAGCTGCTCTTATTCCTTGCTGCAGCAGTGTAGCTGCTCTTATTCCTTGCTGCAGCAGTGTAGCTGTTCTTATTCCTTGCTCCGGCAGTGTAGCTGCTCTTATTCCTTGCTGCAGCAGTGTAGTTGCTCTTATTCCTTGCTGCAGCAGTGTAGCGGCTCTTAAGTCAATTCAAAAGAGTAACCAAAGCCAGGTCAAGGTCAAAGAACTGAGGTTACAAGACACAATGTACAAATACCTACTAATATAAATTGATTGGAGGAGTCAAGACCCCTAATTGAATAATCTATCATATGTGTAGGTTATCAGAATCAAGAAACTGGAAAATCCCTTTAAACGGACCAGTTATGGAACTCAAACTGATATAGAAATGTTTACCGATTCCTAAGGTTAAATCAATAAAAGAGACCTAACTATGCCAGAATCCATGAAGTGACACCTATTAAATGGAGGTGATGGGGAGAATTATTATTCAATAAGAGAAACCCCGCCCATTACATTAAGCCACGCCCATTTATTCTGAATTTATAGATCCATTCTGCACAGAATTTCCGGCTATACTGTTCCTTTAAGTTTGTGGAAGCAATGGAGCCAGTAGAATATATCTCAGCAGATAATCCTCACACCTCACGCCCGGAGACTACAAATGGCGGCTTTCATTATACGTCTTCTTGAAGGTTTGTTAGGCAGTAAAATGCAGTAACTCCAGAGTGAGCGCACGGAGGAATGATCTCCGCGCTCCCGAGTGATGGATGCATGCTGAGATAAGAAGTTACAGCTTGGAAATTTTCACCCATCTGACTCACTTATCCAATTTGAATTGTTTTTCAACGTAGCAATCAGGAAAAGAGACACCGCGCTGCGACGACTCCAAAGCGGGGAAATAAAATCACTGAAGCTGTGTCCGACAATAAACTCTACCGTTATATACTGCAATAAGGTGACAACGTGTCAGGCATCAGCAAGGACTGTCACACCATATACACTGCTGTAGACATGTAGTACAGTACAAAGTATATCACATATTATAGTAGTTATATTCCTGTACACAGGAGGCAGTATTATAGTAGTTATATTCCTGTACATAGGGGGTAGTATTATAGTAGTTATATTCTTGTACATAGAGGGTAGTATTATAGTAGTTATATTCTTGTACATAGGGGGCAGTATTATAGTAGTTATATTCTTGTACATAGGGGCAGTATTATAGTAGTTATATTCTTGTACATAGGGGGCAGTATTATAGTAGTTATATTCTTGTACATAGGGAGCAGTATTATAGTAGTTATATTCTTGTACATAGGGGGCAGTATTATAGTAGTTATATTCTTGTACATAGGGGCAGTATTATAGTAGTTATATTCCTGTACATAGGAGGCAGTATTATAGTAGTTATATTCTTGTACATAGGGGGCAGTATTATAGTAGTTATATTCTTGTACATAGGGGGCAGTATTATAGTAGTTATATTCTTGTACATAGGGGGCAGTATTATAATAGTTATATTCTTGTACATAGGGAGCAGTATTATAGTAGTTATATTCTTGTACATAGGGGGCAGTATTATAGTAGTTATACTCTTGTACATAGGGGTCAGTATTATAGTAGATATATTCTTGTACATAGAGGGCAGTATTATAGTAGTTATATTCTTGTACATAGGGGGCAGTATTATAGTAGTTATATTCTTGTACATAAGGGCAGTATTATAGTAGTTATATTCCTGTACATAGGGGGCAGTATTATAGTAGTTATATTCTTGTACATAGGGGGCAGTATTATAGTAGTTATATTCCTGTACATAGGGAGCAGTATTATAGTAGTTATATTCCTGTACATAGGGGGCAGTATTATAGTAGTTATATTCTTGTACATAGAGGGCAGTATTATAGTAGTTATATTCCTGTACATAGGGAGCAGTATTATAGAAGTTATATTCCTGTACATAGGGAGCAGTATTATAGTAGTTATATTCCTGTACATAGGGAGCAGTATTATAGTAGTTATATTTCTGTACATAGGGGGCAGTATTATAGTAGTTATATTCTTGTACATAGGGGGCAGTATTATAGTAGTTATATTCCTGTACATAGGGGGCAGTATTATAGTAGTTATATTCCTGTACATTGGGGGCAGTATTATAGTAGTTATATTCTTGTACATAGGGGGCAGTATTATAGTAGTTATATTCTTGTACATAGGGGGCAGTATTATAGTAGTTATATTCTTGTACATAGGGGGCAGTATTATAGTAGTTATATTCTTGTACATAGGGGGCAGTATTATAGTAGTTATATTCTTGTACATAGGGGGCAGTATTATAGTAGTTATATTCTTGTACATAGGGGGCAGTATTATAGTAGTTATATTCTTGTACATAGGGGGCAGTATTATAGTAGTTATATTCTTGTACATAGGGGGCAGTATTATAGTAGTTATGTTCTTGTACATAGGGGGCAGTATTATAGTAGTTATATTCTTGTACATAGGGGACAGTATTATAGTAGTTATATTCCTGTACATAGGGGGCAGTATTATAGTAGTTATATTCTTGTACATAGGGGGCAGTATTATAGTAGTTATATTCCTGTACATAGGGGGCAGTATTATAGTAGTTATATTCTTGTACATAGGGGTAGTATTATAGTAGTTATATTCCTGTACATAGGGGCAGTATTATAATAGTTATATTCCTGTACATAGGGTGCAGTATTATAGTAGTTATATTCTTGTACATAGGGGGCAGTATTATAGTAGTTATATTCTTGTACATAGGGGGCAGTATTATAGTAGTTATATTCTTGTACATAGGGGGCAGTATTATAGTAGTTATATTCCTGTACATAGGGGGCAGTATTATAGTAGTTATATTCTTGTACATAGGGGGCAGTATTATATTAGTTATATTCCTGTACATAGGGGCAGTATTATAGTAGTTATATTCTTGTACATAGGGGGCAGTATTATAGTAGTTATATTCTTGTACATAGGGGGCAGTATTATAGTAGTTATATTCCTGTACATAGGGGGCTGTATTATAGTAGTTATATTCTTGTACATAGGAGGCAGTATTATAGTAGTTTTATTCCTGTACATAGGGGGCAGTATTATAATAGTTATATTCTTGTACATAAGGGCAGTATTATAGTAGTTATATTCTTGTACATAGAAAGCAGTATTATAGTAGTTATATTCTTGTACATAGGGGCAGTATTATAGTAGTTATATTCTTGTACATAGAGGACAGTATTATAGTAGTTATATTCTTGTACATAGAGGACAGTATTATAGTAGTTATATTCTTGTACATAGGGGGCAGTATTATAGTAGTTATATTCTTGTACATAGGGGGCAGTATTATAGTACTTATAGTCCTGTACATAGGGGGCAGTATTATAGTAGTTATATTCTTGTACATAGGGGGCTGTGTTATAGTAGTTATATTCTTGTACATAGGGGGCAGTATTATAGTAGTTATATTCTTATACATAGGGGGCAGTATTATAGTAGTTATATTCCTGTACATAGGGGGCTGTATTATAGTAGTTATATTCTTGTACATAGGGGCAGTATTATAGTAGTTATATTCTTGTACATAGAGGACAGTATTATAGTAGTTATATTCTTGTACATAGAGGACAGTATTATAGTAGTTATATTCTTGTACATAGGGGGCAGTATTATAGTAGTTATATTCTTGTACATAGGGGGCAGTATTATAGTAGTTATATTCTTGTACATAGGGGGCAGTATTATAGTAGTTATATTCCTGTACATAGGGGGCAGTATTATAGTAGTTATATTCTTGTACATAGGGGGCAGTATTATATTAGTTATATTCCTGTACATAGGGGCAGTATTATAGTAGTTATATTCTTGTACATAGGGGGCAGTATTATAGTAGTTATATTCTTGTACATAGGGGGCAGTATTATAGTAGTTATATTCCTGTACATAGGGGGCTGTATTATAGTAGTTATATTCTTGTACATAGGAGGCAGTATTATAGTAGTTTTATTCCTGTACATAGGGGGCAGTATTATAATAGTTATATTCTTGTACATAAGGGCAGTATTATAGTAGTTATATTCTTGTACATAGAAAGCAGTATTATAGTAGTTATATTCTTGTACATAGGGGCAGTATTATAGTAGTTATATTCTTGTACATAGAGGACAGTATTATAGTAGTTATATTCTTGTACATAGAGGACAGTATTATAGTAGTTATATTCTTGTACATAGGGGGCAGTATTATAGTAGTTATATTCTTGTACATAGGGGGCAGTATTATAGTACTTATAGTCCTGTACATAGGGGGCAGTATTATAGTAGTTATATTCTTGTACATAGGGGGCTGTGTTATAGTAGTTATATTCTTGTACATAGGGGGCAGTATTATAGTAGTTATATTCTTATACATAGGGGGCAGTATTATAGTAGTTATATTCCTGTACATAGGGGGCTGTATTATAGTAGTTATATTCTTGTACATAGGGGCAGTATTATAGTAGTTATATTCTTGTACATAGAGGACAGTATTATAGTAGTTATATTCTTGTACATAGAGGACAGTATTATAGTAGTTATATTCTTGTACATAGGGGGCAGTATTATAGTAGTTATGTTCTTGTACATAGGGGGCAGTATTATAGTAGTTATATTCTTGTACATAGGGGGCTGTGTTATAGTAGTTATATTCTTGTACATAGGAGGCAGTATTATAGTAGTTATATTCTTATACATAGGGGCAGTATTATAATAGTTATATTCTTGTACATATGGGGCAGTACCGTATTTTCCGGGCCATTAGGCGCACCGGAATATAAGGCGCAACAGTCCGATGCGCCTTATATATGTAATAATTCCATATATAAGGCGCATCGGACTATAAGGCGCAGGGTCGGGGGCGTGGCGGAGGTCCGGGGGTGGAGCGGAGACCCGACGGGACGCAACGCCGAGAAGAGACGCGGAACGCGGGGAAGGTGAGCGGGGAAGGTGAGGGGGAGAATGGAATACTTACATAGGTCCCCGCTACCGGAGACAGCAGATCTCCAGCGGGAACTGCAGACCACGTGGCAGAAGTTGTTCGTGCCGCGTGGTCTGCAGTTCCCGCTGGAGATCTGCTGTCACCGGTAGCGGGGACCTACGTAAGTAGGGTCCGCTGCCCTCATATAGGGCGCACCGGACTATAAGGCGCACTTTGGATTTCCAAGGAAATCCAAGGCTTTTAAGTGCGCCTTATAGTCCGGAAAATATGGTATTATAATAGTTATATTCTTGTACATAGGGGCAGTATTATAGTAGTTATATTCTTGTACATAGGGGGCAGTATTATAGTAGTTATATTCTTGTACATAGGGGGCAGTATTATAGTAGTTATATTCCTGTACATAGGGGGCAGTATTATAGTAGTTATATTCTTGTACATAGGGGGCAGTATTATAGTAGTTATATTCTTGTACATAGGGGGCAGTATTATAGTAGTTATATTCTTGTACAGAGGGGGCAGTATTATAGTAGTTATATTCTTGTACATAGGGGGCAGTATAATAGTAGTTATATTCTTGTACATAGGGGGCAGTATTATAGTAGTTATATTCTTGTACATAGGGGGCAGTATAATAGTAGTTATATTCTTGTACATAGGGGGCAGTATTATAGTAGTTATATTTTTGTACATAGGGGGCAGTATTATAGTAGTTATATTCCTGTACATAGGGGGCAGTATTATAGTAGTTATATTCCTGTACATAGGGGGCTGTGTTATAGTAGTTATATTCTTGTACATAGGGGGCAGTATTATAGTAGTTATATTCCTGTACATAGGGGCAGTATTATAATAGTTATATTCCTGTACATAGGGTGCAGTATTATAGTAGTTATATTCTTGTACATAGGGGGCAGTATTATAGTAGTTATATTCCTGTACATAGGGGGCAGTATTATAGTAGTTATATTCCTGTACATAGGGGGCAGTATTATAGTAGTTTTATTCTTGTACATAGGGGGCTGTGTTATAGTAGTTATATTCTTGTACATAGGGGGCAGTATTATAGTAGTTATGTTCTTGTACATAGGGGGCAGTATTATAGTAGTTATATTCTTGTACATAGGGGGCTGTGTTATAGTAGTTATATTCTTGTACATAGGAGGCAGTATTATAGTAGTTATATTCTTATACATAGGGGCAGTATTATAATAGTTATATTCTTGTACACATGGGGCAGTACCGTATTTTCCGGGCCATTAGGCGCACCGGAATATAAGGCGCAACAGTCCGATGCGCCTTATATATGTAATAATTCCATATATAAGGCGCATCGGACTATAAGGCGCAGGGTCGGGGGCGTGGCGGAGGTCCGGGGGTGGAGCGGAGACCCGACGGGACGCAACGCCGAGAAGAGACGCGGAACGCGGGGAAGGTGAGCGGGGAAGGTGAGGGGGAGAATGGAATACTTACATAGGTCCCCGCTACCGGAGACAGCAGATCTCCAGCGGGAACTGCAGACCACGTGGCAGAAGTTGTTCGTGCCGCGTGGTCTGCAGTTCCCGCTGGAGATCTGCTGTCACCGGTAGCGGGGACCTACGTAAGTAGGGTCCGCTGCCCTCATATAGGGCGCACCGGACTATAAGGCGCACTTTGGATTTCCAAGGAAATCCAAGGCTTTTAAGTGCGCCTTATAGTCCGGAAAATATGGTATTATAATAGTTATATTCTTGTACATAGGGGCAGTATTATAGTAGTTATATTCTTGTACATAGGGGGCAGTATTATAGTAGTTATATTCTTGTACAGAGGGGGCAGTATTATAGTAGTTATATTCTTGTACATAGGGGGCAGTATAATAGTAGTTATATTCTTGTACATAGGGGGCAGTATTATAGTAGTTATATTCTTGTACATAGGGGGCAGTATAATAGTAGTTATATTCTTGTACATAGGGGGCAGTATTATAGTAGTTATATTTTTGTACATAGGGGGCAGTATTATAGTAGTTATATTCCTGTACATAGGGGGCAGTATTATAGTAATTATATTCTTGTACATAGGGGCAGTATTATAGTAGTTATATTCTTGTACATAGGGCCAGTATTATAGTAGTTATATTCCTGTACATAGGGGGCAGTATTATAGTAGTTATATTCTTGTACATAGGGGGCAGTATTATAGTAGTTATATTCTTGTACATAGGGGCAGTATTATAGTAGTTATATTCTTGTACATAGGGGGCAGTATTATAGTAGTTATATTCTTGTACATAGGGGGCAGTATTATAGTAGTTATATTCTTGTACATAGGGGGCAGTATTATAGTACTTATAGTCCTGTACATAGGAGGCAGTATTATAGTAGTTATATTCTTGTACATAGGGGGCAGTATTATAGTAGTTATATTCTTGTACATAGGGGGCAGTATTATAGTAGTTATATTCCTGTACATAGGGGGCAGTATTATAGTACTTATAGTCCTGTACATAGGAGGCAGTATTATAGTAGTTATATTCTTGTACATAGGGGGCAGTATTATAGTAGTTATATTCTTGTACATAGGGGGCAGTATTATAGTAGTTATATTCTTGTACATAAGGAGCAGTATTATAGTAGTTATATTCTTGTACATAGGGGGCAGTATTATAGTAGTTATATTCTTGTACATAGGGGGCAGTAGTATAGTAGTTATATTCCTGTACATTGGGGGTAGTATTATAGTAGTTATATACTTGTACATAGGGGGCAGTATTATAGTAGTTATATTCTTGTACATAGGGGGCAGTATTATAGTAGTTATATTCTTGTACATAGGGGGCAGTATTATAGTAGTTATATTCTTGTACATAGGGGGCAGTATTATAATAGTTATATTCTTGTACATAGGGAGCAGTATTATAGTAGTTATATTCTTGTACATAGGGAGCAGTATTATAGTAGTTATATTCTTGTACATATGGGGCAGTATTATAGTAGTTATATTCTTGTACATAGGGGGCAGTATTATAGTAGTTATATTCTTGTACATATGGGGCAGTATTATAGTAGTTATATTCCTGTACATAGGGGGCAGTATTATAGTAGTTATATTCTTGTACATAGGGGGCAGTATTATAGTAGTTATATTCTTGTACATAGGGGGCAGTATTATAGTAGTTATATTCTTGTACATAGGGGGTAGTATTATAGTAGTTATATTCCTGTACATAGGAGGCAGTATTATAGTAGTTATATTTGTGTACATAGGGGGCAGTATTATAGTAATTTTATACTACTTTTAAGTATTTATAACATCAGTTGACAATATGGGGAAACATACAGATCAGTTTCATTGTGTTAAGATGGCATTTACAGATATGATGCTAGAATAGACCTCTAGTCACTAGATATGAAACCTAATGAATCCAGCGTTAATTTACTGACAGGATGAAGATGTGAGAGATTGATATGTAAATGTGCTAATTATATGACTTCTGCTGATACATATTGGTTTATTTTACCATTACAACAATGCAGGAATGTAATATGTTACCTTTTGCTGTCACAGCTCTGAGATCTACGAGGATAATTGATGAAGTCTCATTGGCCTTTTCTGTGCGGGGAGTCACTAAGATCCTGCACCTGATATCCTGCATGTGTCGCTTCCCCGCTCAGGTCCCCGGAGTTCACCTTCTTCTTCCTGGTGCTTGTAAGGGCATTGTCTATCGACACAATTTGAATGTTAAATCGTGCACGAGTCCGAATCAGTTGGATCGTACGATGGCGCCCCCCTGATTTGCGCCACATAAAACCAGTGCAGCTGCGCCAAAATCCAATCGCGTGAGCCAAAAATTGATCGTGTGTGCCAAAATCTCAGAGCAGACACTTGCTAAATACCTGTCCAACCCGTGCAATCCTCGAAAAAGGTGTACAGTCTGACGAAAGCAGCGCAATCCTTTGTATTTAAGCCCCAATTTCCATACATATACATAATAACGGGTCATGTCACATTCTGCTTCCCCTTTGTACTTTCACTAATCTCACTAATTTCATTTTTTTTTTTTTTGCTATATATAAGTTTTTAAATTGCAAATATATTTGTAAAATGCAGAGGTCAAATTTATCCCGTACATTTACATTTCAGCCTGAGGAGGGGCTGCCGATATTGGTGGTGCATATCATTATCATCCATAATATGGATGCTGCACTATGACATACAAAACCTTTTTCTATGTAAGAACCTGCGGGTGGAGGTCCAGTTTGGCTTTGGGCAACTTTCAGGGTTGTTATTCACGAGAGTCTGATGATTTGTACCCTTTAAAGATGATCTGTTACCACCCTCACCAACCAACCAGGAATCTAGAAAACCTTTAGAGGTCTGTGGCAGCGGTGAGAAAAAAAATCTTAGAATCTCTCCTCCGGCTTCTAGTTCTCCTGTAGCTCCGGGATTTCTGGTTTTCAGAACTGCGCCCAGCTGAAATTTCCATTGGCTCGGGACAACTTTACCAGTGACTCCTCCTATAAAAAAGGGATTTCCTGTGGTCCAAGTGGCCACTCTTACAGGAACTGCAGGGGCGGAGTAACACTGTCATGAGCCCTGGGCTGTATGGATATTATGGCCCCTACAAGTCTGGAATCATTTCCTACATCTGGGACTAGAATCAGCTTCTGGGGAAATGGAGGATGTGTCCCTTCTACTGCTTTCAATCTGCGGTTTCAAGACCTTAACCCCTTAACGCTCTGCGCTGTAGCTCTACGGCGCAGAGGTATAAGGGATGTATGAAGAGGGCTCACGGGCTGAGTCCTCTTCATACAGAGGTGGGGTTTTTTGCATTTTGCACAAAACCCCCACCGCTAATAACCGCGGTCGGTGCTTGCACCGATCGTGGCTATTAACCCTCTCAACGCCGCCAGCAAAGTCGCTGGCGGCGTTAAAAAGACGGCGGCGCGCGGGCGCCGCCATCTTTTTTCCGATCGCCGCGCCCCCGAACGTCATCGGGGGGCGGTGATCGGTTACCATGGTAGCCTCGGGTCTTCTTTTGACACGAGGCTACATGGCTTCTGCAGGTTCGTTACAATGAGCCAGTGGCTCATTGTAATGTATGACCTGCAAAAATGCCATATATTGCAATACTGTAGTATTGCAGTATATGGTAGGAACGATCTGACCATCTAGGGTTAATGTACCCTAGATGGTCTAAAAAATAGTGAAAAAAAAAAGAAAAAAAAGAAAATATTAAAAGTTCAAATCACCCCCCTTTCCCTAGAACGGATATAAAACATAATAAACAGTAAAAATCACAAACATATTAGGTATCGTCGCGTCCCAAAATGCCCAACCTATCAAAATCTAAAAACGGTTACGGCCGGCGGTGACCTCCAAGGCGGGAAACGGCGCCCAAATGTCCGAAATGCGACTTTTACACCTTTTTACATAACATAAAAAATGAAATAAAAAATGATCAAAATGTCGCACAGACCTCAAAATGGTAGCAATGAAAACGTCGCCTCATTTCGCAAAAAATGACCCCTCACACAGCTCCGTGTGCCAAAGTATGAAAAAGTTATTAGCGTCAGAAGATGGCAAAATTTTTTTTTTCTTTTTTGTACACATTCGTTTAATTTTTGAAAATGTATTAAAACACAATAAAACCTATATAAATTTGGTATCACCGCGATCACACCGAAGTAAAGAATAAAGTAGGCGTGTTATTTGGAGCGAAGAGTGAAAGTCGTAAAAACTGAGCCCACAAGAACGTGACGCACGTGCGTTTTTTTTTCAATTTTTCCACATTTGGAATTTTTTTTCAGCTTTGCAGTACACGGCATGTTAAAATAAATAACATCACGGGAAAGTAAAATTTGTTATGCACAAAATAAGCCCTCACACAGGTCTGTACACGTAAAAATGAAAAAGTTATGGACTTTTGAAGTTGGAGAGCGAGAAATGAGCCGAAAAACTGTTGCGCTGAAGTTCCCCGAAATGCACTCAAGTTCACCGGCCTTTACCTAGTGAAGGTAAGTTCAAGTCTCGTGACACTTTTTTTTTTTTAAATGCTGCGGTTTTTCAGAATCCGTCAGGTGTTCGTTCAGCCCCCGATTTCCGTCGCGTGCATGCCAGCGCCGATGCGCCACAATCCGATCGCATGCGCCAAAATCCCGGAGCAATTCAGGGGAAACTGGCGCAAATCGGAAATATTCGGGTAACACGTCGGGAAAACGTGAATCGGCCCCTTAGTAAATGACCCCCATTGTGCAGTGAAACTACCCTGAAACAATTCTAAATAGATTTATACTCAAATAGTCAAATGGGTGGAGCAAACAGTCCGGATCCACCCATCTGATAGTAGAAAAAAAGGACATTGACTTCTCACGGATGTTGAGGGATAGAGAAAAAAAATTCAGAATAACTGGAAAAACAATAGAACAGTGGCAAATAAAAGGTGCAAAGAATTGGGTGTTGGATAATGTGGTGAAAGATCTCCTTTAAATGCGCCTCATTATTTGTTCAGGTCCTTGCTAAACCTGGATTTTTGCCAGAATTTCGTCTGCCCCTCACCCATGCAGATAACAACTATGATATGTGCTGGCACCGATCACATGTATTAACTCTTTAAATGCCTTTGGCAAAACCTGATGACGACGGGGAGCAGTGGGGAGTAACGATTCTCGGAGAACAGGGTGACCCCCACGATCAGTGCCAGCACCAATCACGATTGTTACCCATAGGGTTGAGCATTCAGATTCGGTATCAAAAAAAGAATTTCAGATTTGGCCAAACCCACTCTACAATGGGTTGTTCCTACTCCGGACCCTACATAGTCAGAAGAAGCCCAGTTATACCGGAACCGGTGCAGGATTGTCGCTAGATTGGGGAGAGGTGGATAACCGTCAAGCTGTCACACACTATCCCTTCAGGAGCACCACATGGCAGTTGTACATTTTTCGCGACCGAGACTCTTATCTTCACGAGCTAATGAAAGACCCGGCATTTCCCAAGTAACATATTCCATTTCCTCTTATGTTGGAATTGTGGTTTCAAATTACTACTAAGCAATTACATCCGGTGATAAAGTTTTATTAAACTACACAATGCGGTCACCTTATCGCTCCGACACTGGTCATTTTTTTCCGCCTTTATGAGAAACCTTAACATGGGAAATATTTAAGGAACAAAAAAAAAATGAAATTACATTAAAATCCTATTCATATGGAATAAACAATGTGAGTAATTTATAAAGTTATGTAGCGTTTGATCAAATGAGGTAATTCGCGATAAGGCCAACCTGACACCGGCAGATGTACTTAATTAAATTAGTAAGCGCGGCGCAATATCCATCATAAACAAATATCACGTCAGTGCTCCGCTACTGATTACTTCCTGCTCCGACTAGTAATCCATTAAAGAAATGCACAAATGTAATGAGCCCGAGATAATTAAAAGAAACAAAAAATATTCAAAACGGGGAAATGATTTAACCTGTTCTGTTCCAGTGCAATTTCTTGTACGTGGCAGTAAAGTAGACTCTACAAAAGTTCTTTAAAGGAACATTAGAACCGGATGTTTTTGGATTTTTCTTATAGAATTTTAAGTTACTATTTTTTTTATAAGGATAATCGAGACTGAGATCTTATTTATACTCTAAATACAACAGATGAGTATGCGCAAATTGGACCTAGAAGAAGACCTTTCACCACCTCCATTGAAGGGGTTGGCCAATTGATGACCTATGCCTCAGATGGCAATACCTTATTTCTGGGGCCCAAACCCACCATTAAATGGATCTACTGTTCTCCTCATGTAGGCAATTGGCTTTTGTGCCCTTGCTGCAGGCCTAGACGAAAATAGCAACCATGGTTCAATGTACCACCACCAATCAAGCCTTGATGGCCTTTCCTGTGGATAGGCCATCAATACTGCATCCAAGCCAACCCCTTTAACTCCAACCTCTGCATCCTTTAATTTGTATTGCTTAACTGGGTGTAATGAAGTTGTAATTTTTTCTCTAGGCCCCAAAATTCCTTTGTTAGCTATCACATAGAAAAATTAGGTTCTCTACTCTCAGCTGGCCAGTCCCAGGATCAATCTCCTGACCGTACAGAGTCTGATTAGAATATTGGGTATTGGAACTAGCAGCATCAAATGCTCTATGAGGCCTGCAAAAAAAAAAAATTCCTACTACAATGGAACAACCTATTAAAGGGTGAAAAGAGTTGGAGTTGGTGGACGTAGTTAATATTTCTTTCTCAGTGTTTGAATATCATTTGGTATAAGTATGTCGGAGTTAGGAGCATATCAAGTATCTATGAGGACATTCAGAATACTGGTTGCATCTTCATTATTTGAAAGAAGAAGATGTAACTTCTAACGATCTTGGCCAATCTACTTGTGGCACACCGAAATATCATCGAGCCTAAGAGCAGCTACCAGAAAATGAAGCAATCAACCTTGGAAAGGAGAAGAAGAAGATCCACTTAGGTCCAGTTTGCCCCAAAGGCCTCATGGCAGCTGCACAGTCTCCCGACATAAAACAACAGATCACTTCTCAGTTCGGAACAAAACTGTACAGTGAGTACAGGCCACTTTCTAATCTTCATAACTGAAAGCCACAGGCAACAAAGACCTGTGAAGCATGTTGAAGTTACCACTCAGGTCAGCCACTCCGAGTTGGTATCATGCAGTCCAATGTGACCACTGTAACAATATCCTGACATTACAAATTTGACTTCTAGGAATCTCCGGGTTCTTGTTACATTTCACTAATGTCTTCTGAGATATAAGGATAATAAGAGCATCAAACTCAGAGAGTAAGAGGACCAGTGTGCCAATACTAATGTATTCCCAGCCAATCCCTTGCAAAGGTTCTTTTGTGTATTGAATTGTTGTTTTTTTTTTACCCCAACTATATTCCTTGAATCCAATTCTGTTATTCGACTCCTTATTCTCTTCTGTTAACAACCCAGGCTTGACCTCACTCTGATACATATCTGCCTGTCCCAACCTTTGCCTGTACTTTGGACGTGTCTGTTTGCTGTCTGCCTTAAAATTGAACAGTCATAGACATTGGTGGCTTATTTAATAATGGTCCCAAGGAATGTACTTTTGTTGGATTTTAGAAATTTTCGGGATTTGCGCCACTGTAACAGCTATCTAGAAGGGGTTTGTGTCGCACGCAATCGGATTTTGGTGCAATCGCACCGACTTTCATTCGTCAGAAACCGTGGGGGGGGGGGGCGGGTGGCCCGTCGGACGATCCGATGGAATCGAACTGAGCACGGGATTTAACTTTAAAATTGTGCCGCAAGACAATGCACTTACATACACCAGGAAGAAGAACGTGAACTCCGGGGGACCTGATCAGGGAAGCGACACAATCAGGAAACGGGCGCACAATCTAAGTGAATCGCTGCACAGTGCATTCCAGTTGGACATTCTGGATCGGGGAATGTGCAAGGAACTGGTAAGTAAACATGCCCTTATGTGTTGCCTCAGCGTTGTGTCGTTGTCAGATCCATCTGGGGCACAATTCACCTACACCAGGATTACTCTAACTGGCAGCGACCTTGTGCCCTTTTCGGAGAGAAGTCCAGATCCCTGTGAAGTTGTTACAGTTTGGAAAACCATGGAGACAACTTTAATAAAGCCCTTGGTTCAAGGTGGTGCTGGTTACTCTTTACAACTCCCCTCCATCCTCTCCTATGACACAGGCATCAAAAGCACAAAAACGAAAAAGATGTTGCATTTACAATTTTTGGGGAATGAGTAGGAGCTGTTATATAAATTCTGTCGAACCTTCTCGTAGCTTTTGTAGAGCACTTTGTGTATTTGCAAACAAGCCTTAAAGTCTGTGTGTTAATGAGTCTCTGCGGTGACGCGCGCTCTTACATAATTAGCCGGATTCCTCTGGAGGTCTGGCGGGCGCTTTGCTTTCCTTGGCTTTTAAGCTGTGTACAGAACAATATGGGCTTCCTCCGATCACTCTGACTAACACTGGCACGTCTTCCTCCAGGGAGCGTCGTCCACTTCCTCTCTGTCTATGTCAGACGCTTCTCCCCAGAGCAGGTGCAGCTAATGTAGTAAATTGCTGAACTTGTGGCGGGAGCAGAGCGGTTTTCTGACACAAAATGCAGTTTGATTACTTTGTTCAGTCGCTGAGTCAAAGGCATTTTCCTCGGCACATACTCATTACCGGCCGCCGACGCTCGCAGGTTATAAGTCACGGAGGGTCTGAACAATCATCACCGGCGCTTTATAAAGAGAGACAAAGTTAAGCAAAGTTTTAAATAATCAACAGTGGATGAAAAGAAATCTGGTACAGGGAAGGAAAGATGGAAATTTTTTGAAATTTACATTTTTGTGGTTCGTTAGACCGTTTGTAGCTTTCACACCGACGCTCATTTTCCAAGGAAGTTGAAATGCGTGAAAATGCTATTTGTTATAGAAGTTTTTACTTTTCTTTTACACAAGAATATTCAGGAACTTTTGTATGACATTTTTACTGGAATCTAAAAAATATACATTTTTCAAGATAAGTTGAGAAATGAGTGAATGCCGAAAAATTTTATAAAAAAAGCCTCTCTGCCTATTAACCCCTTTTAAATGACACCAATTAAACCAGAAAAAAAACCCTTGGTAGTTGGGATAGCTTTAACAATTCCTGCAGCCCTTTAAGCCCTTGTTTTTACCTCTTACTAGTTAGGAGCGGATCAGTTAAAATCCTTGTGTGAGTTTTTTAAAAACAGTTCCAGTGCAAGTTTGGGTACTGCACCTTAAATGCCGCTGGCCACCTTTTTGGGGGACCGATCACGGGTGTAGGTGGTGGGCGGGATCTGAGACAAAGCTGGAACTGGCCTACAACTTCTGACCTGGATGGATTTACCTATGGGTGAACTTAGATGAGCTATAGAAAGGTGCCCTCTCCGCCCCATCCAGTAAAGTCAGCAGATAACTGCACCCCTGATGCTACCGGAGGTTGTGCTATTGGAAGGAAGAGACTCAACTGGCCTCATGACTGGTGCACTGCCTATGGTCAAGTGATTGTTGAGGCCAATCAGTGGCCATAGAAAGTCAACCAATTATAGTGGAAAACCCGTTTGTGCACATATTTTTATTATGTCACATCGAATCCTAGTGATGCAATCAGATCCAAAACTTTGTATGGGTAGACTACTCAATATCCCCTACTGCCTACCACAAATATTAGGTTATCTGGGAATAATTAGGAATGCCCTAACAATTGCCGATCCATTATTTGTATGCCAACTTATCCACTGGTACATGGACTTTATGGGGCACATTTACTAAGGGTTTTGTGCCAGTTTTTTGCACGTTCTTTTTGGTGTAAATTGCTTGCACAGGATTTTAAGAAGTGTCCGCATTACATTTGTGGTGCACGCGACTCCGCATTTAACGCGCAAAGTCTCATACATGCCCTATGTTAAAGGTGCACCACAAAAAAATTTATGAACTCTGTCGGGCCAGTGCCGGAAAGCAACAGATTTATGGTGCATGTTTTTACTGAATCGGTCGCACCAAGCATTATACACGGGCAGAGCAGTTTTACTGAAGTTTCCGACTATCTGAGTAAATTTGCCCCTACATATATACTATGTTACAATAATTTTTAGATTGAAATAAAAAAGCTAAATAAGTAGTTTTATAACACAAAGATCCAGGCACCATGACTATGGTAATCTTCTTCTATTTGTTATCCATGACCTCATTCCTTCTTAAATCAACTTTAAAATGTATTCAAATGAGTCTGAGAGGCTCTGGTGGGTGTCACAATGTGCAGAGCATGTCCCCCCTCTCCCTGCACTTACTGCTGCTGCTAGATTGCACAGACAGAGGCTCATCCTAAACAACCTGTGATACTGCAGGTCTATGGGGCTCTGTTAAAACCCACCAGAGCCCCTCAGACTCATTAGCATAATTGTAAAAGCTGAAGTCACAGTGCCTGGATCTATGAGTAAGTGTCCCTGGTTTATCATGATAGATTTTCTTTAAATATGAATGTGAAAACATGAAATGATGTATTCACATATTGGACAATATTGTGATTTTGAAGATCTATAAAATACATTTTCATCACTGTTTAGGGTCAGGAAGTAAGAAAAATGAAAAATAAGAGAGACTTATAGCAATTGATGTTCCACTAGGGGATTCTGGGAAATATGCAAATATGTTCTTCATTGTTTTCCTTTTCCCTCCCTGGAAAACATATTTGTATATTTCCCATCAATGTTTATCGTGATTGGGATGAATCACAAAAAATTGGGGAAAAATGATTTCTTGTATTTTTTAAAGTTTTTGCCAAAACTAAATGTAAAATAAATAAATGAATTATTAATGAACCAAAAGATAATGTCAAATCGGAAAAAAAAGATAGTTGATATGCAAAAAGGAGGAATAGAAAATATTGCACCAGTCTCCAAAAGCAAAATTGGACTGATCCTACAGCGATAAGGGTGTCATAGGTGCTCCTGCGACCCATATCTCGGATCGCCGGCGCACCTGTGTGCCTCTGTATGCCCCTGCATCCCTGCAGCCTAACTTACCTTCCCTGGTACCAGTGGCGGTCCCTGCACTCCGGCGCGTGCCTGTGGAGCAACCTGGTGGTAGCACGCCACAGCAAGTCCAACCCACTTTGTGGCGGACTCTGTTGAAAACCGGGTGCCACTTAGACTCCGCTCCCAGGTGCTTTCAGCGACCCATTCCAGACCCACTTGCCCGATAGACCCCTACATTCACCTCTATTACAAAGTCTGATAAAATGAGGCTCAATCATTATAAAAAAAATTCACTTTCATTTAAACTTTCCCTTTGGTTTTTCTTCGAGATTCCGGAGACATAAAATGTACAATTTCTGATTGCGTCTCATAAACAGAAGCTGGCATCACGCGCTCGCCCTGCATCTTGTTAATTCTTAATCTTCCTCGGAACTGTTCTGCCTCTTTATTTTTTCATCTATTTGTCATTAAAGTCGAAAAAGACAAAATCCTTCCTAGTTTAATATTTTAGTGTTTTTATGCTCGGCAATATCCCTGCTCTCTATAATATGAAGCTTTACACTGAAGTGGCATTTATTTAAAATTGCTTCCCTTTTCACCTTGTGTCCTGATTTATTTATTTCCACGGCTTGTATTCTTATTTTATGCACGCCTCGGGGCTTGCTTCACTCTTCCGCCGTTTGATAATGATAGGAAATGCCATTCTATCTTTAACCGCCTCATTCCTAGGTTTTCGTTTGTGTTAATCGTTCTTGCGGGGAAATAATTCATATTCTACTTGTAGAGGATTTGACACTGAGTCTATAAATATGGATAGGGAAAACATGGCCGCTGTCTTAGAAATAAGCTCCGTAACTGTGTATGGGTTGTGTCTGATGGGGAAGCTCACCTCCACTAGAGTGAATCGGGCCAAAGTAATCTACCGGAATCAACTTGTTAACCGGTGTGGGGTGCTTTGTTAAAAATTATAACAATCTTAAAGGGGTTTTCCAGTGATATACAAGGTAGCCACAGGATAGTGGCTAAGTTGCTGATCGGTGGGAGTCTTAGTTATTTGATCCCCACGGATTATGAGAATTAGGGTCCGTTGTACCCTGAGAAGAAGAGAGCTTCTATTCACCCATGTGCCGGCTACTCCATTTTCTCTATAGCGCTGACGGAGGTTGCCGAGCACCGTACTGGTCTATCTCCATCAGCGCCAAAGAAATGAAAAGTGCAGCTGGAGCATTTGTGACCGGTTGCTGTGTACATCTTGGGGTACGAAGGACCTCTGTCCCCATGATCACTGAGACTGCCTTGGATCTACAAGTTAGCCCCTATTCTGTGAACTTGTAGGTCACTGGAGAACTCCTTGAAGTTACTTAAACTTGTTAAGTTATTCTTTTGTTTGTATCACTCCTCTCCTCCCCCCCTGAAATAAAAGGTAGCAAAAAAATACTTTAAAAAGTATACCGGTAGGGGAGTTCATCAGACTCAAAAGAGCCTGTTCAGACGAGAAAGATTTTTTAGACCAAGCCAAATCCTTGAGTGCGAGACTTTTGTCTAGGGATTATCCTCAATGGTCCATCAATAGGGCATTTAATATAGCCTCATCGAGGGATCGACATAGTCTCTTAAAAAGTAAAAGTAGATCTACCATATGTAAGGTTCATAACCCTAAGGTCGCCTTCTCCACCCAATATAGTGTGGATTTCCCCCACATTGTGAGTATTTTGAAAAGTAATCTATCTATTTTGCTTCAAGATGATAGACTGAACACCATACTTAAAAATGGCTGCAATTTTGTGTCCAAGAAAGGCCCTACTTTGGGCACTAAATTATCTCCTAGCCTTTTCCAGAATTATGCCAATAGTGATAGCAAAATTACTTGGTTGAGCACAAAAGGCTTCCACCGTTGTGGATCCACAAGATGCAACATATGCCCATATGCCAAACAGACAACATCTTTAGCACTTGACAGTGGTGACAGACCACACATCATAAAAACGTTTATTAATTGTGATTCTAAATTTGTAGTCTACATTATTAGATGTGAAATATGTGATGTGTCCTATGTAGGATGCACCACAAGAAAATTGAAGACACGAATTGCAGAACACCTCCGGGATTGCTCCAAAAACATTGAAAGTAATATGTCGGGAGCATCTAGGCATTTTGCCACTATCCATACGGGGGATGTTTCCACTTTTCGTTTCTTTGGTCTTGAAAAAGTTCACAAGGGAAAAAGAGGAGGTGACAGACATAAAATCCTTTTGAAACGAGAGGCCTTTTGGATCTTTAAATTGGGCACTAGGGCTCCTGGGGGCTTGAACCTGAGATCAGATCTTTCATTTCTTTATTAGATAACTTGATTATTCATCATTTTTTCTACTTACCTTCTTCTTTTGCTGGTCTCCATATACCCTTGTATATTTTCGGCAGACATTATAACACAACATTCTGTAACATCATTTCTGTATGCCATTCCTTCCCTTGTTTTCTGTACTAACAACTATTATCTCCCAGGTTTTAGACTAACGTGTCTATTTGCAAATGTTGTCATCTTGTCATTTTTTTCGATATTTAGGGAAATCACATACATGTGGCACCGCCGCAGGAAGTCCACACCTCCGGTGAGGTCACCCGTTACGTGTGTGTTTATTCCCTCCTACTTTGTCATTCTGACATCTAGGAGATTCACACACGTGTGGCACCACCGCAGGAAGTTTACACCTCCGGTGACGTCACCCGTTACGTATGTGTACACACCCCCTCCACGGTGATTGGTGGTTTATGGTTTTAAATATTTTACCTGTGTAATGAAGTGTATGCCATGACTAAGAGCACGGACGTGCTCGAAACGCGTAGGAGATTTCACTACCACCCGTGATGTTTTAAGGAATCCCTAATAAAATTTCAACATTTTAAGAGGATGTGCCGCGTCTTTCCACCTTTTTGAAGCAAAAAAATTAACTGGACTGGACCTGAAAACTGCAACCAACCAATGGTTGAGCGGGCATGGAGCGGCTGTGTGTAGCTCATTCTCTATATGCTATTGGACTACCCACCTTATGATTGGCTGCAGTGGTTTGGTGTGAGACTGGTAGCCATGGGGGAGGTTCAGTGCTGGATTGAAGTGAGTCCAGTTTACTTTCCCACTACCCTGCATTTGGAAGACATATAAAAAAGAAAGTAACACACAACCCCTTCAATCTGTGGTGGTGCGACACGCAGCATGCTCATGCTTCAGCCTATTCTGCACTGTAGCATTTGTCACTGTTCCCTGGAGGTGAGGTGCTACTCTCCGTGATCATGACATGACCTGAGACACACTGTATTGAACGTCTGTTACACTACAGATCGAGCTGACAGCTTCCTGCTCCATAATGGGAGACAACTGATCACCTTTGGATAAGTCATTAAAGGGGCTGGGTCAAAGTGCATTGTTATCCCCTATTTACAGGATAGAGGATAACAATCTGATTTGTGGGGGTCCAACCTTTGGGAACCCCACCAATCACGAGAATGGAGATCCTGTTCTCACCCATAAATGGAGAAATAGCCAAGGATTGTACTCAGGATTCAGACAGTCCCATAGACAGTGAATGGAGCAGCAGGACGCATGCTCAACCAGCTGTTCCAGTCACTCCTAACGGGTCCATTGGAAGTTGTCAATAGCACATGGCTATCTCCTGTACTCCCATAGACTGTGAAAGAGAACCCCAGAAATGGGTGCCCCAGAGACGCACCCATGTGTTTCTAAACCCTAGGGGGTCTGATCGCTCATACAATATACTACAACGCTACTTTGTTGTAGAGCAAACTTTTTATACTACTCCCCTATATCACCCTGCCGGAGGCAAGGTATGATAGAGACCACTGTATGACAGGCCTGCGAATCTCAGAGAGGTCTGACTGCCAGTGGCCATCCCCCCCCTTCCCCATGACAGCCTGAGGGGAAGCGGCGCCCCTGCTTATCGATGAAGACTGCTAGAGCTGTAAAACAAGTACCAAATCTTAATATTTAATGGATTAAATTAACACTTGTACTTTTTAGTAAGAGACGAGGCAACGCCAAGGAGAACCACATGTTTTATGTTTCATTGAGTTATCTCTTCGAAAATCCTTCTAACCTTCATTAAATTTCATCAAATAAACAGTTCTGAAACTTTTGAAACTTTTTCACTACTTTGATCTGTATTCATTATTGATGAACAATATAGAATGTGTCTGTTTATTCTCTCCTTTCATAGGAGCTGCCTTGACTTTAACAGAGAAATGGGGGCTTTTGTCTGATATGTCTCACTAGATGTGGCATTGAGATGTAGAATATAAATGATTTCCATTTTCTGATTCAAAATGGTCTTATGCGTATTTTATACTGTAAAGCAGAACAAAATTCTCTAACAATGGGGGTTATTTATCATTGGTTTTATCTGGCTTTTATGTAGTAAAAAAGTCTCAAAAAAGTGGCATTGAAGGTAATTATGGAATTCTCACTGCAAAAAAGTCACATGTATTTCCGTCACTTCATTAATCTGGTGTAAACTTAGAACTACTGAGGGTTCAACGCCGAGCAAAGCCAGATTCATGACTTGAGACTTTTGCAAAAAGTCCCATAAAAAGTCTCATAGGGGCATATTGCGATTATTTTGCCCTCTCCGACACCTTCACACCAGTGGGGCGTGAAGGGGCGTGGAGGGGGCGTGGCTGGTCGAGCAGAGGGCACGGCCGACCAGGAGTGGGCCGGCGTGGGGCGTTACTGTCCCTGCGCCTGCGCACTTGCTGCTGCTGGCGACTTTTCATATGTGGCGTAGGATAAACGCTGCGCAGCCGGCTGCCCCGCCTCTTGATGTATCCCGCTGCAAATATGCAGCGGCGGTGCTATTATACGCTGGCGCACGAGCGCCAGCGTATGATAAATATGGCCCCATAGTCTCAAGTTACTCCAGTCTATGTGCTGGGACTTTTAAGGATCAAGAGCATAAGAACATTTATGAAAGGGTCAAAGCCACTTTATTGAACCCGATGGGGGTGGCAGGTGAGCCCAAAACCAATCCCAGACTTCCAACTCCGGTTCTACTCATAACTAAAGGCAGGGTGTAGAGGGGATACAGGACACCAAACTGTATCTATGGCTTTATTCACTTGTGTTTAAAGGAAACCTACTACCACCAATCTACCTATTAAGGTAAATCCGGTGGCAGGTTCCTCTAATGTAGAGTAGTATAGCCATTTTTAGGGCTAATTCGTTTGTGTCCCAGAACGTTGATACATTTTAATTCCCCTAATATGTAAATTTTCTAAAGAGGCTACTGGGGCGTGGAGTAGCCGAAGCTGAGGCCACAGGGCGCCGCTACTCCATGCCCCAGTAGCCTCTTGCATTCCGCCTACTAATGCATCTGCAGCACCCAGCTCCTGGTAGCTGTGCGCACTCTTCTGCGAAGCCAGGTTTTGCGCATGCGCATGCGCAGAGAGCAGAACACCAGCTGCACGGCCTCAGCTACGAAGACGTAGTTACTGCGCATGTACAGAACCCAGCTCCGCAGTAAGATTAGCTACCAGGAGCTGGGCGCTGAAAATGCATTGGTAGGCGGAACACAAGAGGCTACTGGGGCGTGGAGTAGCCGCTCCGTTTAGCCTCAGCTCCGGCTATTCCACGCCCCAGTAGCCTCTTTAGAAAATTTGCATATTAGTGGAATTAAAATGTACTGGGCCACAAATGAATTAGCCCTAAAAAGGGCTATACTACTCTACCTTAGAGGAACCTGCCACCGGATCTACCTTAATAGGTATATCCGTGGTGGTAGATTTCCTTTAATATAAGATTATTTGCTGCTACAATTTAAATATTTTTTACATTGCCATTTTTTTAAAATTTTTACTTGAGTAAGTGAAAACAAGACATGCTCCAGCGAATTCTGAATAGTCACCACTTGAGAAATATCTGTAGTTTACAAGAGAATACGTTCAATACATGGCGCGCCTGGGCCCAAGGTGATAGGTACAAACTACCAATGTGCAGGAAAGCCATTGTGATGTATTAATACACCGCGCAGTCCCTCAATGTGCAGCGATGTCCTTGCTCAGATCTCAAAATGTCAAACCGTTAGCCAAAAGAAAAAAAATTAAGAAATAAAAAATAACCCATTAGTAATGCATCATCCTGAAGTGTTACAACTCGGCTTGTGTTTTTGTGAAAAACAAATAATGGAAATGAAAAAAAGATAGAAAAAATATTTACTAAACGTATTAAATATGTAAAATACTGGTAATCTAGCATGGTCTTTAAGACGTACAATGGATATTTGGAATTTCTGGTAAGAATAATATAAAATTAAATCCTATAATAGTAATCAAAAGAGTACCGTACATACTCCAGCATAAGCTGACCCGAATATAAGCCTAGGTACCTACATGTAACACAAAAAACTGGGAAAACCTATTGACTCGATTATAGGCGGTTCCCTACTTTTTGAAACCCAACTTACAGACGACCCCTAGTTAAAGACGGACCTCTTTGGTTCCTATGGCTCCTCTTGAAGTTTCTCCAGCTCCTCTTCAGGCAGGCCCAGCGCCAGCACCCGGCCAACCCGGGCAAGTGCCGGGGCCCCGGGGTACTGGAGGGGCCCACTCGGGCCCCCGGATCAATTGTACCAGTGTCGCTATAAGACACTGGTATAATTGATCACCATCCGGGTCGATCACTTTTCTGCCTCTATGCTGCACTGGTCGGGAGCGCTGCATAGAGGCAGAATCTAAAACTCACCTGTCCCGGTTCCCACGATGCAGCGCTCCGCAGGGTATGCGAGGCCCAGGCCGAAGACAGCTGCAGGCGCTGCTCCGTGGGAACCAGGAAAGGTAAATTTTTTCTTTTCCGGAGGGGAGTCAGGGTGTCCGCGGGGGGGGCGGGGGTCAGTGTGTATAGAGGGGGGGGGGGGGTGTTAGTGTGTCAGCAGGGGGGGTCATTGTGTCCACAGGGGGAGGGGTTCAATATGTATGGAGGGGGTCATTGTGTCAGCAGGGGGGGCTCTGTGTGTCCGCAGGGGAGGGGGGGGGGTTCAGTGTGTCCGCAGGGGGGGGGATCAGTGTGTCCCCGTGGGGGGGGGGGGATCAGTGTGTCCCCAGGGTCAGTGTGTCCGCAGGGGGAGGGGCAGTGTGGCCACTGGAGGGCGGTCCAAGGAGGGGCCCACTAAGGCTCTGTCGCCCAAGGGCCCACTAAAACCTGGAGCAGGCCCTGTCTTCAGGTACCACGCGGCCGGTACACATAATGATGTCAGCTGCTTGCCAACGTCATGTTTTGTGCGCCAAAGGTCTCGTTGGCACCTGCAGAAGAGCCGGAGGAACCCAAAGAGGAGCCGGAGGACCCGAAGCAGGAAGCAGGAGGACCTGGAGGTGGGGGGGGGAGGGAGGCGTCAGAAAGTTGAGTACAGTGTTAATTGCATTATAGACTTCAGTATAAGCCGAGTTAGGTTTTTTCAGCACAATTTTTGAGACTTGAGTATATACGGTATATAATATAAATCTATACGTTTATATAAACAAACAATATTGGTAATTTGGAAACAAAATTCTACTACCATAATCAAGTGATGATAGAATTAGCCGTCATAATATTAACATAAAAAAGTAGAAACCCTTTAATCCCATTCTGTAAGTCCTGATCAATGCTAGTGGCTGATGTCAATGTACAATCCACTACAGAGCAGAGAGGATGAGAGGCGAAAACAAGACTCTGTCTCTTTAGTTTTTATGTGTTCTAATTTTTTTCTTTTCCTTTTGTATGAGAAAAATGTTTTGAAAAAGTTTTTCACTTGTTTTATTTGCTTGGTGTGTTATTTTTTAGCTCAATCCTTTGGGACAGGTTGTGGAGGTTGACACTTTGTATAACATCTTTTGGCTTCCCCTTTAGGGTATTGCATTATGTTAAGTAGCTGAGGAGCAGAATTACTGACTGATAATAATGTGAACTTCTACATTCTGAAAATCACCTTTCAGAAGATTTACTTACCTGGTCCATTCGCGATCCAGCGGCGCGTTCTCTGCGGTAGATTCGGGTCCAGCCGGGATTCACTAAGGCAGTGCCTCCGACGTCCACCAGGTGGCGCTGCTGTGCTGAAGTCCGCCGAGGTCCACCGGAGTTCACGATCCATTGCTGGGTGCAGGTGCAAATATAAACAGAAATAATCAGACTCGTTTCGGGGGTTCTTTCTCCTGTTTAACAGATGCAATCTCCAAATAGCGAATTGATAGAATATTACAATACTACAAAATACAACCCAGTAGCTTTACATCTTCATTATACAACGTATATCCCATAATATCTAAGTATGTAAAGTACATTAAACCTATACCAGTAATAAAAATCTACATCAATAATAAAACCTACAATAAAAAAACTACCTGTAGGGGCCATGTCCCAGGATGGTCCATGTGCTGAGTAGACAGCCTGACACGGATCCTCCATGGCCATGGCCCACACAGGTATTTCTCCCAATCCCTAACCAAACAGACGTCTGCATTTAACCCCTTTCTGTCCAGGCCCTTTTTCGATGTTGGCTTTTCATAGACGGTGCTAATACGTCACATGTCAGAAAGGGTTAAACCCTTTGGCGCTAAACTTTCAAATTCAAAAGTCTTTTCAGTTTTCGCTCTCAACATTTTTGACACGTGACCACCTCCTCCCCGCCCATGTAACAGAATGAACAGCACTGAACACCAGAGATTTCGGATCACAATTCTGTTTCTTTGTATAATGCCGGGATAAAGAATGAAGGGGGAAACCAGATCTAATATTTCTGACGTGTTCACTGACCATTTCCTTCAAAATTCTATAGGTTTTCCCTGTATATGTTGAAAACTGCAGAGACATTAAATTAAATATATTATTCCAGTTAATTGCAGGACAAGAATTTTGTTATTTCAAGTCCATTAACGGTGGATTTAGGATCAGTAGTTTTTTTTTTTTTGGAAACAAAGTTGTTTTACAGTTTAAACATCCCCCACATCTATAGAAACCCTTGAAAGTTAACCATGTGTTGTAAATAATTTTATCTGCTGATTTATTTTTTATTGTAGAGGCCATGTCCATTGTAGAAATACCCGTTGGGCCGTGTCAATGATAGAAATACTCATGAGGCCGTGTCCATTGTAGAAATACCCATGGGGCCATGTCCATGGTAGAAATACTCATGGGGCCATGTCCATGGTAGAAATACTCATGGGGCCATGTCCATGGTAGAAATACTCATGGGGCCATGTCCATGGTAGAAATACTCATGGGGCCATGTCCATGGTAGAAATACTCATGGGGCCATGTCCATGGTAGAAATACTCATGGGGCCATGTACATGGTAGAAATACTCATGGGGCCATGTCCATGGTAGAAATACTCATGGGGCCATGTACATGGTAGAAATACTCATGGGGCCATGTCCATGGTAGAAATACTCATGGGGCCATGTCCATGGTAGAAATACTCATGGGGCCATGTCCATGGTAGAAATACTCATGGGGCCATGTCCATGGTAGAAATACTCATGGGGCCATGTCCATGGTAGAAATACTCATGGGGCCATGTCCATGGTAGAAATACTCATGGGGCCATGTACATGGTAGAAATACTCATGGGGCCATGTCCATGGTAGAAATACTCATGGGGCCATGTACATGGTAGAAATACTCATGGGGCCATGTACATGGTAGAAATACTCATGGGGCCATGTACATGGTAGAAATACTCATGGGGCCATGTCCATGGTAGAAATACTCATGGGGCCATGTCCATGGTAGAAATACTCATGGGGCCATGTCCATGGTAGAAATACTCATGGGGCCATGTCCATGGTAGAAATACTCATGGGGCCGTGTCCATGGTAGAAATACTCATGGGGCTGTGTCCATGGTAGAAATACTCATGGGGCCGTGTCCATGGTAGAAATACTCATGGGGCCGTGTCCATGGTAGAAATACTCATGGGGCCGTGTCCATGGTAGAAATACTCATGGGGCCGTGTCCATGGTAGAAATACTCATGGGGCCGTGTCCATGGTAGAAATACACATGGGGCCGTGTCCATGGTAGAAATATCAGTGGGGCCGTGTCCATTGTTGAAATACTCATGGGGCCATGTCCATGGTAGAAATACTCATGGGGCCGTGTCCATGGTAGAAATACTCATGGGGCCGTGTCCATGGTAGAAATACACATGGGGCCGTGTCCATGGTAGAAATATCAGTGGGGCCGTGTCCATTGTTGAAATACTCATGGGGCCATGTCCATGGTAGAAATACTCATGGGGCCGTGTCCATGGTAGAAATACTCATGGGGCCGTGTCCATGGTAGAAATACTCATGGGGCCGTGTCCATGGTAGAAATACTCATGGGGCCGTGTCCATGGTAGAAATACTCATGGGGCCGTGTCCATGGTAGAAATACTCATGGGGCCGTGTCCATGGTAGAAATACTCATGGGGCCGTGTCCATGGTAGAAATACACATGGGGCCGTGTCCATGGTAGAAATATCAGTGGGGCTGTGTCCATTGTTGAAATACCTGTGGAGCCATGTACATGATAGAAATAGAAATACTAATGGGGCAGTGTCCATTGTAGAAATACCTGTGGGGCCATGTCCATTGTGGTTTGTACTCTGTTACGGTATGTAATATATTTGTATTTGTCCTCTATGGTCTGTGAAGCTACAGAATATGATGACGCTACATAAATAAAGATTATTATTAGAGGCAGGAAGAAAAGTTATGTGATGACCCCAGGATAAACCTTTGCCCTTGTGAGCCCTCAGTTACACCACTGACCTTCACCTTCATCATGCCATGTAGTAACATTTCTCTTTAACGTATTGATAACAAAAGTTATAAAAACTTATCAGAAACACTATCATTAATTCCAATTATACAAAGTAGGAATTTCAAATGTTAAATCTGATATTGTTGCTTTTATAATTTAAAACTTTTTTCTTTTTGAAAAAGGGGAATTTTTGTTTATACAAAATGAAACCTTTGATCTGTAAATTTACACTTATAAATCCTCCATTTCTGAGTGCACACACTGCCGCCTGCGTATTAAATTGTTCTATAAAGCAATTTCCTATTTTTGCACATGGACACTCCCTGACCCCAGAATAATTTTATTTTAAGATTTTTTTTTTTTTACTCTGGACAAAAATAAATTGAGTTTATTATACGTAGAAGCTGCAAATTGTCTTTTTCTTACTTAAATAGAAAACATGAAAAGAAGCAGATGGTCAAGTCCATTTTATTTCCTGTTCTCACATCAGAAAATTAATTGATTGTGGCAATTCTTTGGAAATGCGCTGCATAGATTTATTCTGCAGAAATTTTGTCTACGAGACTCAAGCAAAAAACATCACTGTGATAAAAATAAAATAAAACAATTTATTGAGGTCAATCCTAAAATCCAATTAGGATTAATAAAATGTAGAAATAGGAACCTGCGCTGTAGTTAGAGAAATGTATTACCTGATTTATTTTGACTAATTGAATATATATCCTGACTCTTATTTCTTCTAGTCTTGGCTTTTAATTGGATTTTTACAGTGTTTTTTTTGTATGATGATGTACAGATTTTTCTTGATAACAACCACTTTGTTTATAAAAAAAACAAGGTGCAGCCACTCACCTCCAACCCTCTACATTTCATTCCCGGCGCTAATCTTCTTTAATCGCAACGCACTGGGACTTATAATTAGCAGCACAGAGCATGGGGGCAAGATGTCCGATGCTACGGGCTGCTAATTATTCACACCCCCACACCTGCCTCTCACGTGATGTCACTTCCCTCTCCCAGAGGTGAGGGGGGCATGAATATTTAGCAGCCCGGAGCGCCGGACATCTTGTCCCCACACTCCTGGCTGCTAATTATAAGTCTTTTTTCAAAAGATTTTTTTTTAGTTACGTTTTTGGACCAGACTGCTGCCACATATTAACAGACAAGGTATCATGAATAGTGATGAGCGGACCCTTTCAGGTTGGACTGAGCCTCAAGCAGCTCCAGGCTGCTAATTATTCACGCCCCCACACCTGCCTCTCACGTGATGTCACCTCCCTCTATCAGAGGTGAGGGGGGCGTAAATAATTAGCAGCCCGGATATAGCAGAATCGCCTGTTATCTGTCTTATTTGTCACTGGGCTTTGCCTTTATCCTGGGGAAAATGTTTGCAGCATGGTCATGTGATGTCACACAGGTACACATTTAGTTGGCATCACAGAGAATAACCAGAGCTGTCTGTTATAACAAGTATTACAAGGGATATAACAAGCCATGGACGAAATGACATGACCAGGGATATAATGAGCCGTGCACCTGAACGACATGACACGACCAGGGATATAATGAGCTATGCACCTGAATGATATCACATGAGCAATTATATAATGAGTTGTGCACTTTTATGACATCACATGACCAAGTATATACCGAGCTGTTTACCTGCGTGATATCACTAGATATAACTAGCCGTGCACCAGTATGACATCACATGACCAGAGGTATAACGAGCCATGCACCTGTGTGACTTCACATGACCAGGGGTATAACGAGTCACACAGCTGTATGACATCACATGACCAGGTATATACCGAGCTGTGCACCTGCGTGATATCACATAATCAGGGATAGCAGTATGTGTAGGTGGGCGGCACAGTAGAAAAAGGGGTTCAACCCGATGGGTGCAGGCTACGGCAGGTCCGATCCAAGACCGCTATGTTCCAATATCCAACCAAAGAAGCAGCAGCACTCCACGTCAGAGTTCAAAGGTATTTATTCACCAGGTGAAAGGAAAGCGACGTTTCAGCTAACTCAATGTAGCTATTTTCAAGCAGTGATCACAGTGTTACAAGGCGGGTTTAAATCCCCCTCAGGATGTGACGTCAGTGATGACGATTATCTCGTTAACAATATGACATACATACAAAGTTGTGTAGAGTACAAAACATATTTCATAATTACATAATATATCCGCAGTGATGTGACAATATCGTGCATAGTTTGTGACATAAAAAAAGGGAAGAAAGAAGACACGCAACACCACAGCGTTCCAGCTCCCATAGCTGTTGCGTGTCTTCTTTCTTCCCTTTTTTTATGTCACAAACTATGCACGATATTGTCACATCACTGCGGATATATTATGTAATTATGAAATATGTTTTGTACTCTACACAACTTTGTATGTATGTCATATTGTTAACGAGATAATCGTCATCACTGACGTCACATCCTGCGGGGGATTTAAACCCGCCTTGTAACACTGTGATCACTGCTTGAAAATAGCTACATTGAGTTAGCTGAAACGTCGCTTTCCTTTCACCTGGTGAATAAATACCTTTGAACTCTGACGTGGAGTGCTGCTGCTTCTTTGGTTACATAATCAGGGATATAACTAGCCATGCAGCTGTGTGACATCACATGACCAGGGATATAACCAGCTGTGCACCTGTGTGACATCACATGACCAGGTATATAATGAGCCGTGCACCTGTGTGACATCACATGACCAGGGATATAATGAGCCGTGCACCTGTGTGACATCACATGACCAGGGATATAATGAGCTGTGCACCTGTGTGACATCACATGACCAGGTATATAATGAGCCGTGCACCTGTGTGACATCGCATGACCAGGGATATAATGAGCCGTGCACCTGTGTGACCTCACATGACCAGGGATATAAGGAGACGTGCACCTGTGTGACATCACATGACCAGGTATATAATGAGCCGTGCACCTGTGTGACATCGCATGACCAGGGATATAATGAGCCGTGCACCTGTGTGACATCACATGACCAGGTATATAACGAGCCGTGCACCTGTGTGACATCACATGACCATGGGCAGATTTCTCTCCACAGAAAGTGAACAATAAAGCTTCCTATTGAATGACAGCAAGCAGAGATCCAGAAAATTGTGAGAAATTGATACAGAAAGTATATCGGAAAATTTGTTAACATTGAACTGCGCCTTCATCCGCATTAATTATTTGCTGAAATTTGCTTATAGTGGACGACCTGTGTAATATTAATATTGAGATATTGTAATAATAAAATTAATGATAATTATTATTGTTGTTAAGAATTATTAAAACATGAGGAAACAAAGAACAAAATATTCCCTTTTTTAAAAGCAGGTCCAGATACTCCTAACCTCCACTTGTCTCCCCAGTGAATTTTGGAGCTGCAGTAAATTCTAATTAGTATTTAGATTGAGGATAGTCATCGAAACTGATTACTAAAGAGCCACGGCAACATAATAAATCACTCAACTGGCGCTCGCCATAACGATGTAACAATGCATATATTTCTCCAACTTTAATTAATTGTGAAATGATTCCCATTACGGGCTGTGTATAATGGCGGAGCTAATGATGCCATTGTGCTAATATACAGCTGCGGCTCCCTGACTGATGTGTCGTATATTTCAGACTTCACGGCTCCTCGGATCTTGACAGCATATTTTGATAGTAAATTCTCCAGCATTTAGCATTCTGGCCGGCGTGCACCATATTCTTTATGTCTTTTCCTGGAAAACAAAAAGTATCCCTCGTGGTCAAGCGTTGTTATCAAACACGAGACACAAGAACGACACCTGATCGTCTGATGCGTCTCGTTTTTTTCATCGAGCTTGGAAGAGTCTACATTTCTCGTTGTTCTCAGTCTTGTATAAGGCAGAGTGTTTGTCTTATATTGCGCTTTCTTCATCTAAACCAAGCAGCTGTTGAGGCTGGGACTCGGGGATCGCCTATTTCTAGTGAAAATAACTTGGCTGCGTAGAGACTTTCCCACAGGAGAAGGCGAGTCTTTCTTAAGAACCGTGAAGACGTCCCCTATGTAAGTTGCGAGCTGTAGTCTCTGTCAAAAAAATTGACACTTTAGCTTTCCGAGAGACTAAAATGTATCCAGAATACATAACATCTGAGTGGAGGGTTAAGAGAATTGTGCAAATGTACAAAATATCCTTAGAAATCGTATACATTGTTTATACTTGAATCAGGACACCGTGCACCAAGACTTGGCTGGGGTTGGTAATCTAAGAAGTCTCTTCAACCTCTTGTACTCAAAATTATTTTTATGTCTTTCCCGGAAGGATTCTGTCTTCCGTAAAGAACAAATCTAGAAACATTGTAGAAGCTTCTATTTCCCCTACAGCAAAAATATATGTACGGTGAAATAGAAACAAAAGGAAGACGAGGGAGATTTTGCCGAATCAAACTTCTACTCAAAGAGCACCAGGTCGTAAGGGTTTTTGGGAGTATAAAATTGATGGCTTATCCTTCAGATAGGGCATCAACACGTAGGGTAGGGTGTCTCCCTTGTCTCCCTTTTGTATCTATGTGGACTCACTGGGGCTTATTTACTAAGGGTCTGCAGATCGCATTTCCGTTGGACTGTTAATAGTTTTCGGGATTTGCACCGCTGGTACCGGGATTTAGAAGGGGATTGTGTCGCACGTGATCAGATTCGGACTCAGCGCGGGTTTTAATATTCAAATTGTGTCGCATCCAATGCACTTACATGCAACAGGAAGAAGATGGTGAACTCCGGGGACCTGAGCGGGGAAGCGACACATGCAGGATATCGGACGCACAATCTTAGTGACTCCCTGCACAGCGCATTATACACGGACAATGCACTTACATGCACCAGGAAGAAGAAGGTGAATTCCGGGGACCTGAGCGGGGAAGCGACACATGCAGGATATCGGGCGCACGATCTTAGTGACTCCCCGCACAGCGCATTATACACGGACAATGCACTTACATGCACCAGGAAGAAGATGGTGAACTCCGGGGACCTGAGCGGGGAAGCCACACATGCAGGATATCGGGGCGCACGATCTTAGTGACTCCCCGCACAGCGCATTATACACGGACAATGCACTTACATGCACCAGGAAGAAGAAGGTGAACTCCGGGGACCTGAGCGGGGAAGTGACACATGCAGGATATCGGGCGCACGATCTTAGTGACTCCCCGCACAGCGCATTATACACGGACAATGCACTTACATGCACCAGAAAGAAGAAGGTGAACTTTGGGGACCTGAGCGAGGAAGCGACACATGCAGAATATCGGGCACAGGATCTTAGTGACTCCCCGCACAGCGCATTATACATGGACAATGCACTTACATGCACCAGAAAGAAGAAGGTGAACTCCGGGGACCTGAGCGGGGAAGCGACACATGCAGGATATCGGGCGCACGATCTTAGTGACTCCCCGCACAGCGCATTATACACGGACAATGCACTTACATGCACCAGGAAGAAGAAGGTGAACTCTGGGGACCTGAGCGGGGAAGCGACACATGCAGGATATCGGGTGCAGGATCTTAGTGAATCGCGGCACAGTGCATTCCGGTCGGACAATGTGCCCCACTGTGTCACCTATGTTGGTAATTGGCAATATCCAAGTTTCCTTATTGGTTTTCGTTTTTTAACCATGTACAAGGATCTAAACTTCAAGGACATTGGCCACTACCTCTTGGAGAAGTCCAGGATTAGTCCAGAGTTGACAACTGGTCAGATGGCTAGAGAATACAAGAGCTAAGCACCAGGGGTCACATAAGTAATAGAAAGCGACAGCCTGGGGTCAGAGCAGGTTGAGGTCGAACAAAACCCAAGATATAGGTCTTGGGTCAAAACAGGCAGAGATGAAGCACAATCCAAGTTAGAGGCCTGAGGTCAAAGCAGGCAGAGTTCAAACATAACCCAAGATACGATCTGAGGTCATCACAAGAAAGTACTGAAATGGTTTAAAGGACGACCCAGCCAGCCAGCGCCGATGTGCCAAAATCCGATCGCATGCGCCAAAATCCTGGAGCAATTTGGTGCAAATTGGAAATATTCGGGAAACCCCACGAAAATGCGCGGTTCGGACCCTTAGTAAATGAGCCCCATTGTGGGAGTTATCATACCTGAAGGGGAAGTCTAAAGAGAAACAGAGATCAAAATGATATAAAATGAGGTAGGGGGCAGTTGGTTGATCCCATCACAGATTTTACTATGATAATGAAAGCCGTGAATTCTACTTTAACTCTATGGGGGACCTATCAGGGCTTGTGTGCCAGGTTTATGGGGTTCAAACCTTGAAATAATCAAAATTCCTAGCGAGCCTCCAGGAATTGTGGTTATGTCCCCCTTTATGCCAACTCTACGCCAATTGGGTGTGGTTTGGTGTGAAGAAGGACATACCTGGCTATGAAGTGGGCGGCACAGGGTGTTCCTGCACCTGGCGTCAGCATATGGTAAAACCCCCTTATTGTTCTTATTTCCTTTATGTTCTATAATATTTTGGGCCTTTGAGCCGCACTTTTGTTGGACTTTGCACGTTCTTGTAGGGGAAAACAGCTCCAACATGTATTTAAGAAGTGTCTGCATCGCTATTGTATCACACACGACCATTTTGTGGTGCGGCTGCGCCAGTCTCCATTCAGCACAAATTAGGTGGCGTTGCGGTTCTCAGTTGGACCGTGCGTTGGATTTAACATGCAAAGTTTGTCGCATTCCCTATGTTGAAAGTGCACCACAAAAAAATCGGTGAACTCTGTTGGGCCAGTGCAGGGGGCGGCAGATTCTAGCGCACATTTTTAACGAATCTCTCGCAACGAGCGTTATACACAGGAAGAGATTTTTTAGTGCAGTTTCCCACTTTCTTAGTAAATGTGCCCAAGTTTTCGGGGTCAAGCTAAACTTTGTTCCATCTACAGAACCACATTTCCTCTTTGTCATCATCTTCTCATTCATGCGGCACGTGTATTCTCCCAAATAGGAAACAGTCCGTGCAGAATATATAGATCCATTCGCTTCTATCTCACCAATAATATCTTGTAATTAAAATCCCCAGAATAAAATGATCACTTTAAGAAGTTGCTTATCCATTTATTAATTGCTCGTCTTCTAGCTCCGCTGCCTGTATGAAGGGTTCTGCTTGGAGCAGCATTCTCAGTACAACAGCTAATTCCTATTATTTAGGGCCTTCTCGAGGCGTCTAATATTAGACATTTTTCACTCACTCTTGGTTAATACAGAGGAAGTGCAGAAATCTGCAAGGTCAGTAAACGGGGAAAACAGTGCAGTGGTTATCTGTGTAATCTGCCATGGTGATGTATTATGATGGACTCCACACTACAGTATGTACTAGTATATGTGGAGATAGAGACATTGGGGCACATTTACTTACCTGGTCCTGTCGCGATCCCGCGGCGCGTTGTCCGACGAGGATTGGGGTCTGCCACGATTCACTAAGATCCTGCGCCCGAGTTCCTGCAGACGTCGTTGCTGCGCTGAGGTCCACCGGAGTTCACCTTCTTCTTCTTGGTGCATGTGAGTTCTTGATCTTGCGACACATTTAGTTTTTTTAAATTACGGCGTTTTTCCAAATCCGTCGGGTTGTCAGCCAGCGCCGGTGCGCCAAAATCTGATCACGTGCGCCAAAATCCCATGGCAATTCATCACAAAATGGAAATATTCGGGAAACCCGACAAAAGTGCGGCGTTCTGACCCTTAGTAAATGAGCCCCAGTATATCAAAAAGCATAGGACAGATGATCCTTTTAAGAGTTTATGGACACAATCAGAGTTAGAGGGGTTAACACTATCTATGATGTTGATATCCACTTTATATTATTTTAAAAACTACCATATATTACTCATAAGGTATCATATCGTAAAAGATTATTTGGGAATCATCTCATATGAAATAAATCCTAAGGGCAAGTGGTTGTCTCCAAGGGCATCTGTAATGGGCTATGCTGTGCTAGACATTGATTGCCCCATTGCGTTATAATTCCAGGACATGAATCCCATGGGGACCCTCTAGCGACCAATCATAGAACAAGTTTAAGTGTCTCCGGAACTACAGGCTACAAGGCTACCTGAGCGTTCGTATAATCAAGTGTCGGATCCTCCACTGCAGGCAACTGCAGTGGTCCTTGGAGAGAAGACATGTCTCCTATCTTCTATTCATGAGTATTTATCTCTTCTCAGATTCTTCATACCCAATCATGGCACGAAGCAGACAATACAGGCAGTGTCATATCCGCTGCCCACATTCATTTCGGGATAATGTAATGCCAAGATACTATGTAACTCCCAGAAAAGTAAAAAAAAAAAAAATGGAAGAAACATAGTTCCCAAAGGAACTATTCCCAAAGTTCCTGAGAGATAGAAAGTGAAAAATAAAATGAATAAATAAATACCTTATATACTCGAGTATAAGCCTAGTTTTTCAACACAAAATTTGTGCTCAAAAACCCTAACTCGGCTTATACGCGAGTCAACTAAAAAAATAAAGTCAAAACTCACCTTTCTGACATCATCTGACATCATAGGTCCTCTTCTGTCTTAGACAGTCTGAGACAGAAGAGGACCTATGGGGGACGTCGGAAAGATGAGTAGTGTTATTTTTTTTCCTACTACAGGGGCTGGGCAGGCTGTATACTACAGGGGCTGGGCAGGCTGTATACTACAGGGGCTGGGCAGGCTGTATACTACAGGGGCTGGGCAGGCTGTATGCTACAGGGGCTGGGCGGGCTGTATGCTTCAGGGGCTGGGCAGGCTGTATGCTACAGGGGCTGTGCAGGCTGTATGCTACAGGGGCTGGGCAGGCTGTATACTACAGGGGCTGGGCAGGCTGTATACTACAGGGGCTGGGCAGGCTGTATACTACAGGGGCTGAGCAGGCTGTATGCTACAGGGGCTGGGCGGGCTGTATGCTTCAGGGGCTGGGCAGGCTGTATGCTACAGGGGCTGTGCAGGCTGTATGCTACAGGGGCTGGGCAGGCTGTATGCTACAGGGGCTGAGCAGGCTGTATGCTACAGGGGCTGGGCAGGCTGTATGCTACAGGGGCTGAGCAGGCTGTATGCTACAGGGGCTGGGCAGGCTGTATGCTACAGGGGCTGGCAGACTATATACTGGGAGGCTGTAACCAATGCATTTCCCACCCTGGGCTTATACTCGAGTCAATAGGTTTTCCCAGTTTTTTGTGTTGAAATTAGGGGTTTCGGCTTATACTCGGGTCGGCTTATACTCGAGTATATACGGTAATAGAAAATACAAAAAAAATACCCCAAAAATGTGTTAGGCCCATAAATCACTAATGACTCTCAGTTACAAATTTTGCTTTCCCAGACCTGCTGTATATTTACGTATCCGAATGGAGGCAGGGTGGCTTGTTGGCGCCCTTCCTTGGCCCCTCCCTAGCAGCGCTCCTGCATTACTTTATATGGAAAGTGATTCAATTAAAAAGAAAATATCTGATAATGAATCAGTTCCATTTACCTGCAATAGACGAGGCGCTATCACACATGTTATACAACTTATATGACAATTATCCCTGATACCCGTCACCTATACTGTATGCTAGGTGCCTCCGGAAGCGAGACAAAGCTCAGCGCTCCAATTATCACCTTCACATATAAGAAAATAACTAAGAATTTACACCTAATAGAAGATGTCCCCATTTTTTATTTTAATATTTTCTTTCTCTTCCAACATAAAAATAACTTAGACTTGGAACTTTCGTGCTCCTCCGGGCTATGAAATGATTAAACGAATACACAGAAATCAGAAGTGCTAAATGTTCCTCCATCAGACAACGAGTTTATCGGACTCACGTCTATGGTTATCCCTCTCTATTCCATATCTAGATAGATGGAGAGGACCTTGTCCCCACACATGGTTTACTACATGCGCAATGTTGAAGGAGAATATTCACCCTAGATTGCATATGCTCTCATAAAGGTTCGTGGGGGCCACTGGGTGGAAAAACTGGTGGGGCCCCCATGGAATGCAGTCCAGACAGGGAACAGCAATTGCTATTTACAGCCCCCAGCAATAACTATATACTACCCACAGTAATCACTGTATACCGCCCCCACTAATGACTATATGCAGCCCCCAGCAATCTTTGTATACAGCTCCTTCATCCCCAGTAATTACTATATACAGCCCCCAGCAATAACTATATACTTCCCACAGTAATCACTGTATACAGCCCCCAGTAATGACTATATGCAGCCCCCCAGCAATCTTTGTATACAGCTCCTTCATCCCTAGTAATTACTATATACAGCCCCCAGCAATAACTATATACTACCCACAGTAATCACTGTATACAGCTCCCCCAGTAATTACTATATACAGCCCCCCAGCAATAACTATATACTACCCACAGTAATCACTGTATACAGCCCCCAGTAATGACTATATGCAGCCCCCCAGCAATCTTTGTATACAGCTCCTTCATCCCTAGTAATTACTATATACAGCCCCCCAGCAATAACTATATACTACCCACAGTAATCACTGTATACAGCCCCCAGTAATGACTATATACAGCCCCCTTGCAATCTTTGTATACAGATCCTTCATCCACAGTAATTACTATATACAGCAGCCCCCCAGCAATAACTATATACTTCCCACAGTAATCACTGTATACAGCCCCCACTAATGACTATATACAGCCCCCTTGCAATCTTTGTATACAGATCCTTCATCCACAGTAATTACTATATACAGCCCCCCAGCAATAACTATATACTTCCCCAGTAATCATTGTATACAGCCCCCACTAATGACTATATACAGCCCCCCCAGCAATCTTTGTATACAGATCCTTCATCCACAGTAATTACTATATACAGCAGCCCCCCAGCAATAACTATATACTACCCACAGTAATCACTGTATACAGCCCCCAGTAATGACTATATGCAGACCTCCAGCAATCTTTGTATACAGCTCCTTCATCCCCAGTAATTACTATATACAGCCCCCCAGCAATAACTATATACTTCCCACAGTAATCACTGTATACAGCTCCCCCAGTAATTACTATATACAGCAGCCCCCCCAGCAATAACTATATACTTCCCACAGTAATCACTGTATACAGCCCCCAGTAATGACTATATACAGCCCCCTAGCAATCTTTGTTTATGATCCTTCATCCACAGTAATTACTATATACAGCCCCCCAGCAATAACTATATACTTCCCCTAGTAATCACTGTATACAGCCCCCCAGTAATCACTATATACTTCCCACAGTAATCACTGTATACAGCCCCCCAGTAATCACTATATTCCCCGCGGTGTCATGATACCATGGGAGGTGTACTAAGATGGTGCGCAGTGACTTCACACTCTGTGACGGCAGTGGCAGGGCACAGCCATCTTAGCACACATCTTATGGTCTATAGCAGAGCGACTGTAGTCTATGGGGCTACCGGACCATAAAGTTGGACCTCAATTTACTTCTAAAATTCACAAAGAAAAAAAATTAGTTTTTTTTAAACAAAAATATTTTCAATGTAGCTGCCTTCTTTAAAAATGTAGAGTTGATTGATTTTTTTATTAACCGCAGAGCAGAGACCCTCGAGGAAAACAATAAAATACTGTCTCTTTTTTTTTAATGTCTTGTCTTCTGAACATTTTTGCCTTTAAATAGTATTTAAGGGAATTTTTTGTATCATCTTCCCTTAGGCCGGATCATCAATATTAGAAACTTGTGACCCCAATTGATCAGTTGCTGGTAGTTGCGCCTCTTCTTTATACCCATGTGATGGTCATGTGGCCTGTTTGTACCCCAGTCCCAGTAGAGTGAGTGTGGCTGAGATGCAAATATTTTTTTTGTGACATTTCGTGCTTTGTGCAAGTAGCAAATTTTGACTAATAAGTTTTGCATTTATTTATAAAAAATAATTAATTTGTGAGTTTTTGAAATTTTCAAAATTTGAAATGATCTCATTTTTCATTTTTAAAATGTCTGCATGTTTTATTTTGATGCAGGATAAGTTGCATTTTTTAATGGCCCTTTTTGGGGTGACTATGTCCTTTTGCAAAAAATATATTAATTCTGTTGGGGGAGTTGTATAAAAACATCAGTTTTGTCATTAGATTTATTCCACGGGTCAGTACGGTTGTGGCGATACCAAATTTCTACATTTTTGCTAACGTTTTGGGAGCTTTTTTAAATTAATTCATTTATTAGTTTTTTCTTTTTTTTAAAAACTTTTATTTGTTTTTTACTTGTCCCCCTTGTTCCATTGCTTGTTCACTATAATACCCTGCAATGCTGATGTTACCTTAGGCTGACTCACTGCCTGTAAGGTCCTGTCACATTATGGCATTTACATTATTTATTGATATTTTTAAAGCGGATTTCTAGGATGATCGATTCTTGCAAATAGAATGCGAGAAGTCTGACACCCAACACTCCCACCCCATTCTGCTGGGTGTTTGATAAACAGAGAATGGGGCACATTTACTTACCTGTCCAGAGGAGTTCACAGAAAGTGCATTGTCCGTGTATAATGCGCTGTGCAGGGAGTCACTAAGATCATGTGCCGATATCCTGCATGTGTCACTTCGCCGCTCAGGTCCCTGGAGTTCACCTTCTTCTTCCTGGTGCATGTAAGTGCATTGTCCATGTATAATGCGCTGTGCGGGGAGTCACTAAGATCCTGCGCCCGTTATCCTGCATGTGTCGCTTCCCCGCTCAGGTCCCCGGAGTTCACCTTCTTCTTCCTGTTGCATGTAAGTGCATTGTCCGTGTATAATGCGCTGTGCAGGGAGTCACTAAGATCCTGCGCCCTTTATCCTGCATGTGTCGCTTCCCCGCTCAGGTCCCTGGAGTTCACCTTCTTCTTCCTGGTGCATGTAAGTGCATTGTACGTGTATAATGCGCTGTGCGGGGAGTCACTAAGATCCTGCAGCCGATATCCTGCATGTGTCACTTCCCCGCTCAGGTCCCCGGAGTTCACCTTCTTCTTCCTGGTGCATGTAAGTGCATTGTCCATGTATAATGCGCTGTGCGGGGAGTCACTAAGATCCTGCGCCCGTTATCCTGCATGTGTCGCTTCCCCGCTCAGGTCCCCGGAGTTCACCTTCTTCTTCCTGTTGCATGTAAGTGCATTGTCCGTGTATAATGCGCTGTGCAGGGAGTCACTAAGATCCTGCGCCCTTTATCCTGCATGTGTCGCTTCCCCGCTCAGGTCCCTGGAGTTCACCTTCTTCTTCCTGGTGCATGTAAGTGCATTGTACGTGTATAATGCGCTGTGCAGGGAGTCACTAAGATCCTGCGCCCGTTATCCTGCATGTGTCGCTTCCCCGCTCAGGTCCCTGGAGTTCACCTTCTTCTTCCTGGTGCATGTAGGTGCACTGTCCGTGTATAATGCGCTGTGCAGGGAGTCACTAAGATCGAGCGCCCGATATCCTGCATGTGTCGCTTCCCCGCTCAGGTCCCTGGAGTTCACCTTCTTCTTCCTGGTGCATGTAAGTGCATTGTCCATGTATAATGCGCTGTGCGGGGAGTCACTAAGATCCTGCGCCCGTTATCCTGCATGTGTCGCTTCCCCGCTCAGGTCCCTGGAGATCTCCTTCTTCTTCCTGGTGCATGTAAGTGCATTGTCCGTGTATAATGCGCTGTGCAGGGAGTCACTAAGATCCTGCGCCCGTTATCCTGCATGTGTCGCTTCCCCGCTCAGGTCCCTGGAGTTCACCTTCTTCTTCCTGGTGCATGTAAGTGCACTGTCCGTGTATAATGCGCTGTGCAGGGAGTCACTAAGATCGTGTGCCCGATATCCTGCATGTGTCGCTTCCCCGCTCAGGTCCCTGGAGTTCACCTTCTTCTTCCTGGTGCATGTAAGTGCATTGTCCGTGTATAATGCGCTGTGCGGGGAGTCACTAAGATTGTGCGCCCGTTATCCTGCATGTGTCGCTTCCCCGCTCAGGTCCCTGGAGTTCACCTTCTTCTTCCTGGTGCATGTAAGTGCATTGTCCGTGTATAATGCGCTGTGCGGGGAGTCACTAAGATTGTGCGCCCGTTATCCTGCATGTGTCGCTTCCCCGCTCAGGTCCCTGGAGTTCACCTTCTTCTTCCTGGTGCATGTAAGTGCATTGTCCGTGTATAATGCGCTGTGCGGGGAGTCACTAAGATTGTGCGCCCGATATCCTGCATGTGTCGCTTCCCCGCTCAGGTCCCCGGAGTTCACCTGGTGCATGTAAGTGCATTGGATGCGACACAATTTGAATCTTAAATCCTGCGCTCAGTCAAATTGTCCGACGGCAAGCAGCCTAATTTCTGTTGCATAAAAGCAGCGCAGCCCCGACACAATGCAATCGCATGCAACACAATCTCAGCGCAGACCCCTGTTATAAACCTGTCAAAGCTGCGTAAATCCTGAAAACCGCGAGGAACAATTGGAGTTTAAACATTTTTTGCTGTAATTGGACCAAGAATTATCAATACAACTTCATTACAGACACCTTAAAGCTGATCATTGCAGCCTGGGACTAAAGTAACATCCGGAGAGGTCACCAGAGGTCACAGGGGACAGAGGGGTCCGTCTGTAACTAGGGGTTGTGTGTAAGTAAGGTGTCCTTCACCTGTATGCTGAAGCACTTCTGTTGCTGCAAATGGCACTGGAGAGAAACAATAGCCCTGAAATTTTTAGTTTTTGGGGTTTAATAATTTTTTTATTTTTGGCTATAAAATGTAATGTTTCGTTATTTGAACAAAGTCCGAAGTTGAATCATTTTCTGAGAATTATCCACATCTAATATTGGGCTGACGCTCCGTGTCTCTATGTATTTGTTTTATCACATGAATATATAGCTTTTTACGTTCCTGGCATTTATTCATGGTTTTCTAATTCCACCAATCAGCCGGCACCTCATCCGGTCGTGTTTTAGTTACATTCTTCCCGCCGGCATTCCTAGGAATAGCTAATTTATGTCAATAAAATGAATTCAGTAGGAAAGTATTCAGCTCATATTTTTGCAAGGCAATTAGCGGGTTGCAGTCTCGGTGAGAACGCGCCCCATCCCATGTTAAACATTATGGTAAATCGTCTTCCAGTAGATGAAGGGAAAGAACCCGGAGGTAGAAATTCTGATGAGGAATCTTCACGTATCTCACAATCTGAGTTATTTCCAGATTGGTTATTATTAATTCATGTTCAATGTATTTTTAACCTTTTTGTCCTTTTTTTCTCACAGGTAAAAGGAGACACGTTCAGCGGTTGATCAACTTGTTTGTTTTCTTACGTTGGGAAATAAAATTAGAAAAAAAAAAGGCGGTATAGGAAAATATTTTCTTAGCGTGTTTTTTATTTAATTAGTTAATTTTTTTCATACTCTTTCTGACATTTAGAAGTCATGGAAGTTGTATGATGTCTTAGGAAATAGATGTATCAGTGGTAGAGATGAGTGGCCCCAAAGATTCCGTCCAAATTCGGCACAACCCATACATATTGCCGGATTAGTGGCCAAACAGCCAATCCAACAAATTGAAAACTAGCTACGGCTGTGATTGGCCAGGTGAACAAGTTGGGGTCCACTCATCTCTAATTAGTGGTTAATTTTTGAGAGAATACTTATTCAAAATGGGAGTCATCTTTACATCATTGAAGGAGTCCAGGCACCTTTCTATTTCAATCAGGTACAACCTCGACAGTCGAACTCGGGAAATTCCATGGCATCTAAGGGGTAAAATTACCAGGACTAGTAATTTCCCAAGAGCTGATGGTAGATGTGAACTGTATAGCACAGCTTGTATGGAGCCCTAGCCAAAGCCATATATCTTACATTTTATTAACATTATATTGTGAAATGGTTCAAGGAGTAGGGGTAGATTTATGAAAGTGCCGGTAAGTAAGCCGGTGCGGAGTTAGACTACATTGTCATGTTCGGCACCAGATAAATCTGCTGAAGATTTATCTGTAGCAGTTTATGGCAATAAAATCTACAGTGGACGAGCTATTAGTTGTTCTAGTCCCCAACTGAATTTTCTTGCATATCTAGTGAATTTTTTGGTTCACGAACTGAAAATTTTGGTGAACAGACTAGGCCACACGCACTTTTCAAAAGGTCACACCCCCTTTCAGACCAGATGGAAAATTGCCTGCAAATGGTCTAAAACCCTTAAATGGGTTGTCCCAGATTAAGCAAAAATAGCAAAGTAGCTGGATAGCCGTAAGGCACCTCAGCAACAACGGCTGCCAGGTGTCTGGAAGGCGGCACTGAGGTGTCATGCCCTTTTAAACAAACAGGAGTATGGCCCAGACGGACCTTCAATAAATGTGGCACAATGGGGTACATTTACTTACAAGGTCCCTGCGTGATCCTCGATCTGGAATGTCCGACGAGGATGAAGTCTGCTGCGATTCACTATGAGTGTGCGTCCAATATCCTGCATCCTTTTTCTTCCCGATGAATGGCTTGCAACACATTAAATCACACGCGTTGTTCAAATCCGTTGGATCGTCCGACGGCCGATGTAGCGTGAAAGCCGTCGCGATTGCCACACAAACCGATTGCCTGCGACACAATCCCCAGCATGATCACCGAAAAGTCAGGAAACCCGACGAAAATGCGGCCGCGGGACCCTTAGTAAATAAGCTCCAATATATTTCAGATGCAGTTTGCTCCAGAATTCTGGCATCGACATATTGATAAATCTCCCCCATTGCTTGTATATACCATCTGTTTTTTGGAACATACTTGAAAGGGGGTGGGGAGGCTCAAGCCTAGGAACCTTTGGAGGCCCATGAGGCATCTATTATCCAAATGTGAAGACAATCTGTTATTGTTGGGGGGGGGGGGGGGGAGCAGTTGCAGTTACATTGAAATCCAGCAGCTTTACATTATGCCTCTGGTTCTGAGTGAGAGTCTAGCTCAGATCCTACAACTGCTCTCCATAGTGTCCCATAGAGTCCAATACAACATCACCCTTATCCATTGGTTGGATTCATTGTTGTAGTTTTCTATCCTTTGATGAACACTTTGCCTTGCAGGTAATACGGTCTAGTAACCTCAGTCTGTTTCTAAGGTCATCAATAACATCAATTATATTCTTACACCAGCGCCTTATGGAGAATGCCCCTTTAAGACCTTGTTATATTGGAGACGTAGTAGTAGTCATGGCTGTAAATATATCACGGCCAGGCATAACCTTTATAAATAATCAGATGCCACCTTAATTAATGTGATTACTGTAGCATGAAGCACCCAACACATGTAGCCGTGATTGGATCATTAATTCTAACAGAGCAGATCCCACATTAAAAAATGACTCAAGAGTTAAGTTTTGAGTTTTATTAATAGGGGGACACGGAAATAAATGCTGCGTTAGTTGATTTTTCTCATTATATCTATACTTCATGGCTGATGAAGTAGTGGAGTTGGACCCCAAGCTTTGAATGTATTATCGACTAATAAATCTTCAAACCCGAGTTGCTTTCTGCAAATTAGTTTATGAGTCGACTTTACACTTGATCATACAATAAGTAACCACTTAACACCGGCAGGGGGGCAATTATTCTCTTACTTTGTGTATGTGAGTAATACGGCCATAGATCTGAAGATTAGGGCAGTCTGCGGCATAAAATAACACAGAGCGAACAAAATATACATAATTGTGTGAAAAGGATTATCTGGGGCAAGAGGATGCACGGATCAGCATTAGAAAGTAAGGCGCTCACTGCATTTGTTGTTGTTTATAGGTAGGGCTACATTTTTTAAACTTTTTTAGAATATCTTTGAAGTTTTTTAGAAACTTTTTAAAAACTACAACAAATGCAACAAACAATAGAGGAAATACATGCATAGAAGATAACATTGCAGATAATGTAAAATCCTTGCGAGCATCGTCTTCTGTCTGCAGACTGTGGCTTACAATGCGTTGATTTTGTGTGTGTGATCTGTGGCTAAGGTTAATGCTGTATTGGGATTGATCAAACCAAAACCAGTTCCTGTGCAGCTTAGCTCTGTCCAGCAACGGTTAACTTAATGGAGGTTTACCAAAGGGAATCTACTTTTGGAAAGATTCCCCATGGTAGATTCCCCTGGCTGCAACAGCTTCATCCAATTTTTCAATAAATCTAGGATGCAGCTGCTACACAAATAAAATGTAATCCTTAAATATGCAAATTATTCCAGAGTCTTTTGGGAGCGTGGAGTAGCCTCATATAGCTCTGGGAGTGAAGACTACTTCCCTCCCACAGAAGTCACTACAGACCCACATCTACCTGCTCAGGTCGGTTCTTCTGACCCGTCTCTAGCAGCAATCAAGCTCTGCGCAAGTGCAGTAGCTCCTTTTTCTGCTAAAGGCGCTGTGTCTGCTGCCGAAGGAGCTCTGCTCCTATTTGTCTGCCAATGACGTTCTGGCAGCGAGCTACTGCGCTTGGGCAGAGCTCAATTGCTGCTGGAGATGCGACAGAAGAACAGGCCATAGCAGGTAGAGGTGCATCTATAGTGGTTACTGGTAGCATGGAGTAGACTTAGCCCCTGGAGCTGTCTGAGGCTACTCCACGCCCCCAGTAGCCTCTAAATTTAATTTGCATATTTAAGGATTAAACGTCTTGTAGAAGCTGCATCCTAGAATTAGTGAAAAACGGGATGCAGCTTCTGCAGAGACAGGGAATCTACGATAAGGAATCTTACCAAAAGTAGATTCCCCATAGTAGATTTCAATAGTGATCCATAGTGTCAGCCAGTCTAGTTAGCTGTGAGGGGTGGTGTCCAGGAACGCCTTTGTATGTCTGCTCTATGTATACTCTTGTTACTCGATTCTGTGCTTCATAACTATTTTGGGCTTCATCCAATTCTGTCTGACTTTGCTTCTCTGTCTGTTATCTGTTGTCTGCTCCTAAATGTCTGGTCCATTAGTCATTGAGCTGTAACTAAAGGATCCCAGGGTAAAATAGACAGATAATACAACCATCAGTTAACGGTCCAGCTAGGTGACTGTAGTGTGCTGCCTGGAGGATAGAAAGAATATGATCCCAACAGTATTACACGAGGCTCCGTCCTCTCTTGTTTTTTTCGTTCTTTCTCTGAATGTAGTGAGAGAGAAGGAAAAGGAGAAAACTGTAACCCTTGTAGATGCAGATTTCTCTGTAGTCTCAGTTACTTGACTATACACTGACCTACTGCTGCTTCTGCTATGATACCGCCTAGACACGTATAGAGATGAAAGGACCCAAACTTTATGTTCGGGTAGAGGGTTTGGGTGCGTCCCACATGACCCGGACATATTGCAGAGTGACAGCCGTGCAGCCAATCAGGCAAATTGACACCCCTAGCTACTAGTGATAGCTGTGATTGGTTACAGGTACTAAGATGTCGGTCACAAAGAAAAGTCATCTCCCAAAGTGATTGTGTATTAAGGCTATAAGGTCCCTGTGTCTCAAATTGAACTTTGTTCAATGGAGAGGTGTTGTTTATTGTAATTTGACAGCTTTGGGGTGAACTAGTTCGGCATTGAAGTTTGTCCATTCAAACCATAAAAGTAGAGTGGGGGAGTTACTAATCAGACATTAAAGTCGGAGACACATTCAGAGACAGAAACAATATAACAAGATACAAATAAAATATTTTTTGGTAGCCCATTCTATTTTGTTATAGCTAAGAGCAGTTATTTACTATCCCAGGCAACACCGGGAGCTACAGCCTGTGTGTGATAAAATTGGATTGCAGGAAAGTAGTGGTAGTCCAATATCATCAAGAAGATCGGGGGGGGGGCAATTTTTCGATGAGGATAGGCCTCTGATGTATGGAGATTTATTTTCATTATGTGCTTTATGGAAACAAATTCTTATAAAAAATGAACAAAACCTTGAAAGTCAACTGTCATAATCAGTAGGAAAATTAACTAAAATTTTAACTAATTTAATATTTTTGGGCTGAAAATCAGTTCTCAAATTTTTAATAAAACTTTTGGTTCCCGACTTTAAAGTTAGAAATTAGTATCGACTTTCGACGCAGTAAAGTGTTAATGTTCTGAGTAATCTTCATTTAAAAATCCAATGTTTCGGTCACAGTCGGGTCCATGAACAGGAGCTTAAGTGAAAACTCTAGAAACGATATTCCTCCATACCAACTCTTCCCGGAATGAAAAATCAATTGACCGCCAAATAAAAGTCGTGGAAGACTTCAAAGACCTAATGTTACTCTCAGCAATCAAAGCCCTGGAAACGGCGGCCGGTATCACCGACAGTGGAGGAATGTGAGATGAAAGTGCTCAGGAAGGTTTGAGAGTTCAAAGCACAGAACAAAATCCATTATATCAGAGCAAGCGGGAAGTGAGGAAACATGAAAGTAACACTGGTGTTAACTTTCTTCCATATTAGTGCACGTTCTGATATTAGCAACGATTCATTTCTAGAGACCGAACATAAATATTAACAAAACAAGAAATCAATTTCCAACCGTTTTTGCAATAACATAACCAGAGCTGCAGTAACTGGCGGAGAACATACAATGGAGGAAGAGAAAGATCCCAGGATAGTTACACTGAAAATCATAATAATCAAAATAATAGCAATAACATTAAAGGGAACCTGTCACCACATTTTTCACAAATACAGGAAGTGGCAGGTTCCTATAGAGCCCTAGTAACGATCTGACCCCCTGTTTTAAGCTAAAAATTGTTTCCCTCACATCCCTATAAAATCAGAGTTATAAACTTGCCTATTTACTAAGGGCTCAAATCGTGTTTTTCCGTCGGGTTACCCGAATTTTACTGTTTTGCATCGATTTTCCCAGAATTGCCCCGGGTTTTTGGCGCACACGATCGGATTGTGGCGCATCGGCGCCGGCATGCACGCAAAGAAAATCGGGGGGGCGTCGCCGTCGGACACGCACTTACCTGCACCCAGGCTAGCTTAGTGAACTTCCGTAAACTCCAGCGTACTTCAGCGCAGCAGCGACACCTGGTGGACTAGTGGGCGCACTACCTTAGTGAATCCCAGCCGGACCCAAATCAGCATCGGAGAACCCGCTGCCGGATCGCGAATGGACCGGGTAAGTCATGTGACCAGGGTGATATCATCAGTGGTTCTTTTGCCTCTTAACATTAGCAAACTGTACCCCAAGCACGTATCTGATCACATAAAATCACAGCAGCCTGCATGGACTTCTACTCCTCCCCTTGCAGACTGCTGTGATTTCATGTGATATGATATGCAGTGATTTCATGAGATATATGCTTTGTGTACAGATTGGTAATGTTAGGAGGCTAAAGGACCTGCGATGACGTCACCCTGGTCACATCACATTACTAATAAGAATTATGCAATTATTATTGTTGCAGATTCGATAAACACCAACAATTATATTAAAATTAATCAGAGTTATGCAGCCGGTTTTCATTTATAGAGCCATATGGAGGCTTATTTTCTGCAGGATAAATTGAACTTCCCATGGGCACCATTTGATATTCTGTTAAATAACTGGGTAGCTCTTTGCAAGGGAAATATTTCCAAATGTTGCATAATTGAGAAATAAGTACATTTGCGCCATTTTCTTACATGTTTTCACAGCTTTTACTTTGCAGTCTTAATGACACCCTCCCCCCTTTCTTCTTTGAGTCAGTACAATTAGATGCTTAATTTATGTAGTTTCTGTTATGTTTGAATACAGTAGCTGAAGAAAAAAAATGGAAATCTTAAAAAAATATTAAAAAAATTCTTCATATTTTCATATATGTACAGAGCTGAGTATTTGAATTTTGGGAGGAAGGTTCTTACCTTTTGATTGCTTATTATTAACATTTTTATGGTGGAAAAATTGCGAATTGGCGATTAAGACATTGGAAAATGCATGATGAGACCTCTCCAGAGAGGGTGGGTGTCTACTGTATCATACAGCAGACACTCAGAATGCTCCTGGCACAGATAGCGGTGGTTACCATTTTAAGTTAGCCACGTACGAACGAACGATTTTGGCCCCAATCATTTTTTGCATGAGTGATCAGCCCCCCCTTGGGTCCGAACATGGGATGTTTGAACCCTGAGCTCTGATCACTCATACAATTTAATGCAGTACAGTAGTATTGTAGTATATTTCTAATATACTGCGGGACTATAACAGCCTGATGGAGTGAACGCTAAATGCCAGCACCAAAAATGATTGGGAAGATGATTGGAGCCAAAATCGTGGCATCCATAGGCTGTCACCATTTAAATTGTTAACACCTGAGCTCTGGGCCAGGAGCAGTCTGGGTGTCTGCTAAATGATACAGTAGACAACCAACCTGAATGGAGAAGGCTCAGTCCTCTCCCTACAGGCTTAAAAGGAACCCGTCATTAAGACCAGGAATAATAAACCTTACCCCCTAGTGCAGAGCAAGTGTCCAAGCTTAAATTTGCCTCCTCCTACCAGTAAAATTGCTCCGCAAACTTTTTTTACCTTTGTCTATGTTGACTCCACCCACTTGGACATGGCCCTGCCCATCACAGGGTGTGTGAAATGGTGACAAGACCTGCAATTTCCCGCACAGTGCTCACTGTTAAATTTACCAAGTAGTGAGAGTATTACGATAACAACAGGAAGTGGACAGGAAGAGGACTTCCTGTCTATTCGGATTCAGATTTCATGAGACATAGAGCTGTCAATCAAAAGAGTGAGGCGGGGTAATTATCAGCCTGGAGAAAACACAAGTCTTCTATCAGTGGCAGGTCATATTAGGTGATATAGGGAGAGCTCTTTACCAGCAGGTAGTGAGGGATAAAATTCTTGTCTTCTTTAAACTTCCCATAAAATATAGAAAGTGAAAATTTAATGGAAAAATGTAGTTTTTTAGGTTCCACGAGGTTAAAAAAAACCCACTCAACATTATATATACTCACAGATACCAAGCAGTGACTGCACATTGACAGGGTGCGCCTGAGGCCACATCCAGAGCCTGAAGAGGGTCCACAGTATCTATGCTGCATGACTGCTGTGCCTCTGTATACAACCAAGTGTGAACAGGTGAGGGCACCATGCTGGACAGGTGCACCGGAAAGATGGGCTTTCTTTGTTATTTTTGGACCCCCTGGGACCTATATAGAAAAACGCCCTGTGCTGGTAAACTACTGTATTAGAGGAGAAGATCTGGGCAGGGCCCCGTAGTAACTGCATGTTCTTCCTACATGATGGGGACCTTGTATTGGAAATCCGCTGGTTGTAGGATCGGATGTACCTGGATAAAACCAGAAGTAAAGAGAGACGGAAATGTCATATTCCTTAAAATCTATAAATGTCCCTCAGTTGCATCTGTTTTCGTAGAAAGTAGATCCAAGGGCAGGTCTTCAGTTACCGCTGTAGCGTCCTGTAACTCACGTTTATGCGACTGCGGCGTGCGCTGACATGTATACGGTTGTGTTAGCATATTATGTATGTGTTATATTGATCCCACAACATTGTGCAGATGGATGATTTGTACAGATAAGATAATGCACGTTCCTTAAGGAAACAATCGTTCTGCTCCTTCCATGAAATCTGACTTTATTTCATCCTAAACCCCGATGTTTATTACGCCGCGTTATTTCACTTTTATTGGAAGTGTTGTCCTTAATGTAACGCAAAGCCATAAAATATAGAAAGTGAAAACATTAATGGAAAAATTTTTATAAGGTGTGAAAATCAAAAGAGTTTAAAACTTCAAGGCTATTCAGACATTTGTTCTATAAACTACCCCCACAAATGCCAAAACGAACGACATGTACCGTTTTGTGTACACAGCGACTATGCTGAACTATGTGTGTTCATAGGCACAGAACATGTGCGCCCTACATTCACTACACTATAAGATTCCTTAGTAAGAAATCCTTTGAAATATACATTATATTGGAGATAAATGTGGGAGTATTATTGCTATATCAGACTATATATAATTTATTTTGTAGTCTGTAACCATGGAAACATAAAGCAATGTACAGTAGCTGAATCCACAACATGGTAATTTGGAAAGGCTTGCTTACTAGAGATGAGCGAATATGCTCGTCCGAGCTTGATGCTCGGTCGAGCATTAGGGTACTCGAAACTGCTCGTTGCTCGGACGAATACTTCGCCCGCTCGAGAAAATGGCAGCTCCCGCCGTTTTGCTTTTTGGCGGCCAGAAACAGAGCCAATCACAAGCCAGGAGACTCTGCACTCCACCCAGCATGACGTGGTACCCTTACACGTCGATAGCAGTGGTTGGCTGGCCAGATCAGGTGACCCTGGGATAGACTAGCCGCTGCCCGCGCTGCTCGGATCATTCTGTGTCTGGATGCCGCTAGGGAGAGAGCTGCTGCTGGTCAGGGAAAGCGTTAGGGTGTTCTATTAGCTTACTGTTAGGCAGGAGTAATTCTCAAAGAACCCAACAGCCCTTCTTAGGGCTACAATAACGTTCTACTTTTTTTATTTTAATTTGCATCTAGTACCATTTTGTGAGGAATTAGCAGGGGGACTTGCTACCGTTGTGTTTAGCTCTTAGTGGCACACATATCCATAGCAAAGACCGAAGTGGGAAAATTTAGTAGGGGTTGGATTTCAATTAGGCACTAACTCAGTGTCATCTCATCTGGCATAGTAGTGTGCTTTGATACTTGGCTAGAAAATAGCCATAGGAGAATACAAAGAGCTTACTTACGCATACAGTAGCGTTCTATATATTTGATTTCTGGTTGATCTGCTGGTGGCTGTACTTTCTGCAGTGCATGTACTAGCCAATTCTGAGCAATTTGTAGTGAGACTTGCGACCGCTGTGTTCTGCGCTTAGTGACGCACATATCCATAGCAAAGACCGAAGTGGGAAAATTTAGTAGGGGTTGGATTTCAATTAGGCACTAACTCAGTGTCATCTCATCTGGCATAGTAGTGTGCTTTGATACTTGGCTAGAAAATAGCCATAGGAGAATACAAAGAGCTTACTTACGCATACAGTAGCGTTCTATATATTTGATTTCTGGTTGATCTGCTGGTGGCTGTAGTTTCTGCAGTGCATGTACTTGCCAATTCTGAGCAATTTGTAGTGAGACTTGCGACCGCTGTGTTCTGCGCTTAGTGACGCACATATCCATAGCAAAGACCGAAGTGGGAAAATTTAGTAGGGGTTGGATTTCAATTAGGCACTAACTCAGTGTCATCTCATCTGGCATAGTAGTGTGCTTTGATACTTGGCTAGAAAATAGCCATAGCAATAGGATAGCATTGTTTGGTTTTAAAAACTCAAAAAAAAACAAAAAACACAAAAAAAAACAAAAAACACAAAAAAAACAAAAAAAAGTAAAAAAAAAAAATAAAGTTATAACTCTCATTTTAAAAATGTTTAACCCGAGGGCTAGGGGTAGAGGACGAGGGCGGGGACGTGGGCGTCCAACTACTGCAGGGGTCAGAGGCCGTGGTCCTGGGCGGGGTGAGACACCACCTGCTGATGAGGGAGCAGGGGAACGCCGCAGAGCTACACTCCCTAGGTTCATGTCTGAAGTTACTGGGACTCGTGGTAGAGCACTGTTGAGGCCAGAACAGTGCGAACAGGTGATGTCGTGGATTGCTGACAATGCTTCGAGCAATTTGTCCACCACCAGTCAGTCTTCCACGCAGTCCACCCATGTCACCGAAATCGCCACTCCTCCAGCTCCTGCACCTCAGCCTCCTCCCCCCCAGTCTGCCCCCTCCCAGGAAAATTTGGCATTTGAACCGGCATACTCTGAGGAACTGTTTTCTGGACCCTTCCCACAGTCACAAACCACTTGTCCGGTTGCTGCTGAGCAATTTTCCGATGCCCAGGTTTTCCAACAGTCACAGTCTGTGGGTGATGATGACCTTCTTGACGTAGTGGAAGTGTGTAAAGAGGTGTCCGACGATGAGGAGACACGGTTGTCAGACAGTGGGGAAGTTGTTGTCAGGGCAGGAAGTCCGAGGGGGGAGCAGACTGAGGGATCGGAGGATGATGAGGTGACAGACCCAAGCTGGGTTGAGAGGCCGGGTGAACACAGTGCTTCTGAGACGGAGGAGAGTCCTCGACCAGAACAGGTTGGAAGAGGCAGTGGTGGGGCCAGACGGAGAGGCAGGGCCAGAGCTGGTGCATCAGCGCCAAATGTGTCAACTAGTGAAGCTCCCGTGGCGAGGGCTCCTGCGGCGAGGGCTAGATCTTCAGAAGTCTGGAGGTTCTTTAAGGAAACACCGGATGACCGACGGACTGTGGTGTGCAACATTTGCCAAACCAGGCTCAGCAGGGGTTCCACCACTACTAGCTTAACTACCACCAGTATGCGCAGGCATATGAATGCTAAACACCCCACTCAGTGGCAACAAGCCCGTTCACCTCCGGCCGTGCACACCACTGCTCCTTCCCCTGTGTCAGCTGCTAGTCAGCCCCCTGCCCAGGACCCTGCCACAAAAACCCCATCGTCGCCTCCACGATCCTCCACAGCATCCACCAGCTCTCCATACCCCAGACGCTGGAGCGGAAACGCAAATATAGTGCAACCCACCCGCACGCCCAAGCCCTTAATGTGCACATCTCCAGATTGCTTAGCCTGGAGATGCTGCCCTATAGGCTAGTAGAGACCGAGGCCTTTCGCAACCTCATGGCGGCGGCCGCCCCTCGGTATTCGGTCCCCAGCCGCCACTACTTTTCCTGATGTGCCGTCCCAGCCCTGCACCAGCACGTGTCAGACAACATCATCCGTGCCCTGACCAACGCCGTTTCTGACAAGGTCCACCTGACCACGGACACGTGGACGAGTGCTGCCGGGCAGGGCCACTATATATCGCTGACGGCACATTGGGTTAACTTGGTGGAGGCTGGGACCGAGTCTGACACTGGGGCTGCTCATATACTGCCGACGCCGAGGATTGCGGGGCCTACCTCGGTCCAGGTGTTTCAGGCCTACTATGCCTCTTCCTCCTCCCACCCCTCCTCCACCTCCTCCTCCGAACTACCATCCGTGGGCACGGCGCCATCAGTCGGTAGCTCTAGGCACAGCAGCAGTGCCGTCGCTAAGCGACAGCAGGCGGTGCTCAAACTGCTGAGCCTAGGCGACAAAAGGCACACCGCCCAAGAGCTATTACAGGGCATCACGGCGCAGACTGATCTGTGGCTGGCACCGCTGAACCTCAAGCCGGGAATGGTTGTGTGTGACAACGGCCGTAACCTGGTGGCGGCTCTGCAACTCGGCAGACTGACACATGTGCCATGCCTGGCCCATGTGTTAAATCTGATAGTTCAGCGTTTCCTCAAGACATACCCCAATCTGTCTGATTTGCTCACGAAGGTGCGCCGCATCTGTGCGCATTTCAGGAAGTCCAGCCCAGATGCTGCCACTCTCAGGGCAGCGCAGCGCCGCCTCCAACTGCCCGCTCACCGACTGTTGTGCGACGTGCCCACGAGGTGGAATTCAACACTGACCATGTTATCCAGAGTTTACCAGCAGCGCAGAGCGATTGTAGACTGCCAGATGTCAACTTCCACCAGAACTGGTAGTCAGGTCAGTCAGCTTCCTCAAGTCTACAATGAGGAGTGGACGTGGATGTCTGATATCTGTCAGGTGCTGAGTAACTTTGAGGAGTCAACACAGATGGTCAGTGGCGATGCCGCCATCATCAGCCTCACCATCCCGCTGCTTGGCCTGTTGAAAAACTCTGGTCAGCATGAAGTCGGAAGCTTTGCGCTCGTCACAAGAGACAGGGGAAGAATATTCCCTTGTTGATAGCCAAAGCACCCTCAGGTCTGTTTCTCAGCGCATATCGGAGGAGGTGGAGGTGGAGGTGGAGGAGGATGAGGAGGAAGAGGAGGAGAATGTTGGTGAGACACAAGAGGGGACCATTGTTGAGTCCTTTACTGTTCAGCGTGTATGGGCAGAAGAAGAGGAGTTGGAGGAGTTGGAGGAGGAGGAAATGGACAGTCAGGCCAGTGAGGGGAGTGAATTCTTACGCGTTGGTACTCTGGCGCATATGGCAGATTTCATGCTAGGCTGCCTATCCCGTGACCCTCGCGTTCAAAGAATTTATTCCAGCACCGATTACTGGGTGTTCACTCTCCTGGACCCACGGTACAAGCAAAATCTTTCCACTCTCATCCCTGCAGAGGAAAGGAGTGTGAGAATGCATGAATACCAGCAGGCCCTGGTGCACAAGCTGAAACAGTATTTCCCTTCTGACAGCGCTAGCGGCAGAGTGCGTAGTTCTGCGGGACAAGTAGCGAGGGAGAGTAGGCGAGCAGGCAGCTTGTCCAGCACTGGCAAGGGTACGCTTTACAAGGCTTTTGCCAGCTTTATGTCACCCCAGCAAGACACTGTCACCTGTCCCCAGTCTCGGCAGAGTAGGGCTGATCTTTACAGAAAGATGGTGAGGGAGTACGTAGCTGACCATACCATCGTCCTAAATGATCACACAGCTCCCTACAACTACTGGGTTTCAAAGCTGGACATGTGGCACGAACTGGCGCTGTACGCCTTGGAGGTTCTTGCCTGCCCTGCCGCTAGCGTCTTGTCCGAGCGGGTTTTCAGTGCAGCTGGTGGCATCATCACCGATAAGCGTACACGCCTGTCGACTGACAGCGCTGACAGGCTGACGCTTATTAAAATGAATAAAGGCTGGATTTCTCAGAATTTCCAATCTCCACCAGGTGAAGGAAGCTCAACCTGAATAATTGATCCACTCCTCCTCCTCCTCATTTTCCTCCTTCTCCTCCTCTTTGTACAGTAAAGCAGAGGAAAATGGCTATTTTTTGACAGGGCCCACTGGCTCTTGCTATAGTACTTCATGCATTTAATTTTTCTGGAGGGCCACCTACCCGGTCCTCTGTTTGAAACAATTTTTGTGAGTGCCACATACAGGCACTCAATCTATTCCATTTTACTGCAGGGCCACCTACCTGCTCCTCTGGTTTGAAACATTTTTGGGACTGCCACATACAGGCACTCAATCTATTCCATTTTACTGGAGGGCCACCTACCTGCTCCTCTGGTTTGAAAAATTTTTGGGACTGCCACATACAGGCACTCAATCTATTCCATTTTACTGCAGGGCCACCTACCTGCTCCTCTGGTTTGAAACATTTTTGGGACTGCCACATACAGGCACTCAATCTATTCCATTTTACTGGAGGGCCACCTACCTGCTCCTCTGGTTTGAAAAATATTTGGGACTGCCACATACAGGCACTATCCAAATTAAATTGTCTCCATAGCAGCCTCCACACGTTGTCTCCATTGCTACCTCCAAAAGTCGTCCATATAGCTGCCTCCATACATCGTCCCTTTATAAAAAGAGGTGTGTCAGGCAGAAATTTGGGTTGTTTTCATGGATTCCACATCAAAGTTGTTAACTTTGTCGCCACCCTGCTGTGTTATCCACAAAATATACTGGCAAACTTTTACCATTTAGGGATATTATTTCAGCGCTTCTTGCGCATCTGTTTACATTCCCCTCACCCGGCATATCCTAAACTTATAAGAACGCTACTACACTTGATCTTATACAAAAGGTTCTTAGAAGTGCTGTTTGGGGAGTAGCCTAGAGACAGGGGCTTGAATTGGCGAAAGCTCGCCTGGCAGCGGAGCGCCAGCTCCATGCGCATCATGCGCTTCTTGCGCATCTGTTTACATTCCCCTCACCCGGCATATCCTAAACTTATAAGAACGCTACTACACTTGATCTTATACAAAAGGTTCTTAGAAGTGCTGTTTGGGGAGTAGCCTAGAGACAGGGGCTTGAATTGGCGAAAGCTCGCCTGGCAGCGGAGCGCCAGCTCCATGCGCATCATGCGCTTCTTGCGCATCTGTTTACATTCCCCTCACCCGGCATATCCTAAACTTATAAGAACGCTACTACACTTGATCTTATACAAAAGGTTCTTAGAAGTGCTGTTTGGGGAGTAGCCTAGAGACAGGGGCTTGAATTGGCGAAAGCTCGCCTGGCAGCGGAGCGCCAGCTCCATGCGCATCATGCGCTTCTTGCGCATCTGTTTACATTCCCCTCACCCGCCATATCCCAAACTTATAAGAACGCTACTACACTTAACTTGGTGCAGGCTGGGACCGAGTCTGACCCTGGGGCTGGTCATATACTGCCGACGCAGAGAATTGAGGGGCCTACCTCGGTCCAGGTCTCAAAGGCCTACTATACCTCCTCCCACCCCTCCTCCACCTCCTCCTCCTCCGAATTACCATCCGTGGGCATGGCGCCATCAGTCGGTAGCTCTAGGCACAGCAGCAGTGCCGTCGCTAAGCGACAGCAGGCGGTGCTGAAACTGCTGAGCCTAGGCGATAAAAGGCACACCGCCCAAGAGCTATTACAGGGCATTCCACATCAAAGTTGTTAACTTTGTCGCCACCCTGCTGTGTAATCCACAAAATATACTTGCAAACTTTTACCATTTAGGGATATTATTTCAGCGCTTCTTGCGCATCTGTTTACATTCCCCTCACCCGCCATATCCTAAACTTATAAGAACGCTACTACACTTGATCTTATACAAAAGGTTCTTAGAAGTGCTGTTTGGGGAGTAGCCTAGAGACAGGGGCTTGGATTGGCAAAAGCTCGCCTGGCTGCAGAGCGCCAGCTCCATCCCAAGATCCAACTAACATAGTTGCAGCACCTTTAATCTACTACTAGTTCACTGCCTCCATAATAATAATAATAATAATCTTTATTTATATAGCGTCATCATATTCTGTAGCGCTTTACAAATCATAGGAAACAAATACAAATGTATTGTAACAGAGCACAACATTTGTATGGAACAACAGGAGTGAGGTCCCTGCTCGCCAGAGCTTACGGTTTATGAAGATGATGGGGTAACACGAGGTAAAAGAATATTTAATGGTCAAGCCATTCTTCTTAGGGAATAGAAAAAAATATAATAAATGGAATTGCTGTCGCTTGAACCACTCAGCCGTCATCTTATATACCAGGTCCAGGGTGAATGGGACTGCAGAGAAGTCTGGTGCCTGTTGGTTGCTGGATAACAGATGGGAGGACGACACAGGACGGGTTAGTAGAAGAGTTAAAACTTCATGCAGTTAATGAGTGTTATAGGCTTGCCTAAAGAAATGGGTTTTAAGAGCACGTTTGAAACTTTGGAGGTTAGGTATTAGTCTGATAGTCCAGGGCAGAGCATTCCATAGAATTGGTGCAGCTCTAGAGAAGTCTTGGAGACGCGAGTGGGAGGTCCGCACTAGGGTAGAGGTTAATCTAAGATCACTGGCGGATCTAAGAGCACGGGTTGGGCGATAGACTGAGATAAGAGAGGAGAGGTAGGGGGGTGCAGCATTATACAGAGCTTTATGGATGAGGGTTATTATTATTTTAAACTGTATTCGAAAGGAGACTGGCAGCCAGTGCAGCGACTGGCATGAACTGTAAGCATACATGGTCCCCTTATCAAACGAGCTGTGTCAGGCAGAATTTTGGGTTGTTTTCATGGCTTCCATGTTAACTTTGTCGCCACCCTGCTGTGTAATCCACAAAATATACTGGCAAACTTTTATCATGTACCGATATTATTTGAGCGCTTCTTGCTCACCTCCTTTGGTTCCTCTCTGACACCCATTGGTTTGAAGCCTGAGTCCAATTAGGGCATGTCGCCATGCCACTCTCTAGCCTGCTGCCGCTGCCTCTGCCTCTGCATGCCGTCCCCTATAGTGTCAGGGTCAATTATTGGATGTTTTACATGCTATCTAGCTTCATTCTGTCACTCTGTCATGGCCATGCTGTTGCCCATAATTTCGGCATAATGGTGCGATTAAGCAGCCTCAGAGGCATCCATGCATGCTGCCCCTGCTGTTTCCTGTCCATTTCTGTGGTGTTTCCATCCTTTTCTGAGGTTCCCAGGTGTTTGGCCAAGCTTCCCTGTGCAGAGCCTTGGTCCCCTTGAAAAATGCTCAAGTCTCCCATTGACTTCAATGGGGTTCGTTATTCGAGACGAGCACTTGAGCATCGGGAAAAGTTCGTCTCGAATAACGAGTACCCGAGCATTTTAGTGTTCGCTCATCTCTATTGCTTACCCCTGTTGTGGGAAGGGTACTTTATCCTGCAGAGTGTAAGCTCTTCTGCGCAGTGTCCTCTCTCCTGTAGAGTGTAAACTCTTATTCACAGGGTCCTCTCTACTGCAGCTCCTGTAGTTCTCCTGTAAATCTTCTGTGCAGGGACCTCTCTGCCTTAGAGTATAAGCTCTTATGGAAAGACTTCTCCCTCCGGTAGAGTATAAGCTCTTCTGGGAAGACTTCTCCCTACTGTAGAGTATAAGCTCTGCTGGGAAGACTTCTCCTTCCGGGAGAGTATAAGCTCCTCTGAGAAGACTTCTTCCTCCGGTAGAGTATAAGCTCTTCTGGGAAGACTTCTCCCTCCTGTAGAGTATAAGCTCTGCTGGGAAGACTTCGCCCTCCTGTAGAGTATAAGCTCTTATGGGAAGACTTCTCCCTCCTGTAGAGTATAAGCTCTTATGGGAAGACTTCTCCCTCCTGTAGAGTATAAGCTCATTTGGACAGACCTCTCCCTCTGGTAGAGTATAAGCTCTTATGGGAAGACTTCTTCCTCCGGTAGAGTATAAGCTCTTATGGGAAGACTTCTCCCTCCTGTAGAGTATAAGCTCTTCTGGGAAGATTTCTCCCTCATGTAGAGTATAAGCTCTTATGGGAAGACTTCTCCCTCCTGTAGAGTATAAGCTCTTCTGGGAAGATTTCTCCGTCCTGTAGAGTATAAGCTCATATGGACAGACCTCTCCCTCCTGTAGAGTATAAGCTCTTATGGGAAGACTTCTCCCTCCTGTAGAGTATAAGCTCATTTGGACAGACCTCTCCCTCTGGTAGAGTATAAGCTCTTATGGGAAGACTTCTTCCTCCGGTAGAGTATAAGCTCTTATGGGAAGACTTCTCCCTCCTGTAGAGTATAAGCTCTTCTGGGAAGATTTCTCCCTCATGTAGAGTATAAGCTCTTATGGGAAGACTTCTCCCTCCTGTAGAGTATAAGCTCTTCTGGGAAGATTTCTCCGTCCTGTAGAGTATAAGCTCTTCTGGGAAGATTTCTCCCTCCTGTACAGTATAAGCTCTGCTGGGAAGACTTCTCCCTCCTGTAGAGTATAAGCTCTTCTGGGAAGATTTCTCCCTCCTGTAGAGTATAAGCTCTTATGGACAGACTTCTCACTTCTTAGAGTATAGTAGAGTAGAGTATAAGCACGGGAAAATCTTTACCCCTTTTATTTAATAATAAACTAATTAAATAAATGTATTAATATGAAATATTTCATTATTTACTTTTACCCAATGTGATAATTCCAAGGAATATTTCGGCACTCTATAACCAGATTGTCATTTAACCAGTTGTGATCACTAAGACTTTTCTAGACTTCACTCATCTGTTACAATTATTTCTCCATCTTGGAGACAAGCCTCACATATTTGATGCGCTGTTATTGAGCTGTAAGGCTGCGCGCCTATGGATCGGTCTCGGCAGCTTGTTATCTCATCTTCTTTGTTGACTAACATCTCGTTTGCATTCATTGACGCAGCCTTGTGATGCGATGCACAGTTTATTTGCTTTGTTCATCAATACTAAAAGATAATGAAATCAATGCAAGAACATGACTTCCAAAAGACACCGGCGGATAAAACTTTAAAGGAATCCTGAAGGTTTACACAGCGAGCACTGGTGAAGACGATCCTTATAGGAAACAGATCACATCAAAGGAGCCTAAGGGGACGACGAGGACTTTCCGCTGCTGATCCTCAGGGAATAGATGGTAACGATAGTTCAATAGTCTTTAGCTGCAAACAATTTTTGATTTTGATATTTCTAGTATGAATGTATTACAAGAATAATTTTGGGAAAGTTTTCTAACTAGAGATGAGCAAACCCGATTTTTAGGTTTGGCATCTTTTAGGATCAGTGGTAGTGGATCTTCTGGACCTCCGCGGACGATGATGTAAGCCGACACCTGGGACCGGAGTCTAAGTGGCACCCAATTTTCACCAGAGCCCGCCAAAGGGTTGGACTTGCTGCGTCGTGGTACCACCAGGGCGTTCCACAGGCACGGATTTGTCGGCGGTGGCGGCCGAGGTCGAGGTGCAGAATTGTTAGGCAAGATCATAGTCGGGAACAGGCAGAAGGTCGAGACGGGCAGCACAGGATCAGAGAAAGGAACGTAGCAGAAGGTCAGAGGGGGCAGCAGAAGAGCAAGGTCAGGAATGGAACCGAGGTCACAACGGGAAATCAGGAAATCGAACAGAGCACAGGAACAAGCTTTCTGTAAGGCTATGAGGCACAAAGATCCGGCAGGGGACTCAGGTAGGGGCTAGAATTTATCAAGGCAGATGTCTGGCTGTGGAATTTAAAAAAGGATTTGTGTCGCAAGATCAGTGCTTACATGCACCAGGATGAAGAAGGTGAACTCCGGCAGACTTCGGCGCAGCAGCAACACATGCAGGAACTCGAACGCACAATGTTAGCGAATCGCGCCGGACCTGGACAATGCACCGTGGGTAAGTAAATCTGCCCCATAGACTTTGCTTTGATAATACATTGAGAGTGAATTGAGGAGGCCACATTTTTCTCACCCTTAACATGGCCAATAGTGGTGGCAGATTCTCTACAAGCCAGAGAATATTTCCTAAAATGTTGTTCCCGCAACGTGTTGACTATACTATACTGGACAGTGATGTCTTAGAAGTCTACTATAGATCAGCACAGATTATGCATAGTCAGTTCTACAACAGGAAGTTACAGGACAACAGCCAATAGAAATTCAGTGTTATATGCAACACTTCCTGTGCCAATCTCTACAGTGAGTATAAAGTTATTCATCAAAGTCTAATGGATACATGTTTGGTATAAACCTAGTCCTGGGGTTTATTGGTGCAACTAAAAGGGACCCAGAAAATAACTTCTGACTATACATGAGGCATGACTAAGAATACTGGTGCTCTCTGTTATGTACTGCATGGATCTCACCAAAATGGTACCTCCTAAAATGGTTGCTATATACAGGCAGTCCCCTATTTAAGAACACCCAACTTACAGGCGAATCCTAGTTACAAGCCGACCCTTGGATGTTGGTAATTAGAATTAAACTGTCCATTAGCCCTAGGCTACAATAATCAGCTATAACAGTTCTCAGGTGTCTGTAATGAAGCTTTATTGTTGATCCTGGTTCCAAAATTTATAAAATCCAATTGTCACAAAGACCAAAAAAAAAAAATTGGCTGGCGTTACAATTATAAAATATATAGTTCCGACTTACATACAAATTTAATGCAACTTAAGAATGAACCTACAGAACCAATCCTGTACATTACCCGGGGATTGCCTGTATATACAGTATATATATATATATATATATATATCGATACATGTACACACAGTATAAAGTCACTTACCTTTCTCCTCAGTTTCAGTCCATCATTATAATTTCCTGGACCACTAGCCGGCAGCAGTGATATCACATCAATGGTACATGACCAGTGTTGGACTTTCCCACCGGGGTACCAGAAAATCCAATGATGTTCCAAAGCTGTAACCCAATACAAAATTCCCAAAGTACTGCAGGAGACAACCTCACTTAGATGATTTTTAGGTTTATTCCCCAGGGTATGGGGGGCCCCAGTCCTACCCAACATGTGACCACCGCACCCTAGAACTGGTCTCATTGGTGGTTGGTTGAGGCCAATATTGGTCTACGATAGGATTGGGCTCTTGATGTGACATCACGGGAATGTTTACTATTCATGATTAGTAATAAGGAAAATGTATTTTTCTTATTGGAAGGTCGTTGTGATGATTCCAGGGCCTGATACATTATTTGTAACCTACCAAGTGCCATGTTGGTTATTGGGGGTTTGTTATATGACAAAGCAGCCTTTGGAGGACCCCCATAGGCAATCCCTATCGTATATATATCGTATATATATATCGTATATATATATCGTATATATGTCCTGGGGATGGGGACCTACGATCCACATTGTGGCCTCCTTGTATGTATCAGGTAAGTTTCCTATAGAAGACACAGAAGATACAGAAATGCCTTACTGCCGCTTTACGGCACGGGCTGCGGTTAATTGGCGGAAACCCATTGACACCAGTGAATTGCTCGCACATTTTCCAGCAGAATAAAATATAAAGGAAACTGAAGTCCATAGGAGGAAGGTATTAAATATGAATCACAGCCGTAAGAGTTGAAATGCTACTTTTCTGGTTATTGTTGAGAATCTATTTGAAACGGTGATTGAAAATTATTTTCCATTATTCATAAATCACTTAACATTTGGCCTATTCCTAATGGACCCTTTCTGAAAGCAGTTTCAAGATTTCTAGTTCATTTTATTTTACGGTGATAAAAAATGAATAGAAGTGGAGCCTATAAAATATAGATATAGCAGGATCTCTATATGTATTTCATTCTCCCGGTGCGTCTGCCATACAGGGAACAATCCCTCTTCTCTTCTCATTTCCTTCCATATCCTTCAAAGGACTTTTCATCTATAGAACACATTAGTATAAAAGATGAATAAACCCATAATCGTATATCAATGAGAGAGTTCATGTTCAGAAATTCCACATTGTAAGAGATCCGCCCCGATACACCTCCGTTATGTGCTCATTTCAGGGAGAAACTGCAAAAGACTTTTAGCATTAACTGACTTGTATGTATTCAGGACACAAAGAAAATTCTACTATATGGCCATCGATGTACAATAATATAACTACTATAATACTGCCCCCTATGTACAATAATATAACTACTATAATACTGCCCCCTATGTACAAGAATATAACTACTATAAAACTGCCCCCTATGTACAGGAATATAACTACTATAATACTGCCCCCTATGTACAAGAATATAACTACTATAATACTGCCCCCTATGTACAGGAATATAACTACTATAATACTGTCCCCTATGTACAAGAATATAACTGCTATAATACTGCCCTCTATGTACAAGAATATAACTACTATAATACTGCCCCCTATGTACAAGATTATAACTACTATAATACTGCTCCCTATGTACAGGAATATAACTACTATAATACTGCCCCCTATGTACAGGAATATAACTACTATAATATTGCCCCCTATGTACAGGAATATAACTACTATAACACTGCCCCCTATGTACAAGAATATAACTACAATAATACTGCCCCCTATGTACAGGAATATAACTACTATAATATTGCCCCCTATGTACAAGAATATAACTACTATAACACTGCCCCCTATGTACAAGAATATAACTACTATAATACTGCCCCCTATGTACAGGAATATAACTACGATAATACTGCCCCCTATGTACAAGAATATAACTACTATAATACTGCCCCCTATGTACAAGAATATAACTACTATAATACTGTCCCCTATGTACAAGAATATAACTACTATAATACTGCCCCCTATGTACAAGAATATAACTACTATAATACTTACC